>NC_090389.1:50937024-51249536 GCF_036365525.1 Heterodontus francisci
GATGCACAGTGGCAGTAGTGTGTATCATCGACAAGATGCACTGCAGCAATGCACCAAGGCTCTTTGACAGCACCTTCCTAACCCACGACTTCTATCAACTAGAAGGACAAGGGCAGCAGATGCATGGGAGTATCACCACCTGCAAGGTTCCCTCCAAGCCACACACCATCCTGAATTGGAACTATATCGACATTTCTTCACTGTCGCTAGGTCAAAATCCTGGAACTCCCTTCCTAACAGCACTGTGGGTGTACCTACCTCACATGGACTGCAGCGGTTCAAGGAAGTAGCTCACCACAACCTTCTCAAGAGCAATTAGGGATGAGCAACAAATGCTGGCCTTGCCAGCGATGCCCACATCCCATGAATGAATAAAAAAAACCTAGGTATTATGTTCTGCTGTGAGTCTCTGAGGCGTTAGGATCAAAATTAAAACGCAGAACCTCAAAGGTAATCATCTCTGGATTATTACCTGAGCCATGCACCAATTGGCATAGGGACAAGCAGATTAGAGAATTAAATGTGTGGCTGAGAGAGTGGTGTGGGAAGAAGGGGTTTCAATTCATGGGACAGTGACACTCATACTGGGGAAAGAGGGAGCTGTTCCATTGGGATGGGGGCCACTTAAACAAGGCTGAGATCCTGCTGAATCGTATAACTAGGGTAGTGGATTTCAACATAAACGGGGGGGAGGGGGGAGAAGGGGAGGGGGAGGGGTTAGGTGAATGGAGATTTACAAATCTAAAGAGAAAGGTCAAGGCAATAGAGCAGTGTAGCAATTTCGGTAAAGGTAAGCAGCGCGAGACAGGAAAGGACAGAGATTAACGATAATAGTGCATCAGCGAATAAGGTCCATGCAAAGAACAGTAGTTAAAAAAAGCTCTTTCGGTGAATGTGCGAAGCATTCATAATCAGGCAGATGAACTTGTGGCACAAATAAAGATAAATGGTTTACAGAGACATGGTTACAAGGTGACCAAGGTTGGGAAATAAATATTCCAGGATACACAACATTTTAAAAAGACAGGCAGAATGGAAATGAAGAGTAGTAGTCCTGATAGTAAAGGATGACATAAAGACAATAATGAGAAAGGATCTTGGCTCAGAAGATCAGGAAGTAGAATCAGTATGGGTGGAGATTAGGAATAACAAGGGTCAGAAAAAGCTTGTGGGAGGAGTTTATACACAGTAGCTATACTGTTGAACAGAGCATTAAGCAAGAAATAATTGGGGCTTGTAACAAAGACAATGAATAATCATGGGAGGCTTTAACCTTCATATAGGCTGGATAAATCAAATTGGCAAAGACGTTCTGGAAGATGAGTTTATGGAATGCTTTTGCGACTGTTTCCTGGAACAAAACATTATGGAACCAACTAGGGGTAAAGCTATTTTAAATTTGGTATTGTGTAATGAGGCAGGTTTAATTAGTAATCTCATAGTAAAAGATCCTCGAGGAAAAAATGATGATAATACAATTGAATTCCATATTAATTTTGAGTGCAACATTCTCCAGTCCCAAACAAGAATCTTAAACTTAAAAAAAGCGAATTACATATGTATGAAGGGAGAACTGGCGATGGTTGATGGGTTAATAGACTAAAAGGTATAACAGTAAATAAACACTGGGAAACAGATAAAGAAATGATTCAAAATGTTCAACAAAAATACATTCCATGAAAAAACAAAATCGCAGTGAGAAAGATCCATCTGTGCAAATTAAGGATAGCATTCAGATTAAAAGAAGAGGCTTATAATGTTGTAAAGAACAGCAGTAAGCCTGAGAATTGGGAGAGTTTTAAAAAACAACAAAGGGCGACCAAAATGTTGATAAAAAGGGAAATAAAACTAATGAGAGTAAACTAGCCAGGAATATTAAAACAGATTGTAAGACCTTTTACAAGTAGATAAAAAGGAAGAGAGTAGCTAAAGTAAACATTGGTCCCTTAGAGGCAGAGACAGGAGAAATTATCATGGGGAATGAGGAAATGGCAGAGATGTTGAACAGATATTTTGTGTGTGTCTTCACAGTAGAAGACACAAATTACATACCAGAAATAGAGGGTAACCAAGGCGTTAGTAAGAGTGAGGAACTTAAGGTAACTAATATCAGCAGAGAAAAGGTATCGGAGAAACTTAAGGGACTAAAAGCTAACAAAATTCCAGGACCTGATGGCCTACATCATAGGGTTCTAAAAGATGTAGCTACAGAGATAGTGGAGGTACTGGTTATGATTTTCCAAAATTCCCTAGATTCTTGTATAGTCCCAACAGATTGGAAGTTAGCAAGCGTAACACCGTTATTCAAGAAAGGAAGGAGAAACGAAACAACGAACTACAGGCTAGTTAGCCTGATATCAGTCATCAGGAAAATGTTGGGATCTATTATTAAGGAAGTCTTAGCAATGCACTTAGAAAATAATAGTGTGATAACACAGAGTGAAGGGGAGCCAGTAGATGTAGTAAATTGAATTTCCAAAAGGCATTCGATAAGGGTGCCATATAAAAGGCTAATACACAAGATAAGGGTTTATGCAGTTGGGAGTAATGTATTAGGATGGATGGAGGATTGGTTAATGGATAGAAAGCCAAGTGTAGGCATAAACGGTGCATTTTTAAGTTGGCAGGCTAAAACTAGTGGAATGCCACAAGAATCAGTGCTGGGGTCTCAGCTATTTACAATCTATATGAATACAAAGCTAGTTGAGAATGTAAGCTTAGGTCACAAAGAGGCTGCAGAGAAATGGACAGGTTAAGTGAATGGGCAACAAGGTGGCAGATGGAGTGTAATGTGGGGAAGTATTATGTTATTCACTTTGGTACTAAGAATAGAAAAGCAGAATATTCTTTAAAAGGTGCGGAACTACTAAATTTTGACATTCAGAGAGATTTGGGTGTACTTGTACAAGGACACAGGAAGTTAGCATGTGGATACAGCAATCAAAAAGGAAGGGAAAAGGCATGTTGAGCTTTATTGCAGGGGGTTTGGAGTACAAAAATAATAAAGTCTTGCTACAAGTGTATAGGGCTGTGGTGAGACCATACCTGGAGTACTGTGTGCAGTTTTGGTTTGCATATTTAAGGACTGATATCCTTGTATGGAAGGTGGTACAGCAAAGGTTCAGTAGATTGGCTCCTAGGATGGGAGGGTTGTCCTATGATGAGAGGCTGAGTAAATTGAGCCTATACTCTCTTGAGTTTAGAAGAATGAAAGGTGATCTCATTGAAGCATACAAGATACTGAAAGGGCTTGACGGGGTAGGCACTGAGAGGTTGTTTCTCCTGGCTGGGAAATCTAGAACATGGGGGCACAATCTCAGGATAAGGGGCTGATCATTTAGGACTCAGATGGGGAAAATATCTTCAATCAGAGGGTTGTGAATCTTTGGAATTTTCCATCCCAAAGGGTTGTGGATGTTTCATTGTTGAGTATATTGAAGCGTAAGATAGACAGATTTTTGGTCTCAGGGAATTAAGGGACATGCGGAGGGGAAGAAAATTGGAGTTGAGGCAGAAGCGCAGCCGTGATCATATTGAATAGTGGATCAGGCTCATAGAATCATAGAATAGAATCACAGAATGGTTACAGCACAGAAGGAGGCCATTTAGCACTTCATGTCTGTGCCAGCTCTCTGCAGGAGCAATTCAGCTAGTCCCAATCCCCCACCCTTTCCCCATAGCTCTCCAAATATTTTCTCTTCAGATAATTATGCAATCCCCTTTTTTTACAACCGAGGCTGGAGGAGTGCACAATCTTTCTCTAGTTCCACTTCTCCATGGGTCACAACATATATTTAAATGTTTACCCAGCTACCAATACAGCCAATTATATAATTTATTTTTATTTCAGAATAAAACCCACCTACCAGGTTTCTTTAACAAACAACAAAATGATCAATTTATTATAAAACAAGACTTATTCAGTAAAGATGCAAAGCATTAGCACAGATTGAAATATGAAAATTCTCTTCTAAATTAGCCCAACACACACATACACGTTAAAAAAAAAAAATTCTCTGTAGAGATCTCTTTACCAAAAACCCCCCCAAAAAAAGACTTTGGCCAAATACTTGTTAATTCTTGAAGGAAAAGGAGAGGATATGGAATGATATTAGTTGTCCCTTTATTTTAGCATTCCAAATACGCGCAGACAGCTGTCACTGGGATCTTTTGGAGCAGTTCCCTTCAATGTCGAGGATTAGTCTAGCAGGCCTTCCAGGAGAACTGCGGCATCAAGGGTTTCAGCTATCTCACTGGATTCGCAGAAGGTGGAGAAAGGATGAACTGGTGTCTTCTCTCTTAGCAAGCTGACACCCAACTGACTTTGATATCCAAAACAAAGCCAACTCTTGACCACCATAAATCTTGAGATGTCACTTCTCTGTAAACAACTCCCCCAGTCACCAAGGCTCTTGCTGTTAACTTACCTGAAGTCATGTGACGTCCAGTAAGTGTGTTTCTAAACCAAGTCCCAAAGTCCTTCCAGTAATCTTTTTTTTTTAAATCCAGCATCTATGTAATCTCTTCAGTCCTCCAAAGGAGGATTTCTACAATTTTAAAACATGAGTCCTCACAAAATATTAAAAACTGTAAAAGTACTTTCATAACAGTTTTGAAAGCCACAATTGAATCTGTCTCCATCACACTCTCAGGCACTGTATTCCAGATCCTAAGAACACGCTGCAGAAAAAAATTTCCTTACGTTGCCATTGGCTCTTTTGCCGTTCACCTTGAGTACCCGGTGTCCTCTGGTTCTTGACCCTTCCGCCAATGGGAACAGTTTCTTCTGATCTGCTCTGTCCAGACCCACATGATTTTGAAAATCTCTATCAAATCACCTCTCAACCTTCTCTTCTCTAAGGAGAACAACCTTAGCTTCTCCAATCTAACCACATAACAGAAGTCCCTCATCCCTGGAACCATTCTCATAAATCTTTTCTGCACCCTCTCTAATGCCTTCACATCCTTCCTAAAATGTGGTGTCCAGAACTGTACACAATACTCCAGTTGAGACTGAACCAGCATTTTATAAACTTCTTTACTTTTGTACTCTATGCCTCTGGTGGGGGAATCTGGAACTAGGGGACATAGTTACAGAATAAGGGGGTCACATTTAAAACTGAGATGTGAAGGAATTTCTTCTCTCAGAGGGTGATGAATCTCTGGAATTCTCTACCTCAGACAGTTGTGGAGGCTAGGTGATCAAATGTATTTGAGGAGGTAGATAGATTTTTGAAATCTCGGTGAGTTGAGGGTTAAGCGGAGCAGGCCTGAAAGAGGAGTCATAGAGAGATACAGCACTGAAACAGGCCCTTCGGCCCACTGAGTCTGTGCCGACCAACAACCACCCATTAATACTAATCCTACATTAATACCATATTCCCTACCACATCCTCACCTTCCCTCAATTCTCCTACCACCTACCTACACTAGGGGCAATCTACCTATCAACCTGCAAGTCTTTGGCTGTGGGAGGAAACCGGAGCACTCGGCGGTCACAGGGAGAACTAGCAAACTCCACACAGACAGTACCCAGAACTGAACCTGGGTCGCTGGAGCTGTGAGGCTGCGGTGCTAACCACTGCGCCGCCCTGGGACAGATCAGCCATGATCTTATTGAATGGCGGGGCTGGCTTGAGGGACTGAATGGCCCACTCCTGCTCCTATTTCTTATGTTCTTATATGAATTGTGCTAAAACCTGATCTTAGTTTAGTGCAGCTGTATCAAGCCAGTTAGATTTTTTAAAACCGATTGAATGTGTAGCTCAGCTTGAAAAAAATACAGGAAAATATGCCTTGCATTACTGCTACTGTTTGCTTGTTCTTTTACTGTTTAATAAACGTGTTTTGTAGTTTAAAGTCAAGGTCTAGCGCTGCTTTATTTCATTGCTTTTCAAATACGAGGAAGATCACATGAGATTGCGTGACAAAACAAGTCGCTGAATAAACTGAGGAGATCTCTTTGTTCATTCTGTGGAAAGGCCATGAATTTCCTACAGTATATGAGGATGTGAAGAGAGTATCGGGGACATAAAGAGTTGGTAGATAAAGTATTGACAGGTGGAAATCAAAAATATCTAGAGTGAATGAAAAGAAACTGTAGAACTGTAACAGGTAGTCTGGGGTCTGGGAGTGGTGCCTTGCGAGCGTGAAAGTGGTTTAGGAAGGGTGCTGGGGTTTGGGAGCATTAAGAGGATGGTTTTGCAGTTTGGCAGTGGCTAGGGCGGATTTTAATGGGCCTCCCCCAGAGACAGACTAGGAGGCAGGGGACCCATAGAATTGTGACAGAAGGCAGGGCAGAGGGCCAGCCGCCTTCCCGTCGCACTGCGATTAAGTTGGGCGAGGGGAGGGCTGAAGATGCCTTCCTGTCCAGAGGCCAACTGCTGTCTTTAAGTGGCCTATCAGTAGTCACTTAAGGACCTCTTCCCGCTGCCGCTGGTTTAATTCCAGGGCGGGGAGGGGGGTAGCTAGGCCTGTGCCACACAGGGAGGTCACCCAACAAAACAAGGCAGCCTCCCTGTGGGCTTGTCATGGGGGTGGGGTGGGGAAGGGCTCCTCTGTGAGCAATTTGTGGCCCAAGGAGAGTCCCCAGTGACAAAGGCCCATGCCTCCAGAAATTTGCTCCCCTCCCCCCAATCCCATTGTTGGGGCCTGCCAGACTGTCTCATTCACCTCTGGTCCGGGGCTCTCGCGCTGGGCCTGGTGCCAGGCCTCCTGTAATATCAGCAGTGGCCACCGCTTACAGTGGCGCTGCCGATACTACTGAGCTGCCAGCCCTCTGATTGGCTGGCAGCTCTTGGAGGGCAATTCTGAGAATGGGAATGGTGGAAAGTAAAGTTGCAGTGCTGCTGAGAAAGCTTTAGGCTGTGACTGGGAATCTGCTACAAGTTCTTTTAAAATACTTGCATATAATTACTGCAGGCAATGGTATAACATACTTTCCTTTTACTGTCCTCTTTTAATAACATTCATAATAAAACTGAATTTAAAACTTCTATTTGAAACACTGGTTCAGGTTATCTCCCAGTAATTCTGAGAAATGAAATATTTTGCTTCCAACTAATTTTATATTCTGTGTTCCAGATTTCTGATTAGGAAGGCAACTGGTTTAAAAAGGCCTTGGAATAGAATCTTGGGCTCATAATCCCATTATAGTACAATAGGCAATTTCAGAGCCTGGCACATGAAGCACATCACCAAGACAGTCCAGCTTCTCCATGATGGTACATCACAGCTGTTCAACAGCATCCTGCTAAATTCTCTCTCACCCAACTGACTAATTCCATTACACACTAATCCAGTACTATCTAAAAGGCCTGGAACATTCCAGAAAAAAAACCTTTGTGTCTATTTTCTTGGTTGAATTGCTTGCTTGTGTTATAACAACCAAATCTTATTTAGTTTACAAAGGTCTGAAAGTTTTACCCTTAGTGAAAGTGAACTATAAAGAACATAAGAAATAGGAGCAGGAGTAGACCATTCAGACCCTCGAGCTTGCTCGGCCATTTAATAAAATCATGGCTGATCTGATTGTGGCCTTAGCTCCACTTTCTTGCCTGCCCCCCACAAGCTTTGACTTCCAAGAAGATCAACAACCTGTCCAACTCAGCTTTGAATATATTCAATGACCCAGCCTGCACTGCTCTCTGGAGAAGAGAATTCCAAAGATTAACGACACTCTGAGAGAAGAAATTTCTCCTCATCTGTGTCTTGAATGGGAGACCCCTTATTTTGAAACTGTGTCCCCTAGTTCTAGATTCCCCCATGAAGGAAAACATCCTCTCAGCATCTACCCTGTCAAGCGCCCTCAGAATCTTGCATGTTCCAATAAGATCAACTCTCATTCTTCTAAACTCCAATGAGTATAGGCCCAACCTACTCAACCTTTCCTCATAAGATAACCCCTCATCCCAGGAATTAGCCGAGGGAACCTTTTCTGAACTGCTTCCAAAGTAAGTATATCCCGTCTTAAGTAAGGAGACCAAATCTATACACGGTATTCTAGGTGTGATCTCACCAACACCCTGTCGCAAGACTTCCCTACTTTTATACTCCTTTCCCCTTGCAATAAAGGCCAATATTCCACTTGCCTTCCTAATTACTTGCTGTACCTGCATGCTGATATTTTGTGATTCATGTACAAGGACACTCAGATCCCTCTGTACCACAGCAATCTGCAGTCTCTCCCGTGTAAATAATATTCTGCTTTTCTATTCTTCCTACCAAAGTGGACAACCCACATTTTCCACATTATACTCCATTTGCCAATTTTTTTCCCATTCACTTAACCTATCTATATCTCCTTGCAGACACTTCTTGGGGGGAATTTTATGCTCTAGCCCATGGCAGGTTTGGAGGCAGGGAAAGTATATAATTGGGTGGGATGGTGGCGGGGATGGACCCCGCCACCTTCCAGTCTCCGCTGAAATTAAGTGAACGGCCTTCCCACCCAATTAAGGGCCTCATCCCATTGCCACCGCAATTAGCTGAGCTGCAGGTAGCCTGCAGTGCCACACTCCTGCCCTTGCTGCTGACCCCCCCTAAAGCCCCCTCCCCCACGACAACCACCCCACGAGGCCCCTCCTGCCCTGAACTACCTGTGGCCTGGATTCAGTGCCATTCCTGGGCCTCAGCTGGGTGCTGCACCGGCAGCAGCCGCCGCCTCTGCGGTGACTCTGCTCAGTTAGCTGGAATCCAGCCTCTGATTGGCCGGCAGCTCTGAGAGGGCGGGACATCTGTTGTTGGGGTCCTTGATCCCATGGAAGGCCCATTGCTGTCCTGTTAAGTTGCACTTGATTCTGTGGGCCTCCAACAGAAGAGAGATGCGTGGTTCTCGGCATTGCTTTTGCCGGGTGTCGAGATCCTTGTTGCTCAGATAAAATCCCATCCTTTGTGTCCTCCTCACAACTTGCTTTCCTACCTATCTTCATATCATCCACAAAATTGGATACAATACACTCAGTCCCTTCATCCGAGTCATTAATGTAGATCGTAAATAGTCAAGGCCCCAGCACTGCTCCCTGTGGCACTCCACTAGTTACAGTTTGCCAACCTGAAAAATGCCCCATTTATCCTGACTCTTTGTTTCCAGTTAGTTCTCTATCCATGCTGTTACCCTCAACACCATGAGCTCTTAACTAGTATAGTAACCTTTTATGTAGCACATTATTGAATACCTTTTAGAAATCCAAATACACTACATCTCCTGGTTCCCCTTTATCCACTATGCTCGTTACATCTTAAAAGATCTCTAATAAATTTCTTAAACACTATTTTGCTTTCATAAAGCCATGTTGACTCTGCTTGATTGCATTATGATTTTTGAAATGTCCTGCTACTACTTCCTTAATAATGAATTCTACCATTTTCCCAATGACAGATGTTAGGCTAACTGGCCTATAGTTTCCTGCTTTCGGTCACATACCACCATCCTCCCCACCTTTTCTTGAATAGAGGAGTTACATTTGTGGTTTTCCAATCTGGTGGGACCTTTCCAGAATCAAGGGAATTTTGGGAGATTACAGCTAATGCATCCACTATCTCTGCAGCCACTTCTTTTAAGACCATATGATGCAGGTCATCAAGTCCAGGGGACTTGTCAGCCATTAGCCCTATTAGTTTTCCTCATATTTTTTCTCTAGTGATAGTGATTGTTTTAAGTTCTGCCCTCCCTTTTCCCTCTTGATTTTCTGCTTTCCTTGGGATACTTTTCGTGTCTTCTACTGTAAAGCCAAATACAAAATACTTGTTCAAGGTCTCTGTTACTTCTTGGTTTCCCATTATTAATTCCCCAGTCTCATCACTAAGGGACCAACAATTACTTTAGCTACTCTTCCTTTTTATATATTTGTAGAAGCTTTTACTGTCTTTTTTTTATATTTCTTGTTAGTTTACTCTCATACTCTAATTTCCCCCTCTTTATTATTTTTTAGTCATCCTTTGCTGATTTTCTAAAGTTTTCCCAATCTTCTGGTCTACCACTAATCTTTGCAGCATTGCACGCCTTTTCTTTCAATTTGTTATCATCCGTAACATCCTTAATTAGCCATGGATGGTGCATCCTTCTCATACAGTCTTTCTTTCTTTGTTGAGAATTATGAAATATCTCCTTAATTGTCTGCCACTGCTTCTCTACTGTGTTACCTTTTAACTTATTTTCCCAGTCCACTTCCCCTTGAGCTAACTCTGCCTTCATACACTTGTAATTGCCTTTATTTAATTTTAAGACACCAGGTTCAGACCCAAACTTCTCATCCTCAAACTGAATGTGAACTATGCAACAAGAATGCATGAATTAAGACAATGCTTTTCACATGGGTCCATAACAGAAAATTGAATATTAACAGTTACTCCATGCAAATCAATTCATCAAATTTCTCCCAGAGTAAATAATCAAAAGTTAACATGCTGGTGTCCTTTCTGCCACCATCTTTCCAATGTGATATATGCGGCCAGTTCTCTATTTAATTTAGATAAGTAACTGCTCAAGAATAGCCAGTTATGACAATGGGGAACACGGCAATACATCAGGATCTTGACGACATTTTGATTGATTCCTGCAAGATTACATAAAATGCATCATCCATTAATGCAACCCGGATAACAATATTTTTTGAAGAAATTGAAAACAGAAATGGAAATGAATGAAAGAAATCTTCAATTATAATGAATAGATGAAATCTGATTCTATTACACAGAATGACAGCCGATAGGACAGTGCCTGAGGAAAAAGGGCAATGGCACATTGTATTTAAAGAAAAAGCTTCAGGAATACAATCTATAAAGTAAATTAAAAATAAAAATGAATTTAGGAATTCAATTAAAATGTTACCAACACTAACAAATTCCCATATACAAGCATATGTAAAGCTACAGGAAAAACTGACACTTTCTTGTAGAATTTATTGAAATTAGTAGCCAAAATGCTACTTCCTGCTGTTAGAATACTCCTGTACTGTTTTGTTACATTAAAATGTAACAGATTACAATACATGGGTATCTTTATCTGTCCAATTTTCTGAAAGTTCCATACTTTGTGCTATCTACCTGCAAGAAGCTTGATCAGTGTAAGCTTCAACTGCTATCAATTCTCCCAGCCTTCCTTATTTAATGTAATTTTTATTCCCAACTGCTCTATATCTGAAAGATCGTTTGACAATAGCATCCATCAATCTCTCAAGCCTGAAGTTTTCCATTGATGGCAATGGGAATTTCAGTCTTCAGCCGTCATAACCTACCCATCTCTATTTCTTTCACATAAGATATCATCTTTGATGCCATATGGTAGGTGAAAACAATGACCTGATAGCCATTTTGTTTTTCCTATCTGACTTTATTTGGGTATTCTATGAAACCTCAGAAAGAGTTAAATAAAAATAATATTTTAGGATCATGTAGGTTTTGAGTAATTCCAACATCTGTGCTGATTTTAGAGATGCCCCATTTAAAGTTTTGGTACATGCTTTCATTCTCATTTCATTGGCCTTCCTTCAATTCCACCCACAAGACAATTATAGACCCCAAAACAATCTAATTTTCCAAGAGATAGATAACCTGCTTCTCCATTATTCAAAGACCACGACTTGACTTGGAGTCATGTAGGACAGTGTGGGGCTTCAAGGTTTATTGGATACTGCTTGTTTATCTTCATGTGTAAATTCTAATCAACACATTTATATTCTATATATCTGTAAATTCTATTTCACAGAATCGTTATAGCGCAGAAGGAGGCTATTCGGCCCATCGTATCATAATCTGTGAATTTCTTCCTCAAACCATATCAGATTGCCCTTCTTAGACTCCACTTTTCCAAATCCCTTACCATTCTAAAAATGGCAGGATGTTTATGCTAAATGCCAGCCAAGTACAGCTTTAGTCAAAAGAGTCCTCAAACAATCTTGAATGGGGAATGCTGCTGCCTGTCTGACTAAATACACGCTTAACAAAATGCAAGCCATTGAAAAGCCCTTGCATGACTCATCAAAGCATTGAAAGAGAGTTCAGAGTAGAACTGCCACTGCCCATGAGCAGAGCTCCAACCAAGGGTTAATTAAATCTAATCCTACCCCCTGCAGACCTCAACAGAAACAAAGACACCCTAGGCAGTCCGAGAAATGTGCAAACTGAAAAACCTCCCAAAAAAACCCACATGTTTTTGGAATGCCAAAAAGGGCAGTTTAAAGCAGCACTGCCGCCAAGAAAAGATACATGGCAACAATTTTGAGGATTTCTGAATGAATGAGAGAGATGCATGTGCGTTTTCCTGTACTTTTCTTCTCTCTTGTCCCTTTTAATGAAATGCTCTTTAAAAAAAAAAAATCGCATTTCATTCCGCTGGGTTGGAGGTGTCATGAAAACCCCCACCTGCCAAGAATGAGGTATATTAATTTTGTCATATGAACATTAATTTTAAACTGTTGCTGGAGTGAAGAAATTATTTGTTTAAAAAGAGATCACCAGCCACTGGGCTGGTGGATATTTGCACACTAAGAGACAGTGCTTGGAGAGACTGAGTCAATTAACAGAGATTGGGTTGGGCAATGGTGATCCATATCTTGTCAGGGTAAGAGACAGCACTACACCGCACCCCCCCTCCCCCCCGCCTCCCCTCACCACTGAGAGCTTTGAAATCCACAAACGCAGGTGTGGTTTAGCCAGCTGGTCACATGACTAACCTGCTGGTCCAAGCTTGTTGAACCAGACGCAGGACAGTTTGAACTCAGACTGCAGAATGTAACTGAACTTGGAAAAAAACAGCCTCTCTCCTGGCTGGCTCTCTATCGCTATCTCACAGGCCTCTGGACCCACTGAAAACACGTAACCCTCAAGAGAGAAAAGACCCCTACATCAAAACAAGTTAAAGCATGCACTTGGCCCCAACGAACAGCAAGACTTACCGACAACCAAAGACACCGCATTGAACTCAAAGGACCATAAATAACTACCAGATATTTCCTCAAACTTTTCCCCTTTATTCTTTCTACTTTTTCTGTCTCTATCTGTGTGTCTGTTTATGGCGTATACATACTAGCGTGGTCGCCTCGCGTTACTCGCAGTCATTAACCGAATTTGAGTTTAAGGTTAATAAACTTCCACCTTTCTTGCTTAAATCTAAGGAACCCGTCTGATTTCTTTGCCCTACAATTGGAAAGCAGTGATGCATTGGTGGTCATCTTTCAAAATTCTATAGACTCTGGAGCAGTTCCCACAGATTGGAGGGTGTTAAAAAAGGAGGGAGAGAAAAAGCAGGGAACTGCAGACCAGTGAGCCTTACATCAGTAGTGAGGAAAATGCAAGGGTCTATTATAAAGTATGTGATAGCAGAACACAAGCAAAGCATAAACGGGACTGTGCAAAGTCAGCATTGGTTTATGACAGGGAAATCATGCTTAACAGATGTACTGGAGTTTTTTGAGGATGTAACTAGTAGAATAGACAAGGGATCACCAGCCACTGGGCTGGTGGATATTTGCACACTAAGAGACAGTGCTTGGAGAGACTGAGTCAATTAACAGAGATTGGGTTGGGCAATGGTGATCCATATCTTGTCAGGGTAAGAGACCCTGGATTTGGATTTTCAGAAAGCTTTTGATAAGGTCCCGCATAAGAGGTTAGGGAGCAAAGTTAAAGCACATGGGATTGGGGGTAATATACTGGCATGGATTGAGAATTGGTTGACAGACAGGAAACAGAGAGTCGGAATAAACAGGTTTTTTTCTGGATGGCAGGCTGTGACTAGTGGGGTACCACAGGGATCAGTGCTTGGGCCCTAGCTATTCACAATATATATTAATGACTTGGGTGAGGGAACTAAATGTAACATTTCCAAGTCTGCAGATGACACAAAGCTGGGGGGTAAAGTGAGCTGTGAGGAGGATGCAAAGAGGCTACAATGTGATTTGGACAAGTTGGGTGAGTGGCAAATACATGGCAGATGCAGTATAACGTGGATAAATGTGAGGTTATCTACTTTGGTTATAAAAACAGAAAGGCAGAATATTATCTGAATGGTGATAGATTTGGAAAGGGGGAGGTGCAATGAGACTTGGGTGTCCTTGTACACCAGTCGCTGAAAGCAAGCATTCAGGTGCAGCAAGCTATTAGGAAGGCGAATGGTATGTCGGCCTTCATTGCGAGGATTTGAGTACAGGAGCAAGGATGTCTTACTGCAGTTATACAGGGCCTTGGTGAGACCAAACTTGAGTCTTGTGTGCAGTTTTAGTCTCCTTATCTGAGGAAGGAGGTTCTTGTCATGGAGGGAGTGCAAAGAAGATTTACTAGGCTACTTCCTGGGATGGCAGGATTGACGTATGAGGAGAGATTGAGTCGACTAGGCCCCTATATTCACTAGAGTTTAGAAGAATGAGAGGGGATCTATAAAATTTTAACAGGATTAGACAGGCTAGATGCAGGGAGGATGGTCTTTATGGCTGGGGAGTCCAGAACCAGGGGTCACAGTCTCAGGATACAGGGTATGACATTTAGAACCCAGATGAGGAGAAATTTCTTCGCTCAGAGGGTGGTGAACCTGTGGAATTCTCTACCGCAGAAGGCAGTGGAGGCCAAATCATTAAATATATTCAAGAAGGAGATAGATATATTTCTTAATGCCAAAGGGATCAAGGGATATGGGGAAAAAGCGGGAACAGGGTCCTGAATTAGACGATCAGCCATGATCTTTTTTTAATGGTGGAACAGGCCCGAAGGGCTGAATGGCCTACTCCTGCTCCTATTTTCTATGTTTCTATGAAAAAGGATTCACTGAGGAGGAGCTAAAAACACAGTATTTTAAAAATTAAACCCTGTTACAGTTAGATCAGGCAAAGGCTGAGAGGGAACCCCTAGACCCCTTCTCACCTGGTCATAACAGTCACAATCAACCTTTCGTCTATCCTGTTCTTCAGAATGCATACTGTGATGTGTAGGCCTCGAAAGAACTTTCATTTATGTAGCCAATTTAATGAACTCGGGATGTCCAAAAGTTCTTTACAGCCAGTTAAGTACCTTTTGAATTGTATTCACTGCTATAATATAGGAAATATGGCAAACATTTTGTACAAAGCAAGACCCCACGAACAGAAATGAGGTAAATAACTATGTAATCTGTTTCAGAGATGCTGCTTGTGGGGCCAATATTGGCAGGACCCTAGGGAGAACTTTCCTGCTCTTTGAAATAGTGCAATTTTTATGTCCACCTTTGAAGGAAGACAATACTTAGTTTGTGTATTATCTGAAAGATGACATTGTAGCTCTCCCTCAGCGCTGCACTGGAGTGTCAGCGAGATTTTGTGCTCAAGTCTTTGAAGTGGGACTTGAATCCACAACTTACTAATTCAGAGGCAAACTGTTTGCCAGCAGCAGCCACTTTTAGCACATTGAGAAGGTTCTTTTTTTCCCCTGGGCCTCACCCCATCAGGTTTAGATATAATTACTTTCACTTACAATTTTTACTTTTACTGGAAGGTTGTAACCTCCAACACCACCAGGGACAAAGATACATGCAAATCAGCATTGTGATTCAGCACTCTTATCTAAAGGGGACCAGGAATTTACTGTGGGACTGGTCATTTTGCCAACAAATGTGAGGTTGCCAACAGTACTGTGCAGAAGATTAAATATAACCAAGAAGCAGTTAAAGACCATAGTCCCATGGCTGAGTGCTGTGTTGATTATCATTCCCAGTTCTTTTTCAGCGTCTCCTCTAGCTAATTCAATACTCTCAAGTGAGCAAGTATGCTCCCAATTTTTCTTCTTCCAATAAGTAACATCTTGCACTTATCTATAAAACCTTGCATTTATCCGTAATATCCCTCTGGGCCAGTAGGAATCATTGAGACTGATGAAGGGTAGATTAACCTATGTTTCTGTTTCCTTCAGACAAGTAACCACTCAGAATTTCTCTCTTCTTCAACTGGCATCAAGAACTTGCTAAGAAAGAAATCTTAGGCATAAATCCATATCCTACAATTCTGTTATAATAAATCAGTTCATTGGTGTGCTCTGCTATAGAACCACTAAATAAGAATTTAAGCTGTTCAAATAAGAAGGAACTGTTCACAAGCCAATCACACTAAACATGAATTATTCCTTCCTCTGCTTTACCCCATAACACACAGACTTATACAATGCCAAATAATAAAATTTGTTCCTGCTGTGCAACTCATTTTGCATTTATTTTTACACAAGCAACTTTATAAACTATTCCATACAGTTCGCTGATTTTTTTAATTTTTCAATGTATTTTTGTCAAACATTTGTGCTCATTATAGAATAGGCTTTATTCAAAGAAAGTGCTATCCTTTGATTTAGCTAACATCTCTACTTGGGAAAAGACTATACAGAAAATTAAAGCTGAGATAGCAGAACTGTGAATGGAACAGTGTCAATGGACAGAGAGTTGTAAAAGCCAGCAGAAGGTAGAAGGCGATGGCAAGCATTCCGGCACAATGGCAACTCTGTTTATAATGGTTGACTTGACGACTAGATCACGTAGCCAACCACCAACTATGGCAATACCATAATACCATTATTCAAGTCATAGAGTCACAGAGTTATACAGCACAGAAACAAGCCCTTCGGTTCATCGTGAGTAACCTTGAGAGTCTGTGCTAGCAGTTAATTCGCTTAAGTAAACATTCCCGCAGAAAATAAATCTAAATTATTGTGTAATTAGATGATGTATAGTCTGTTTCCTCTCACTGATCACGTTTTGATCCTGAAAAAATTGATGATATTTCTGCAGCAACTAATATTCGACTCTGAACTCTTTATTATATCAAATCAATGTCAGTGTTTAACAAAACTAAAAAGAACCTTATGCTAGATGACACTATAAAAACAAGTTACCACATTACAACAGTGACCATAATTCAAAAGTGTTTCATTTATTGTAAAGCAATTTGGAATGTCCTGAGGTTGTGAAAGGTGCTATACAAATGCATGTCTTCATTCTTTACTGGTATAAAAAAAATCAAACTATTTGTGCAGGACATTTGAGGTAGACCTAACTACACTGAGTAGAAATACAAATTTCTTCCATTCTCCTGCCCTGATGTACTAGCAAACATATCGAGCCAGCAAAACTCAAGGTACTTTTGTATTACTGGAGTGTGATTAACCACAAATGCAAATGGAAGGACATCTGAACATTAAAAGGGGAGGCAGAAAATTTGATAAGGTAAGGGTCTAGTGAGAGGAGATATAGCAAATTGCAAAGTATGAAGGCACAGAATATACTTTAACAAATTTAAGGAAGGTTGATGGGACTATTATAATTATTGGGCTAGAATTTGCTGCAGCAGGGCATCTAACAGCGACTGTTAGAAGTTAGGCTGGCCCCTGCACTCTTCAGCTGAAAAATATTTTGCCCACTAAGTTGCTAAAAGTGCGAGCTGATAATGGCATAACAAGGGAAACGGGACAACCCACATTGTATTTGCTTATCCAATCAGATTGAAGGATTGAGAACTAAACAGAAGGGCTGAGAGGTGGATAAATTAAAAAGGGTGAATTCAAAGTCAAATCAAGTACAGAAAAAGAAATAAAGAGAGGGAAAGGTAGACTGGATTAAGGGAGAGCGAAGAGACAAAAAGGACAAGAAAGAAAAGAAGTTTCTATTTAAAATTTGACACTTTAAATATCACCCTGAAAATTTAAACCCTGAAAAAATGAGACTCCATGCTTGTAATAATTAATTTTCAAAGCTAGAGAGGGTGATTGGCAGTAATTAACACTTAGAATGCTGTTAAAAATGTACTTGCCATACTAATTACTAACTCTCAATATCTGCCACAGGTTTAGTTTGTATCTATCACTCAAATACAGCTACTTCATGCTGAGTGGTGAGGCAGACAGCAAAATGTTGTTTTTGCAAAGCTAATGGCGGAGCAACGCAACTCAGACAACAACTTTTGGATATTGGCATTTAACTGTACATCTGCCCCTTGGCTAAAGTTTCTGTACCATTTAACACACCTCTATTTTGACAGCAAATATATGCCATCTGCATTTTTCAATGCTCTGCCCTACTTGTGTGGCGACGAAAAAAGACTTCCTGGATGAGAGGCTGTCTCATTAGCAGCCATTTTTTGGACACTATGACTACCTTAGAGCTCCAAAATTGTGCCCACAGCATGCACACGCTTGTGGGGCGAATCTCACTGGACGGCACATTGGTGAGGGCATTAGCATGCGGATAGTGAACGTCTGCCGGAAATATGCTGAGCAGGCAGGTCATGCCATCAATCAATTTGCAACGCTGTTTGTCAGCAGTGGTGCTATTTTGGAGCTCAATACTCTACCCATCAGCCTCATTTAACATTAAGCTGCTGAACAAGCGTTCACCAATGCTATTTAAAGGGTTGAAGGGTTCATCAACTACTTAAGGGATAGTTGTTAGTTGATTTCCTCTGGCCATTGCTATGATTCAATGAGGGTTTGAAGCTTTCTACAGTTGTTTCAAATTGCAAACGTCTACAGGGAGTAGAGTGGCAGTTGCTAAAGGTCTTTTTACTGACTTCAGGGCTTCTGTATAAACCAGATGCACCCAGACATGGGTGCACTAATAGATATTCCCCTTGGAATACAGAATAACTTAGAGAATGAACAGAGGCCATGAGAACAGGACAAGTTGCTGGAATAGGGAGTGGGAGGAGATGGAGGAGGGGAGAAGGGCTTCAGTGGGAGGCCACATGCACCCAGGGTCTTCAGGGAGCAATACTTCTACCTGAACCTCAGCAAGGAACAATGTGTGAAATGTCTGCACTTCAGTAAGGATGACCTTACTGAAATCTGCCACCTGTTAAAACCACAACTGCAACCTCAGAGCAGGGCAAAGACAGCATGGCCAATGGTTGTGAAGATAACCACGGCGGTCAACTTTTATGCACCTGGCTGAAGCTGGAGATATTTGCAACATTTTGCAGTTTGCCATCCACTGTTGTGTAACCACTGAGGCTCTCTATTCAAAAAGAGCTAACTACATTTCCCTCTCTTTTGCCAGAGAAAAGCAGACGAGGCAAGCACACAGTTTTGCTAGGATTGCAGGATTCCTCATGGTGCAGGGTACCATTGGCTACATGCACATTGTTTTGTGAGTAATTCTTCCCCATACCGGAATGAAAGGGATTCCACTCCTTCAATGTCCAGCTGGTACATGTCCACAGACAGCAAATCATGCAGGTCAATGCCCGGTATCCTGGCAGCAGTCATAATGACTTCACTCTGTGGTCGTCTGCTGTGCCAGCTGTATTTAAGCCACCACAACAGACCAAAGGGTGACAACTGGGTGACAAGAGCTATGCGCTGACAATATGGCTGATGACTGTGGTACACAATTCTCACACATGTGTACTGCATACATACATTGAAAGCCACATGCTGCCACACAAATGTGATAGAACAGATCACCAGCATGCTGAAATAATGCTTCTGCTGGCTGGACCGCTCAGAAGGAGACCTGCAATACTCAGGAGGGTGTGTTGATACACTGTGGTCTGCTGAGTGCTGCACAACCTCACTATCATAAAGGGTCAGCATGTATCACCAGCTATATGGCGAGCAACTGAGGAGGAAGAGCAGATGCAGGAGCATGAGGAGGACAAACAGGAAGAGAGGGAAGAGAAGGGAGGAGCCCCTTTCTGCCCTGGCTGTCCATGAAGAACTCATCCGACTGTGAGACTGGTAACCGCAGCCCCAATTTCTCATTCACCAACAATCCCACACTGTACCTTCGCTCTGTCACTGACCAGCACAGAGTCTGCTTGGCCATAATGCAAAAGTAAAAGCCACCACAAAATAAACGTTCCAAACCAAATTTATAAATGAAATCATGCATATTGGATACAAAAGTAAACTACTCACTCTTATGCATCCCCTTAGTGTCTGTCTTCAGCATGTCTTTGCCTGTCTTCGTGCTAGTACACAGTGCTATCCCTGTGGCTACAGCATGGCTGGCAGAAGGCTGCTGACCTTTAGTGAAGGAGACTGCAGATTAGAGGATGACTTCCAGCATCCTAGAACACCCAGCTGTGGACTGTCCCACCTCAGCAGAGGTATCAGCATTCTGCGTTGGCTGGCTGACATGTTAACAGCAAGGGCACTGGCAGAGTGGCAGGGGTGGGAGCACAAAAGCTGTCTTTCTGAGAAAGGACTGTAGGTTTGTGCTCCAAGGAGCCACTGCCACCCATGCAGGGCAGCACCTTACAAATCCTAGTAATCTGCTGGAGGACAGACTGCTGGAATTCTGCGACACTCTGCACAATCCTTTGAACACTGTAATCCACAACCATAATGGCAGGAAGCTGACCTCGCATGACAGCAGTCTGAGCTTCCACTGCAGCACTCAGACTTTGGGCAGCTGTTGCTTGTGCTGCAATGGAGGCAGTAAGATTGGCCATCAGAAGCTGCTTCATGGTTGGGTTTGCAAATGTGCGAACAGAGTTGGACACCACTTCCATGCAGGAAAGGATGGGCTCCAATCTCTGAGCAAAGCCCGATGCCAAGTTGGTGCTGAACTCTTCCATGTTCCTTGAAATTGAATGCAGGCTTTCAGGCAGGCTTCCCAATGTACCAAGCATTTTGTTGTGCTTACCCATCAGAGTTCTTATGCAGGCTGCTCCAGTGAAGTGCTCATCTGCGTCCTCTGCAGCAGAACCCGTGTGCGTCCTTGCCCTCAAGTGAGCTGGAACCTGCACTAACCTGGCCCCCTTCCTGGGCTTAAGCCCAGTCGTGCCCAGCATCTCACCACTTGCAGATCTTGCCTCTAATCTATTGTCTAAAGTATGCTCAGTTTTCGTACCTGAGCTGGTGGCTGTGAGAGTGTGATCAAGTGTCGGTGCTGTGCCTTAATCATTACTTTCTTGCCGCTATTTCTCCACTGGATGGCCAGTTTGGACCTCCTGGATATCTGAAAGGAAAAAGGCACAAGCGTAAGTTTGCTGTATGGGGCTGGGCGGAAAGTAAGAGGTGCATGCTTACACTATAGGCAGCTCTTAAGTCAGAAGAGAGAATGGGATAAGGGTGAAGTGGGTTGTGAGAGGAGAATTAGGTATGAGGAAACTCTCATCTTTGATGGTTTCAGCCCAGCTGCTGGCCACAGCAATGGCCACCCCAATAATGGCCAGCAGCTTGTCCCCTGCCAGTTAGCTCCTATTGCCGCTGGTTGCGTGCCATCTTGTCCTGTAAGAGAGAGGGAAGTGCATCAGTGAATAATATGCAATCTATGTGGCTGATGTGATTGTCATGGTTGAACAGTTGGCACTGAGATGTGGGTGTGAGGCTTGCAGCAGTGCTAAGTGTGTGAGATGAGGTGAAGCATATGAATGTTCGATATGATGTCTGATTGATATAGATATTGGTATGTGAATGACGGGGATGTGGTGAATTGAGCAGTGTCTGAGCGTAGTGGCACTGTTGACAGGATATGCCATTTGAAGATGCATTCACTGACCTTGATTACTCATGTGTGGTCATTGAACTCCTTGCAGCACCTCATCCAAGTCCTTGGGGTTTGACTCTTGGCATTGTCCGCCATGGTTTTCTGCTCTCTGCCTTTTGAAGATCTCCTCGCTCCCGGCGAATAGAAGATGTCTCTCCTACTTTCCACCTCCTTCACCAAGGCCTCTAGGGCAGCATCAGAAACCTTGGAACCAGCTCTCTTGCATGTTGTGCTATTCTTCACTGTTTCCCAGGTCAGATTTACTTCCCGCATGACTGACAACACCTGCTCCAATGCACCTCCCCTTTAAGAGGTGCAGGCTAGCTTTAAGCAGTGTGGTTAACTTTAATTTTCAATGAACAATCGATTCAATTTAATTAACAATCTTCAGCCAGAAGTGCCGAGTTGATGATCCATCTCAGCCTCCTCCTGAAGTCCCCAGCATCACAGATGCCAGACTTCAGCCAATTTGATTCACTCCACGTGATATTAAGAAACGACTGAAGGCACTGGATACTGCAAAAGCTATGGGCCCTGACAATATTCCGGCAATAGTACTGAAGACCTGTGCTCCAGAACTTGCCATGCCCCTAGCCAAGCTGTTCCAGTACAGCTACAATACTGGCATCTGCCCAGCAATGTGGAAAATTGCCCAGGTATGTCCTGTACACAAAAAGCAGGACAGGTCCAACCCAGCCAATTACCGCCCCATCAGCCTACTCTCAATCTTCAGTAAAGTGATGGAAGGTGTCATCAACAGTGCCATCAAGCGACACTTGCTTAGCAATAACCTGCTCAGTGATGCTCAATTTGGGTTCTGCCAGGGCCACTCAGCTCCTGACCTCATTACAGCCTTGGTTCAAACATGGACAAAAGAGCTGAACTCAAGAGGTGAGGTGAGAGTGACTGCCCTTGACATCAAGGCAGCATTTGATCGAGTATGGCATCAAGGAGCCCTAGCAAAACTGAGGTCAATGGGAATCAGGGGGAAAACCCTCCGCTGGCTGGAGTCATACCTAGCGCAAAGGAAGATGGTTGTGGTTGTTGGAGGTCAATCATCTATGCTCGAGGACATCACTGCAGGAGTTCCTCAGGATAGTGTCCGAGGCCCAACCATCTTCAGCTGCTTCATCAATGACTTTCCTTCAATCATCAGGTCAGCAATGGGGATGTTCGCTGATGATTGCACAATGTTCAGCACCATTCGTGACTCCTCAGATAGTGAAGCAGTCCATGTAGAAATGCAGCAAGACCTGGACAATATCCAGGCTTGGGCTTATAAGTGGCAAGTAACATTCGCGCCACACAAGTGCCAGGCAATGACCATCTCCAACAAGAGAGAATCTAACCATCTCCCACTGACATTCAACAGCATTACCATCGCTGAATCCCCCACTATCAACATCGTAGGGGCTACCATTGACCAGAAACTGAACTGGAGTAGCCATATAAATACCGTGGCTACAAGAGTATGTCAGAGGCTAGGAATCTTGCGGCGAGTAACTCACCTCCTGACTCCCCAAAGCCTGTCCACCATCTACAAGGCACAAGTCAGGAGTGTGATGGAATACTCTCCACTTGCCTGGATGGGTGTAGCTCCAACAACACTGAAGAAGCTCAACACCATCCAGAACAAAGCAGCCCGCTTGATTGGCACCCCATCTACAAACATTCACTTCCTCCACCACCGACGCACAGTGGCGGCAGTGTGTACAATCTACAAGATGCACTGCAGCAATGCACCAAGGCTCCTTAGACAGCACCTTCCAAACCCGCGACCTCTACCAACTAGAAGGACAAGGGCAGCAAATGCATGGGAACACCACCACCTGCAAGGTTCCCTCCAAGTCACACATCATCCTGATTTGGAACTATGTCGCCATTCCTTCACTGTCGCTGGGTCAAAATCCTGGAACTCCCTTCCTAACGGCACTGTGGATATACTTACCCCAAATGAACTGCAGCGGTTCAAGAAGGCAGCTCACCACCACCTTCTCAAGGGCAATTAGGGATGGGCTATAAATGCTGGCCTGGCCAGCAATGCCCACATCCCATGAATGAATTTTTAAAAAATTGGTGCGAGCAAGTTACTTTTTCGGATCCTTGCTGATGCGTGTGGCCAATGAACAATATTAGTGTTGGCTCCAGGCAACAATCAAGGTGGTATCCAACTAATCCCCCTCTGACCTTTGCAAATAGAATGGCTTCAGGTATGCAGGCAATTGTGGGTAGGATGAACCACCATGTTAAAACAAATCAGCCTGAAACCTGCAATCTTGTAAGGTGGGGTAATTGTTTCATCTGGGTGATGAATGTGCAGAGTTGCGCAATAGAGAGTGAGGTGGAGGAGAAAAAGGGGCAGGTTATGGTCACTAGAATATGAATTATCGGAGGTTCTGAGGAAAGACCAATTTAACCAGACCTTGACTGAACAAGACGGTGAGTATCCTGTCTCTATTTTCCAGGTTCTGGTTCACTTGGTCCTCCACGATCTCCAAGAATTTGTTCCCCAATAACCTCCACCTGACTCGTACTATCTCCCACATTTAGATCAGGAGCGTACTTCCGTAATCCTGGCTAAATGGTTGCCCCCACCTCTCAGTTTTGGAGGATTCAGGCTGCCAGTCAATGCAAAGTTGTTAGGGTGAACCTGCCTTGCACATGTATTGTCATTTGTTCATTGTTGCCAGGTCAATATCCTGGAATTCCCTATCTAATACAATCATTGGAGCATCATTGCCATAAGGACTGCAGCCATTCAAGGAGAAGGCCAATACCACTTTCTCTGGGAAACTAGGAATGGGCAAGAAATGTAGTCATGTCAGCAGTCCCAAGCATAAATGCTTTAAAAATCAAGTGTAATATAAAGGATTTTAGCTTAGTTAGTTGCCTGAAGCAGTGCTTTTGGTGGTAGGCCTTTATTCAAGGCTGTATTTCAGTTTTTCTTGTGGCTTTTTTAAAAATTAAGATAATTTTAAGTTAAATTGAGTTACTGGCATGGAGTTGACACTTGGAGCTGTTGACAACAACGCTGCTTAAAAATAGAAGACATAACTCCAATGTTCCAACAGTGCAGATCCATATTTTTAGGGATCTAAGCATTGATGCTTCAAAGCTATATACTTGGAGTTAGCAAACGTTTGATGGACTTCGATACTCTGCAGCTTATTACAACAGTATTCTCATTACAATTGCTACCCTGTGTATTCTAATGCTATGCCATTTAATGCGTTAAGTACATTTATGCATGACATTGAAAGAGGTTTCCATATTTCATTATGATAATCTCTGGACAGTTGGTGAAGGACAGTTCTTTACTCGGTCTTACATTTATTTACAGAGTTAAACATTACAAGCATACACCTCCTAACTCAACCCACCACAATTTCAATAAGTGTCACTTTATGGGCTGAATTTTATTAGCACGCCGCACATCACGGCAACGCACTTTGAACTTGGTGGCCTTCCGACACGGAAGCGCTGCCGCTGAGCCCCTGCAATATTTCGCACGGCGGCTCATTTAAATGGAGCGAGTGGAGCGGCCGCCTCTGATGACGTAGAGGGAGCAACAGCTGCACCCCCAGCAATGGCGTCCGGTGCCACTGCACAGGTGCCAGCGCCATTTTTAAAGGGCTTCATGCCCTTCAGGTTCATTAAAATTTTTAAATGTGCTGGCGCCCAAAAATAACAAACAAAATGTCAGAAACACTTTTATTCCCTTTTCCAACTCCCCCCCCCCCACTGAGTTATCAATTAATAAAATAACCCACCCCCCCAAAAGAACAAATTGTAAAATAATGAAGTTTAACTCCCCATCTTCAGAACAATTGACCCTCAACCCCTTCCCAACATCCCCACAACCAATAGAAAAGTTTTTCCCCAGCACCACCCCCCCCTCCCCCCCACCACCCTGATAATTTCACTCCTCCCCCCTCACCACCAGTGTCTCGCCTCGGAACTCGGAGTTCCGAAGGCGTGAGAGTTGCTGCCGATGGCCGTAAAATCAGCATGGGACGGCTGCCAGGACCAGGTAAGTTCATTAGCATTTGTATTTAATTAATTTTAATATTTAAATGAAGGCCCCACTGCCAAGCGGCGGGGGTGGCTGCACCAAGGCTTCGCCACTGCCGGCAAAATGCGGCGGGGCCTTCTCAGCTTTGGGAGTCGTGGCGGGCCACTCCTAAAAGTATTTTACGGGCCCTCCTGCCACAGCCCCAGATGTCAAGCGGCTGGTAAAATGCAACCCACCTGTGCTCAAGTGAAACCCCAGTTAATGTCCACCGCCTGCATTCAATTAAACACAACTAAGATACAATTAAGAGTTAACGTTTCGGGTCAGTGACCCTTTTTCGGAAC
Source organism: Heterodontus francisci (assembly GCF_036365525.1). Taxonomy (NCBI): domain Eukaryota; kingdom Metazoa; phylum Chordata; class Chondrichthyes; order Heterodontiformes; family Heterodontidae; genus Heterodontus; species Heterodontus francisci. The sequence continues at coordinate 50,962,817 of NC_090389.1, forward strand.
CGCAGTTCGAAGAAGGGTCACTGACCCGAAACGTTAACTCTGCTTCTCTTTCCACAGATGCTACCAGACCTGCTTAGTGGTTCCAGCATTTCCTGTTTTTATTTCAGATTTCCAGCATCTGCAGTATTTTGCTTTTATTAAGATACAATTAACACACTGTGGCTGTGAAAGGTGGTGTGTGGAAACTGTTGCAGCACCAACTCTCCTGAAACCAGTTAAACTCAGCAGTATGTTTAAAGCACCTTTTGCCTCACAGGAAGGCATAGCTCAGCAAGAATTGAGGGAACCTTGCCCATCAGTAAACGCTGGAAATTTTAATTGAAAACAATGGGGGGACTTACCAAGTTGTGATCATTTTTTTTGGTGAAAGCTTGCTCTTTTTCCCCTTCATCTTTTGTCCAGCTATAGGAGATCAAATAGTTCATAATTGGAGGGTGGTAGATGGTTTCTGGTCTGTTCCATGTGACGAGTAATGCAGTCCTGTTCACCGGCTGCACAGTCATATTCACTGGCGGGCTGCTGCATACTGAAAGGTGAAAATAGAAACTTAACCCTGTTGGAATATTGCCAAATATTCAAGTCCCACAGCCCAAGCTTTCCTTGCTTTCAAGGGGAAAAAATACATGCAGTTCATAACATTGACAAACCTGACATGCAGCTTTCAGAATGGATTACATTAACCTTGTTAAATCCTACAGCTAAATATTTTCATATTTTGCTGTTTATAATAGCAATCAATATATTTTAGTGCTGACTAGCAGGAAAGAAAGCAAAACAAAATTTTAATAGTTTGTACTGCATGCTCTGTATAAGAATATAAAACATTTGAAGCCCACAATTTTGTACACCAAAGTGAGGGTGGGGTGTAATGCCTAGATTTGCTCAAAAACTACCCTTTTTTTATATTCTAAAGTGGTGCTGAAACAATAGCATTCTCCAAGGGTCAAATGTAGATTTTCATAATGAATTATTAAGTCACTTTGGGAGATAGAAGTTAATTGGAAGAGAACTTCATATTATAAAATAACTGGCTTAGATTGTCCTATTTAACAGCCATGTGACAATTTTTGCTTTGAGTAAAGCACTAAAATTAAACAATCATTAAACGTTTGATGTAATAACTATGGCAATTAGCACCTTTCATATGCTGAATGACATGTGTTTTGCTCTGGAGTTCTGAAAAAAGGTTTAAGGAAAAAAGAATTCTGAAAACTCATTAAAATTCCTCATTGTGAATGACAAGTATTCAAATTATTGCATTAAAAACAATTTAGTAACACATTTTAAACGTGTAGCAACGTCGCATGTCTGACAGATGAAAGACCTACACTATAAATCTATTTTTAAATGCTAATACAAATTAGCTGATCTATTTATGGCTATGAAACATTAGCCTATATTGAAATAGATACTGAAAAGGTAAATTTTCTTCCCTCCCCTCATCAGTTCATAAATTTATTATTCCATTGTCCAAGTTTTAGGCAGCCAACTAGCTCCTCGGCATCCAGACGAGCTGATGTACCATTAGGGTCTGAGTGGTTTGCTTTCTAATTTTTTTTCCTGCCTTATATGTAAATAGGTGACTCTCTAAATTGATTGGTAACTGGATTTGAGAAATCACAAGGTATCAATGTGCACCCTGCTGCTCCAAAATACATGTTCTACAAGGTCTGGAAACTCCATCCATCAACTAGCCTGGGTAAAACTACATTCTGATTATCTCAAACTGACAAGCAAAGCAGTTTACCAACTTCTAAGTGAACTCATTCCCCCACACTTCATTTCTCTGCCTACTTGCTGCATCTGACAGTTTGTGACCTATTGCAGCCCTTCCTATAAAAGCTCCTCATTGCTATCACACATATTTATTATTTGCATTGGGAGTGGGGTGGGGTGGGGTGTGTGGTGTGCAGAGGGATGCATTTTTAAAATAAATTTGATGTAATGGTTTTTAACAAGTAAAAAGCTAAAATAGGCAAGTTCAGTAAGTTTCTTTTCCAAATGGCACATGCATTTTAAAATTGATTTTGAGCATTAATTATTGACATTCTGAACCAAAGAACCATCTAGCGAGGTTATTTTTGTTAAAGTAAAAATACATATCAGGGAACTCCCAATGTAATATCAAAACAGAAAATACAACTTATTCATCACATCTGTAAATAGAAAAGCCAGATTAACTGTTCAGATGTAGAACCTTCAACTGAAGTGTAAAACAAGTGAAGAAAGTCGCTAAACACCTTTGAACACAATTCGAGGGAAACAAAACAGATCTTGCAACCACAAAAGAAATTAATAGACTAATGGCCTGCAAATTACTTATTAGAAAAATTGGGACTTGTAAGATGATGCAATAACAAAACAACAGACCTGGTAAATGAGTACTTTATATCCATTGTCACAATGGAGGAAGAGGACAACATACCAGCAGTACAAGGGGAGAAACTTAGTTAATTTAACACAATTTAATTTAATTTAATTTAATAAAATGGCAATGTAGAAAATAATGGGACTTAAAAAGACAGAAACATTTCCAGGACTTGATGGTTTTCAACCCAGGGTATTAAACAAATAGTAGCAGAGACCACAAAACATCTGCGGTCAAATTAGTATCTTTATTGCAACAGTCTTTCTCTAACTACAGGAATTCTAGTTATTCTCATGCTGGAAAAAGCTACATAAAGCTGTCCATCTGTTAAAACAGGATTAGGAACAAAAATACAAAGTTTGTCAAGAGTCTGGCCTTGTGGCTTGTTTATAGTCATAGAATATGAAATCCTAATTGGGAACAGTTCTCTCCTGAGCTGAAAAGCCAGGTTAACACCTGATAGGCTCAATGTTATTTGAGGAATAAACACTCTATTTCCTTGAGATCTGCCATCTATCATGAAAAAAAACAGCTTTCTAACTACCAATCGTTCCATGATAAAGTCCTTGTTTAGTATTCAAGTTTCATAGCAACATTATAACTGCTCCTTCCTTGAGTCTAAATTTGTGCTGTGGCATGCCCATTGGAGTTAGACTACTTCGCCATAGAATCAAGGTTGATGTATTCTTTTAATTTGTCTGACAACTTTTCTAATACTTGTAATTCAAATCTAATTAATCATAATTTTTAACACAAAGAATAGTTTTTGAATAATAAGTTGCATCAAATTACTGTCCCCGCTATTTTGCCACAATTAACAAATTCCACTCATTTCATCCACCCCTCTCAAGCCACTCCCATCCCCTTCCTTCCATCCCTCCCATGAAATCCCTATCCTGCTCTTGCCATCCCCATCCCTCACAGAAGCAATCTCTCCAGCCAGAGTAACTTTATTGTTGGGCTCCCCTTACCTTCCGCTGTTTTTGCTCTCCACCGACCTCCCCCCCCCCACACGTCGCCGCCACGTGTGACAAACTCCAGTCCTCCGCGCATCCCATGTGCCTCCTCATGCACCAGGCATCACCTACCAAATAAACCCACCAACAGATGGACCCCTTGAACTGATCAATAAAAACAGTCCAGCAGACAAAAACTGAGTATTATTATAGATGTATGGAAATTGCAGATATGTTAGCCATCGTTTTCCAAAACTCTCTAGTTTCAGGTGTGTGCTTTTGGATTGTGAAACTGCAAATTCCACTCTCAATATTTAAGATGGGATGGAGGGAAAAACCTGAAAACTACAGAATCATTTATGGTCAAGTTACCGGAAGCTATCATCACGACAAAGTGGCTGAGCACTAGGACTAGTCGGAGCTCATCAAAGAGTCACAGCATGGACTTTAAAGGGTAGGTCGCATCTGGCTAATTGAATATTTTAAGGAGGTCACTAGCATGTGGTCAGGGTAGTGTCTATGAATGCTGTCCATATGAACTTCAAGAAGGTATCTGATGAGGTTCTGCACAAGATATTATTAGAAGATAAAAGGACATGGAATTGGAGATAACTTTGTGACATGGATCAGTAATTGGTTGGGTAGTAGGAGACAGATTTGGGATAAAAGCTTAGTTCTCTGATTGGTTGGACGAGGCAAGTACTGTTTCCCAGGACTCTGTACTGGCGCTTCACTTTTTCACTATATATATATATTAATACTTGGATGAAAGAATACAAAATTGAATATTAAAGTTTGCAGATAACTCAAAGCACACCAAATAGTGTTATGGGTGCAGGAAACTAGAAAGGTCATAGACTAATTCTGTAGGCAAATCTATGGCGGATGGAGTTCAATGTGAGGATGCGTGAAGCAAGACACACTGGATCTGAAAAAGCAAAGCAGAATTTTTTTTTAATGGTTACCGTGAAGGAGCAAAAGGATTTTGCTGTCCATGTACATAAATCACTAAGAGCTCGTCAAAGCTACAAAAAGTAAATCAAAAAGACTAATGAAATGTTAGCCTTTATCTTGAGGGTTGGAATTCAAAAGTAAGGAAGTGATGTTTCTATTGTACACAGACTTGGCCAAACCTCATCTGTAGTATGACATCCAGTTTTGTGCACCAAACCTCAGGAAAGATATATAGGCATTAGAAGAGGCACAATACTGAATCACCAGAATAATACCAGAACTTAAAAGGGTTAAATTTGAGGACAGTTTGCATAAATGTGACATGAATTCCCCTGAGTTTAGTTGAAGAGTGATCTAATTGAGGTATTTGAAATAATTAAGGTATTTGATAGAGTCGATACAAAGAAACTATTTCCTCTGGTGGCAGAATCACAAGGGAGAAAAATCTTAAAATCAGAGTTCAGCTATTTAGAAGTGAAATCTGAAAGCACATTTTCATACAAGGGGTAGTAGAACCTGAAACCCATTTACCCAAAGGGCTATAGTTGCTGGGCCAATTGAAATTTACGACTGAGGTCAATAGATTTTTGTTAGATAAGATTAGATATGGAACAAAGGTAGGCAAATAAAGTCGAGGCACAAATCTGCCATGAGCGAACTGAGTAATGGAACATGCTCGAGGGGCTGAATGGCCTATTCCTTTTCACACATTCCTATCTTAGTGAGGCAATACAAATACATTAAAAGAACCAAAAAATGGCTGAAGTAATAAAAAGGCATGAGAGGTTGAAAAAGAAAAAAGGATCCAAAAAAATGAAAATTAAAAACCCTGCAGGATACAGGAGATTTTAAATGGCATGAATGTGGGAAACACAGTGGATGGAGTCTATTCAATCCCAAAGAGAGAAAAGACAGACCAGGGAATCAGTCTGTGCTCTCCCCCAATCCCCAGAACTGTGCAAAATATACCACCATTTTGAAATGGCTCATTTAAAAAAGGGCAATATTTTCCTGCACTGTGTTATGAAAGTGCTTCCATTTAAAAAACATTTTTGAGGACTTGTGTTTAAAACTGAAAAGATTCCATGGATGTATTTTTTTTTTTTACAAGGACCACTGAGAGGTCCTGTTTGAAAACAACCTTTACTGGAAATCACATGCCTTAAGCTCAATAAACAACAGAAACATTGGTGACTTGGGGGAGATGGTTACAGAGAAGTGACATGTCAAGATTTATAGTGGTCAGGAGGTTCTGACTTGCTGTTTGGGGTTTCGCTTCTGAAATATTGGGATGAACTTTATGAGCGCACCACACGTCACAACAGCACGCTCTGATCTTGTGGCTACCCATATGGAGCAGCCATTGCTGAGCCCCCATGATATTTCACGTGGGGCTCATTTAAATGGAGGGGGTGGAGTGGCCACCCCCAACGACGTAGAGGGGGTCCGCTCCATCCCCGGTAGCAGCGTATGGCGCAATTGCATGGGCGCCGGCACCATTTTTAAAGGGCTTCAAGCCCTTAGAGGTAATTTTAATTTTTAAAGGGATATTAATGTGAATATAATTGAAACATTTTAATAAAAGCTGATGGCCCTTTCCACCTTCCCCCCCCCCCCAATGTTTGTTTTAGGGCCACCAATCCTAAATAAACTTTATTGCCAACGCGAACTCCTTCCCTCCTTCCCCCCCCACCCCCCCGCCCTGATAATTTCACTCCTCCCCCCTCCGCACCAATGTCACGCCTTGGAACTCTGAACAGAGCTCCGAAGGCATGGGAGTTCCTGCTGGCGGCCAGAATATCGGCGTAGGACAGCCGCCAGGACAGGGTGAGTTAATTTGCATTCATTAACCTTTGTTAACATATTGAAATGAAGGCCCCACCGCTTGCTGCCGCCGGTAAAATGAGGCGGGGCCTTCTCGGCGTTGGGGGGTTGTAGCGGGCCTCTCCCAGATGAATTTTCTGAGCCCCCCCGCCATGACCCCCAAAGCCAGAGGGCTCATAAAATTCAGCCCATTGTCTTAATTCAGTTGGGGTGTGGACTGTGTTTGAAGGCAACTGGAGGTCAGCGTGCTGAGATAAGACACCAGTTCCTCTTTCTCTCCCTCTTTGAAAAACCTGCAAATCCAGAGTGGGATAAGTGAAACCTCTGATGCCACATTTCTCCTGGAAAGCCTACCAGACTGCTTCTTGACATCTCCAGAACGAAGTGCGCCAGAAAAGATCCCAGTGACCCGTCTCTGTATACCCGGACGCCAGACCAAAAGGATCAACTGACATCCTTCCGTATCTTCTCCTTCTCTTCATGAATTAGCAAGTATTTGGCCAAAGTTTTTTTTGTAATAGAGCTTTGCAGAGAAAATCTCTTTGTTTTTCAGTTAACCAGTGTGTTTGTGTGTGTGTGTGTGTGTGTTTGTGTGTGTGTGCGTGAGTGAGAGCAGCTAAGGTAAAAACGGAACTTTCATATTTCAATACGTGTATTAATGCTTTGCTTCATTACTGGATACACCTTGTTTTATAATAAACTGATAATTTTGTTGTTTATTAAAGAAACCTGGTTGGTGGATTTTATTCGGGGATAAAGAGTAGAGTCTATGATTGACGGTATCGGTAACTGGATAAACATTTAAATATACATTGTGACCTGTGGGGAAATGGAACTAGAAAAGACAGTGCACTCCTCCCGCCTCTGTCGTAACAATAGTAAAATGTAGCTTCTAGTTTTCTGACATATTTGGTTATGTGAACTCCTTGGGCAGCCAAGGAACGGCAGGTGAAATTCTGGACAGTAGATGGCAGTGCAAGCTTAAATATTACCAAATAGCATTCAAATTTCTCATTGCAGACATCAGTTAACATTAACTTTTGCATTTTCTTCATCTAATCCTGACAATATCATGAACATTTTAAATGAAACATTTTATTTGATTAATCTAAACCCCTGCACCTTATGCTAGGTTCAGTGCAGCCACACAATTATGTGTTTTCTCACAATTTTTTCAACTACACTTGAAGCAAAAGATTTTCACACAAAATTCTGGCCCTTCCCCCAAATCAGCAGAACCATTTTGAGTATTTGAGTTTTTCAGTACGGAGGCTCTTTATTCAACCAGGCCCAAAATGCCTTAGGGTGAAATGTAATTCGCTGCTAGGAACGGTGGTGGAGGCAGAAACCCTCAATTCTTTTAAAAGGTACCTAGACATGTACCTGAAGTGCTGTAACCTGCAAGGCTATGGACCAGGTGCTGGTAGCTGGGATTAGATTGGGCTGCTAGTTTTTTCGGCTGGCACGGACTGATGGGCTGAATGGTCTCCTTCTATGCCGTAATGGCTCGATGATTCTAAAAGGATTACTTCAAACCAGGTCCACTCATTTACATTTTAAAATAATTAGCTATGCTAATAGCTACTATGCTAGTAGCACACAACTTCATTAAGGATAATGATACAAGCTTATTGATTTATGTCCAGCAGTAAATACAATGAATACCTGGAGCAACTGAACATTCATTGTCCAATGACCTAGAGCACTTACATGTTGTAGGTCAATTTTATTTTCTCGTAAATTAGGTTTTCTCATGCGGTATTTAAGTTTAATGGTGAAAATGATCACAACTCATTAAGTAAGATTGTTGGAATTCTAGTATTTTTCCTACATCGTTAATGTAGTTTAAAGCTACAGTGCCCATACCTATAACAAAATTAACAAGAATAAACTAATTGAATATTTGATATAGTAACGCCAGGTTTGAAAATATTCAAGTGATGGTTTGTGCACTTAAACCATTGACCATGGTTCTTGCCCATGTGTTCCGGCTTTAGAATTGGCAGAAATCCAGGGTAAAGAGCAGTGGTTTGCAGCATAAATGCATAAACTGTGTGTTTATAAAAATTACCTTCTCAAGAAAAACTTCGACAGATGATGGTAGGAAATCTCTATCTGTAAAATCATGTTGCATTACTACTCAGAATAATAAATTTTACAATGAACAGAACTTTTCCTCTCCCTCCCCACCACTTCAAATGAGGGGGGAATTATTTTACCAGCATATACAGTCAGACATTGTATATCTCAACTCATCAGTCTGCAACCTCACCTTTAACTCAGTAATTAATTTCAGAAATATGTACAGTATTATTCTTAAGTCTGGGACAATGAATCAGCATGTGATACACTCTCTATAGAAACTGAACGCGTTCACTTACCTGACCTTAACCCCAACAGTGTCAGCTATTGGGACATTGTATTGTAATACCAACACGAGAAAGAAGATGACCTAACTGAAATGTTGCGTAACTAATAGGTCAATTATTATTATTTCCTGTATCTTTGGTAGTTTATACACAATGGGTTTCTTGCATTTTAAATGTAACTGCAGTTTTTAGATGATATCTTAATTATGCAAAATTTACTGGCTGGGATGTTCTGTTCAGAGTAAAAGAAGTGGAACATTGTGACGTAAACTGTTTTTTCACCTCTGGAGACTGATTACATCACAGGTAAATATCCAAGGTATCCTCACATAGATCCAAGGCAGAGCATTTGTGTGTGGGTCACCCTCATAATAATGAACAGCCAGAAATCTGTCCAAGAGTAGAGTGGCCAAATATACATTTCGTCAGTGTGCCAATTAGATGCATGCATAACATAACCAAACTTTTTCAGGAACAACTTTCTTTTGAAAATATAATGGTGGGGTGGGGTGGGGTGGGGTGCGCAGGTGGGTGGCGATTCAGATCATTGTGACTGCAGTTAAACCACTACAGGTGCAAATATCTCAATTGTTTGGCTGAATGATCCTGCATTTTATTCACAACATTTAAGAGAGAAATAATGCACTATTTACATATGTATGACAATGTTGAGAATGTAGGTTACATATTCTCAAGTACTGCATCATATCAAGGTACTAAAAGGGAAAATCACTTAGAAACTAGAAAATGCAAGTTTTCAAAAAATATGAATACTCAAGAAACAAATTTTGCACTTTAGAGCAAAATATGATTGCTGCTGAATAAGAGTATTCCAGTACAGTCTTTTTGAAGTGTTTCTATTTTCATATAATGTGTGGTTTTAAGTGGCAGATTATCAGGCAGTATCATTCATCATTCACATGAGCATCCGACTCCACAATCCTGTGACTGGCCAATTCTTCAAGAGGAACAGATCATATTTCATTTATTGAATAGTCTCAATACAAAATGCTTTTCTCACATAGTAAATTTCGGCATTTGTATTTTAAACAGTTCCCATTTTTTGTATAATTATTTCACAGATATTGGAGAAGGATACCAAACATATTAACATGGTTCCACAGGAAAAATAATTCCATCCCAGTTACAAATTAAAAGCATGTTTCTTATGTACTGTAGGAGTGGTGTTGTACGATGTAGCATAGCAACCATAAGAAATTGCTGGTGGTAACCAGGCAGTTAGTCATGGTTGTTACTACTGAAATTCTGTGCAGAATACACAATGGCAGAAGAGGTTAAGAATTCTTGTATAAGAAAATGTTAATTTTCACATGCAAATGCCTATATAATTGACTACAACAATAATTAGTTTAAAGGAGTGTGTTTCAATTCAGTCTCAGGACATTCTTTTGGAAGAATATTTGTGATATTCATTATTTATAATGAAATTGTAAAGACTTTTATGAAAAACATCATAAATCTTCCCCCATAGTTAATTAAGCTTTACTCACTGTTGAAATATCAAGGGAGGTTTTTGAAAACTATCAGTATCATTATCAGTATCATGGGCAGGAATTTTATGGGGCTTTTGGGAATGGGCTCGGAGGAAGGAAGGCTGACAAAATGGCATGGGAATCAACACCTTCCCACTGCCATGCCATTTTTCCAGGGGCAGGAAAGGTGGCAGAAGAACCACCTGCCCAGAGCCCAATTGAGCCACTAAAGTGGCCAATTCAGGGCCTCTTCCCACTTCTGCTGGCATTTTACCAGCAGCAGAGAGGGGGCGTTCGCCATGTAGGGAGACTGCCAGGTGGCCTCCAAGTGGGCTCTGGTGGGGGTAGGGGAAGGGAGGGGATGGGGGTGGCCCTTCTTTTTTGGGGACTCTTTGGCACACGAAGGGACCCCCCCAGCAGCAATGGCTGTCCCCATGACAATGGCACTGCCTTCCTTCACCAACTACCACCCCCCCCACCCAAAGCAGCGCTTTGACTGGGCCGGCAGCTGATGGGGGCAGACTGTCTGTCATTAATACTTAATCCCACTTAATTGGCTGCTGCCTGTACAATGCTGCCCTGGGTCCAATTACTCACCAAAACAGGGTCACCTCCTCCACTTTCAGTCCCGGTGGTGGGATTCCTGATTGCTCTGAAAAATCATGGCCATGAATTCTCAAAAAATCCCCATGTAAAAATTGGTAAATTGTGGAAATGCCATGAGAAATAAGCAAATTTGTGAGTAGACGGTGGTGTAGTGGTAATATCACAGAACTAGTAATCCAGAGGCCAAGGCTAATGCCCTAGGGACATGGGTTCAAATCCCACCATGGCAGCTGGTGACAATTAAAGTAGTCAATTAATTAATTAAATTGAATTAATTAATAAAACTCTGGAATTGAAAGCTAGCCTCAGTAATGGTGCCATGAAACTATCATTGATTGTCATAAAAACCCATTCCTCACTTTTTCCAACTATGTACCATTTTGGCCACTAAGTTTCAATCAGTAATCAGTAAAGTCATGATTACAGTAATCTTTTAGAAATCAATTTATTATGTCATGGGCAGTAGCCCAGAGTTTCCCCCAGGGTTAGCAGATCAATGTAACATTTCATAAATGGCAGTCATTCAAGATATTAAATGTTGTTTTACACTTGGAAAAATGTCAATGGCGGGGACTGAGGTTTCAATGTTGGATCTTCCATATGTTGGTGAAAAATCCAAAGTTGTTTAGTCAGCCAGCTTGGTTGAAATCTTAACTTAGTAAGTTCAAAGGTAAATGATTGTACGCACTCCAATACACAGGTGGACTTTCATGGTTTTCAAAAACAATCAGGAGATTGTGAACCAGAAACTCTTTTGCAAAATTCAAAATAAAGGGCTGGATTTCTCTGGCTGGTTTGCCAGCAGCGTCCCACTCCCAAGCTGGACGCGGAACAGCAGGACTAACCACCCATGAGCAGTGGGTAGCTGATTAACGCTCTTTAAAGGCCTATTAAGGGCTATTGCCTGAGGCTGACTGAAATTTTCCAGTCAGCCTTTGAGCCTTTGGAGGTTTTGGGGACTAGACCAGCTGCTTGGGGGTGGCCTCCCAACAGTAGACTGAGGTGTCAGCGCTCTGGACAGACTTTGAGCCCCTCCCCACTTTATCTGGCTTCAGGTGCAGCCTCAGGCTGCCCTGTTCAGGGGCTCCCCCCCTGTACAATGGTAGTCCAGCTGCAAAGGGAATTTTTTATTTTAAAGTTTAAAAATTTGGAGAGAGGACGCCCTCTCTCTTACTTACCTGAAAAGGCAGCCTGCGACCTCTTCAGTGCTGGCAGGCCTCCTATTGACCCTCCAGATTCAAGAGCTTATCCACCGTCCTTAATTGGACAGCAAGCCCACCCGCTTGGCGACTAACCAGCCAACCTGGGGAAAATCACTGCCGGATGACTCTTTCCACCATAATTCAGGTTTCTGACCCCCATTTGACTAAAACTCACGAGGAAAATCCTGCTCAAAGTTTGTAATTATTGGGAGGACATTGTTGGTGTACATTGGGCAGGTGATGGGTGAGGCACACCCACTCCACCTATCATTTCAGTTCTGATGAAAGGTCATCAAACTGAAACGTAAACTCTGTTTCTTTCTTCACAGATGCTGCCTGACCTGCTGTGCATTTCCACTATTTTCTTGTTCTTATTTCAGATTTCCAGCATCCACATTATTTTGCTTTTGTATGAGGTCAAACATCAGCCTGACTTGGAAATATATTGCCATTCCTTCATTGTCACTAGGTCAAAATCCTGAAACTCCCTACCAATCAACATTGTGGGGGTACCTTCGCTGTGTGAACAACACCACCACCTTTTCATGGACAGCTAAGAATGGCCAATAAATGATGGCCTTGCCAGCAATGCCCATATTCCAAGAATGAATTTTTAAATAGATGTTTGTGCAGCAAGCGAGGAATAGGAAGGAGAACCAATCAGAGATTGGATAGGCTGGGTCTGTTTTCCCTGGAGCTAAGGAGGCTGAGAGGGGACGTGATAGAGGTATATAAAATTATGAGAGGCATAGATAGGATAGATAGCCAGAGTCTGTTTTCCATGGTAGGGGTGACTAAAACTAGAGGGCATAGATTTAAGGTGAGAGGGAGGAGATTTAAAGGGGATCAAAGGGGTAAATTTTTCACACAAAGAATAGTGGGTATCTGGAATGAGCTGCCTGAGGAGGTGTTGGAGGCAGGAACAGTAGCGACATTTAAGAGGCATCTGGACAGGTACTTGAATGAGCAAGGCATAGAGGGATATGGAATTAATGCAGGCAGGTGGGATTAGTATAGATAGGCATTATGGTCGGCATGGACGCGGTGGGCCAAAGGGCCTGTTTCTATGCTGTACGACTCTATGACTCTAACCTTCAGATGGGAGTCCCAGCAAATTAACCTGTAGCAGTGGAGAGAGATGGCTAGGCAGGTCAATGCCAGTAGAATGTTTCAAGGATCTGGCTGAAGTGCAGGGAGAAATTTGACAACCTTACCAGGACTTCCAAAGTAAGACTCCTCTTAACATCATTCTTACTCCCTACACACTCCTGCTACACCCTGATTTAACCACAGCATGAGCAATCCTTCTATCCCCGCTTCACAAGCCACTTCTCCAATCACAACAGGACACTTCACTACAATTCCTCCTACTTGCACTCACACTCTCAACGCCTGCTATTGCCCTCATGACTTTTACTTCCTTTTTTCTTTTGACTTTAATGTCTCGCGCTCTCTCTCACACACACGACAACCTGGTATTGCATTACACTGCCATTGCTACCATTTTTAATTACTCTCACCCTTGTCTCTTGCTCTTTATCTCAATTTTTTTCACTTGACAGGTACTGCAGCTGCACAGACAGAGACAACCCCTCCCCCAATGATGCATCATAGAAACATAGGAACGCAGGAGCAGAAGTAGGCCATTCAGCTCGCTCGGTCTCACATTGCCATGGACCAGCATCGAAATTAGCACATTGAGTGGTATTTATACTGAGTTAAAGGGATCTTCACAACATGATACACAGCTGAGCAGAAGCAGGTGCAAGTGGAAAGGACAGCCTATGAAATGACTCACCGGAGGGTAAGCTTGCACCTTCATTGCTTCAGCTCTGCTGAACAGGACAGAGATGCAGATTTTAGAGGTCCTGCCTTTGAAAGAAAAATGTTTTTTGTCCACCAGCAACTTATGAATATCATGGAATGTTTGCCAGGGAGCTTTCACAACATGTTGCAGATGGCGGAGCGCTCAGCTACCAACTTGTATGGAATGCTGGTGCATGTACCGACACTCTGCAGTCAACCATGGCATGTTTGGTCACTTCAATGGATGTTACTGTTGAGCACTCCTTGCAGAAGTTAGTGGCACCAGAAAGAGCATCTCTCTAGGATGTTTATATTTAGGGTCATGGAAGTTCTGGGCTCCCCATCTCTTCTACCCTCGACAGGCTGTGACAGTGAATGGATAGGAATTTTGCCAGATCGTGGATTTCTTACAGTCATTTCCTTAGCTGATTAGTGGGAGTGCTGAGCCACAGTCCAATGGGAGGGACACCATGCAATGGGAATAGAACATGCTGTCCTTTTCAGGATGACAGCAGGTCTACATCCTTGCCACCCCTTCAACCAATGCTTTCCCTGGTGCTAGAGAGCCAACTGGGCCAGACTTCCTTGGCAGGTGCTTAGTACTTGCAGTCTGCCAATGCTCTCAGGCCTGAGCTCCCAGAGGTAGCCAACCATAAGCATCTTATGAGTACCATCTGGGTGACAACAGCCTTTCACCCCTTCACTGCCCACTCCCCACTCACCCACTAAGACTCTGGGGGAAGCACTTTCTGATACCTGGATGGTAGAAAGTAGGCATTTGTGTAAGCCAAAAAAATGACAAATCTTTTTGAAATATTTGAAGACATTTTTTGTAATAGATGTTGCCCCTACAGTGTCAGGTAACATCAATATCAATTCTGGGCTTTGGCGAATATAGTTTATTGAAAGATGGAAGGACTGTAGGAAATGATGGACAGGGGAGCAAGGATTGCTCAGCTGAAGTGGGCTTCACTGAGTTCTGATTGCAGGTTGGTGTTGGAGATGTCATCCTTTACACAATCAGGGCTGTCTCCTTCATCATGCTGAAGATCAGTATTCAATGGTGGCTCCATGTGTTGTGCCAGGGAGCACAGAGCAAACGACTATAATACAGATTAGTCCTGCTGGGCTGTAGTACAGAAAGACACTAGACCTGTTCAGACACCAAGCTGTTCTGGTCATTGAGGACTTGAGCTGAACCATGTGTCTGAACATAAGCAATTAGCATGGGTTTCTAAGCTGAGTCCTGAGCCAAATTTGCAGGGGATAGCCCTGGTCACCAAGCAGCCAACCACACACTTGCTGTGCAGTGGCAGAGAGTGGGAACGTGGAGGATTGGCTAAGATAAAAACATCATGGCAGCTTCCAGGAAACCTGCCTGATACATTGCTGGTAATCACAGTTGCTGTGGATTGATAGAGTGGAAGTCCTGCAATTCAGGAAGGCAGTGGAATGATGTGAAGGCACCCACATGGTGATATGTACACAGTTAATGACACCTGCTCTTGATGAAAACCTGCAATCTGTGTAGATCCCAAAGTCCAATCTAGCTGTTTCCAGATTTCCACAAGAAACGCGGCATAACTGGCATCAGTCACCTGCTCAATGCAAGCATTAACTTCAGACTGGCTGATGCTGCTGATAGCCACTGTGAAGTCTGCAGGAAGCCAGAAGCAAAGAGGTTGAGGTTCTGTAGTAATTTTGATTGCAACAGGCAATGCAGTGCCAGCTGTGACAGTGGGTTTCAGGTCTTACTGCAGGAGGTGACACAGGTCTGTGACAACCTCACCAGAGAAACACCGAGTCTTTATTCCTCTAAAAAGGACAGGCATGTAACTCAAATCTGTTGGGAGGGTAAGATTTTCTGTGAGCTCTCTTGCTCCTCTGTGGCCTCCCTGCAGCTGCTGCTGCTCCTCTTCTTCCACGAGCCAAAGTGGAATGGCTGAAAGGGATTTGAATTTTCAGACAGCAAAAGTACTGCTAGTACCCTATTACGCTTCATGAATGTTGTCCTGCTAACACAAGTAAAAATCAGAAATTTTGTACTTTGAAACAACCGAAAAAGACAAGCAAGGTATCTACCAAATGTTTACATTGATGAAAATTACAGCAGGTGAGTTCCCGTTTAAAATCTGTCCGTCCTGATTGTAACATGGATCCTAACTTACATCCATTTATTAAACGCGCAGCTGCTTCAGATGGAGCACAGCCTGTCTAAATACTGGCCCACTCGAAAACCTCCATGGATGGACCTCTAGCAGTATGTCGGCGATTTTCCACTGTAATTTTCGCACTTATGCTATCCCTTTCATGCCAAATCATGGGGCGGTAGGGAGACAGAAATTGGGTTCATTACAAATTTTTTACAAATCTTCAAATGGGTGACATGAACAGTTCTTAGTGACTTGTGTTAGACTAATTAGGCCTGATGAGGAAAGACAACTTGTGGAGTTAGTCTAAAATTTGGCAAAGCATTTTTGAGATTCTGTGATGACAATTTTGTCTCTGTGGGCCAAGTAGTAATACCAGATGAGCAGAGGTTCAAATCAGAGGTCCTGTAGTTCTGGAAGTAATTCAGAACACTGCTAGAGTCAAAGTTGCCAATATCATTTAAGGAGAAACATACTATGAAATTTAAACTTTCATTTTTTTGTTTTTATTCAACATTTTGGCATGGGCTAACTGCCTTAGTGAATGTGAACATGCTACTGACAAGGTAATTAGGTCAGGGAGTTTTATAGTTTCATGACAGTTAAGTGCTTAAAAGTACCTGCTGTTCAATGAAGCTTGAACACAAAAACTGTTACAAATCCCAGGTGACATGTGTGTGTCTTTGGACATATGGTTTCCAGGATGTTTGCTTTCGAAAGGAATCAACAGCATGTAACAAGAAGCTATTTTGTAACTTTGGTGAAAAATAATACCACAAAGCATTTTTAGGAGTCTCAACATCATTGCCCCTTGAAAAAAGAAATCTGAATGATGATTATTTAATTGTCTTTTTAAAAATGCATGAATTTTGTTTAAAGGCAGAGTGTTGAACATATTGTCAAGGGAACGAGATGGCATTGAGTTATTGAGCTAGGCAGTGAGAGTAAGGAAGGCTCTTAAACCTAATTTAGCAACAGTAAATATGATCACTTCAAGAGTGTAGGTAATTCAGCGTCCTTACTCTTTTGGGCAGTTATTCCTTCCAGCTAATTCTCCAATAAAAAGATCAATACCCAGACAATAAACATTTTTAAAAATTAAATCACTTCATGAGTAAGAACCGATCATTCATTTTGTAATAAAAGGTGAAAGCTTCCTTCAATATTTTTTGTGTTAAAGATTATTGTAAGCAATTAGCATAATCACTGTCATTTCCCACATATAACTTTAACTAATCTGATGTGACTGTTCCCTTCAGTCTTTTGCTTTGTTGCTAATTCAAATTGTAAAAGGAATCACAGCAAGATGTTTTTCCCCTTGTGTTAAGTGGTTTAATCTTCAGTATTTCTCTGCAGGGAAAACTATTGATGCCATGTACTTGTCACTTCCCACTTATAAATCTTCCTGGCTGGGAAATTACAATGAACAATAAAAACCCTCCACTGTACCAGCACTTATTCAGAAATTACAACAAAAGTTCAAATTGATCGAGACTTAAAAGATGGAGTCTCACTGTCAATAACTGCTCTTTAAAAATAAAAATACAAGATTATCTGAATGCAGAAATGAGTGACGGGGCAAAAATAATGGTCCTTGGGCGCAGGTGAAGTGATATGCAAGATGTTGGTTTACAAATCAATTATACTCAAAAATAGATTTGCTATGAATTTGATCTGGTCTGAATGCTAATAGAGTATGCAAATGAGCACACTGGAAAATGGCACAGAATTCAGCATATGGCAAATGAAATGCTGAGCAAGAATTAATGTACAACATCTCAAGACAATATAGTCAGGAAAAGGAAGTGGAGGAAGAGGCAAAGATAAAGACTTATTTTCCGATGTATGTTGCAAAACCTAGGGTTGAAATTCCTGCACTCACTAGCTTTAACAAAACATACAAACTGAGTGTATTCTAGAAGGAAACATGCATAATAACTATGGATTTCAATTGAATCAGAAAAACATTTTTTAATGTGCTTGATTTTGCAATAGGTTGGCTACCCTGCCTTTGAGGCTGCTTGTTCCTAAATTAGGTAAGGGCAAATCTTTTGCGGAACCTGTTAATTGAGAAATTGGAGTGACTCCTGACAACAAACCAGAAATCTATTTTGCATGTGCACATCTGCTGAACCTCATTCATTCATGCATGTGCAGTTACATATATATCAGTGGCATTTTGGAAAAGCGTGCTCTGTTGGTAGGCTGCAGTTGCACATGCGGAAATTGTCTCAATTTCCTGTGCAAGCGCAGTTCCAATCACGTATTGGTGACATCAACACACACATACTACCTTCACTTATGTGGTGATTTCATCGGATGCGCATACGTACCTTCACTTGATGCAATTTTTGAACCTCTCGTGTTGGGAGTCCAGAAGACAGAAAACATCTTTAAACTGGGAAAGTAGCTGTAAATTGTTTTAGATGTGAGTATTTGAGCATTTTTCTACTATTTATTGGGTTCATTTAGCAATCAGAACTTATAATGCTATTTGTGAGAGGTTACATGGCTCTGGGGCTGGTGTGCTCCTTTGTTCTGGATTTCAATCCATTCTTTGCTCTTTCTCCCCAACCTCCTCTCTTCTACTGTCTATGTTCTTCTGATTCTAATAATGGGTGTATTTTAGCTTAACTACAAGTTCAAGTTTAATGTTATTTGTGCCTTCCCTGAACATGCTCAAATCTGGATTTCGCTAATGCTCATCCCCCAACCAGGCAAAAATCTGTACTCAAAAGTAAAATATTGTGGATGCTGGGAAATCTGAAATAAAAGCTGAAAATGCTAGAAATACTCAGCAGGTCAGGCAGCATCTCGAGAGAGAAACTGTGTTTACATTTCGATGATCTTTCGTCAGAATATGAATCTTAAATCTGTATTTTTTGCTGGCAAATCTTTGCAAGTTTATCAGCTTTATTTTGCTAATGTGTGTTTCTTGGTCAGAAATTGATTTTCCTGCACTGTAGTCCATTTCTCTGCCACTTCTGGATCTTATAGTGACCTCCAAATTCTGCACGCACACTCATATCTCACAGCTTGTGCATGGTACTAGCTGTTCAACATCATCCAAACACAATGCACCACAATAACTGACAAACTCACTCTCTCTTGCAGGACAAGGTAGCTCATTATAGGCAGCAGTAGCACCTAACTGGCTGGGGGCTGGCACGGCTGCATGTGTTCACCCAAAGGAGCAGCTGTCATTGAGGCAGTGGCTAGTGGTCAGACCGAAATCATCGAGGTTGAAAGTACGTTCCGCCAACCCTGCTTTCAGATACCCAGGAACTGCTGCCTGGCCAGCCAGCTGTGCAGGAGGCTGAATGCCTGGAGGGAAAAAAGACTGATGAGGAAGAAACACTATCACTTGATCTCAAACTCACAGCCACCAGTTCAATTACTGGCACTGTGCATACTTTACAGGCTAGCACAGAGTGGAATCTGCAAGAGTTGAGTCACTGGGCGTGAGTGGCCTGCAGCCAGGATGGGGGAAAGACTAGAGCAGGTGCCAGCTCCCCCACAGGGCGAGGTCACAGCTGAGTTCTGCTGCAGAGGACTCAGATGAGGACTTTGATGAGGCGGAGTACAGAAAAAGGTTGATGGACATGCACACAGAAATGCTTGGTGCACTGGCTAACCCATCAGAAAGTCTGCTGTCACTATCAAGGAGCACCATGCGAACCTTCCCAAACTAATAACTCATTTCAATGTATTTTCCAGAAACCTCACCATAGACTTTGAGACCATTACCACTTTGAACTTCAATGTGACCAAGAGCAGGCTGTGTGTCACCTTGCAGCAGCTTGTACATATCCACCACGTCCTGAGGCTGAAATATTTACATTTCTATGCCAAGAAACAATAACTCAACCAGGATGAGATGAAGAGATTGGAAGAGTTGGTCTTCCCTTTTCATTGGAGTCATGAAAAAGAAAGATCTTGTATTTATAAAGCACCTTTCGGAACTTCTGGACATCCCAAAGCACCTCACGCCCAATTGAGTACCAATGTAGTCACTATTGTAATGTAGCATATTTAAAAATGTATTTTATCACTGCTGTAATGTAAGGAATTAATCTATCTTTCAGATAGTAAGAAATCGATGAAAATCTGCCAACCTATTCTCAAAGTATTTAAAATATTTTGTTGTCCCCAAGCCTACATAAATGCAAGGGGAAAATTTACATTTATGTCTCCATGATGAAATGCAAGTCTGATACTTGCTGTTGTGCCAAAACTAAATAGACATGTTCACATTGAGATTCAGTTACCCTAGCAGTTCCCTTATTTCACTGGCCAGTAATATTGCGTGATGGCATTAAGAGAGCTTTTGGGCCAACCATCAAGAAGATCGCCCACCTCAAGTCTAAATCAGGGGAAATGACCAACGCAAACAAACGGACCGCTGGGTGGAGCACTACCTAGAACTGTACTCGAGGGAAAATGTTGTCACTGATACTGCTCTCAATGCAGCCCAGTCTCTGCCAGTCATGGATGAGCTGGACAAAATCGGAACTCAGTGATGCTACTGATTCTCTAGCCAGTGGAAAAGCCCCTGTAAAGGATGGCATTACCCCTGAAATAATCAAGAGTGCTATACTCTCAGCACTCCATGAACTGCTTTGCCTGTGCTGGGATGAGGGTGACCAACATCCCCAGCAAAAACACCCTACTGAGCCAGCGACGCTTGAGATTGCTTGGTCATGTGAGCCGCATGGAAGATGGTAGGATCCCCAAGGACGCATTGTACAGCGAGCTGGTCACTGGTATCAGACCCACCGGCCGTCCATGTGTCTGCTTTAAAGACGTCTGCAAACGTGACATGAAGTCCTGTGACATTCACCACAAGTCACGGGAGTCAGTTGCCAGGGATCGCCAGAGCTAGCGGACAGCCATAAAGGCGGGGCTAAAGAGTGGAGAGTCGAAGAGACATAGAAACATAGAAATATAAAAAATAGGAGCAGGAGTAGGCCATTCGGCCCTTCGAGCCTGCTCCGCCATTCATCATGATCATGGCTGATCATCCAACTCAGTAACCTGTTCCCGCTTTCACCCCATGCCCTTTGATTCCCTTAGACCCAAGAGCTATATCTTACTCCTTCTTGAAAACATACAATGTTTTGGCCTCAACTGCTTTCTGTGGTAGCGAATTCCAGAGGCTCACCACTCTCTTGAGTGAAGAAATTTCTCCTCATCTCAGTCCTGAAAGGTTTACCCCGTATCCTTAGACTATGACCCTTGGTTCTGGACTCCCCCACCATCGAGAACATCCTTCCTGCATCTACCCTGTCAAGTCCTGTTAGAATTTTATAGGTTTCTATGAGATCCCCCCTCACTCTTCTGAACTCCAGCAAATATAATCCGAACCAACTCAATCTCTTCTCAAACGCCATCCCAGGAATCAGTCTGGTAAACCTTTGCTGCACTCCCTCTATAGCAAGAACATCCTGCCTCAGATAAGGAGACCAATACTGCACACAATATTCCAGGTGTGGCCTCACCAAGGCCCTGTATAATTGCAGCAAGACATCCCTGCTCCTGTACTCAAATCCTCTCGCTATGAAGGCCAACATACCATTTGCCTTTTTTACCACCTGTTGCACCTGCATGCTTACCTTCAGCGACTGGTGTACGAGAATACCCAGGTCTCGCTGCATATTCCCCTCTCTCAGTTTATAGCCGTTTAGATAATAATCTGCCTTCCTGTTTTTGCTACCAAAGTGGATAACCTCATATTTATCCACATTATACTGCATCTGCCACGCATTTGCCTACTCACTCAACTTGTCCAAATCACCCTGAAGCCTCTCTGCATCCTCCTCACAACTCACCCTCCCACCCAGTTTTATGTCATCTGCAAATTTGGAAATATTACATTGAGTTCCCTCATCTAAATCATAAATATATATTGTGAATAGCTGGGGTCCTAGCACCGATCCCTGCGGTACCCCACTAGTCACTGCCTGCCATTCAGAAAAAGTCCCATTTATCCCGACTCTTTGTTTCCTGTCTGCCAACCAATTTTCTATCCATCGCAATTCTTTTCTTTTTGGGCCTCCTTATCTCGAGAGACAATGGATACGCGCCTGGAGGTGGTCAGTGGTTTGTGAAGCAGCGCCTGGAGTGGCTATAAAGGCCAATTCTGGAGTGACAGGCTCTTCCACAGGTGCTGCAGAGAAATTTGTTTGTTGGGGCTGTTGCACAGTTGGCTCTCCCCTTGCGCCTCTGTCTTTTTTCCTGCCAACTACTAAGTCTCTTCGACTCGCCACAATTTAGCCCTGTCTTTATGGCTGCCCGCCAGCTCTGGCGAATGCTGGCAACTGACTCCCACGACTTGTGATCAATGTCACACGATTTCATGTCGCGTTTGCAGACGTCTTTATAATGGAGACATGGACGGCCGGTGGGTCTGATACCAGTGGCGAGCTCGCTGTACAATGTGTCTTTGGGGATCCTGCCATCTTCCATGCGGCTCACATGGCCAAGCCATCTCAAGCGCCGCTGACTCAGTAGTGTGTATAAGCTGGGGGTGTTGGCCGCTTCAAGGACTTCTGTGTTGGAGATATAGTCCTGCCACCTGATGCCAAGTATTCTCCGAAGGCAGCGAAGATGGAATGAATTGAGACGTCGCTCTTGGCTGGCATACGTTGTCCAGGCCTCGCTGCCGTAGAGCAAGGTACTGAGGACACAGGCCTGATACACTCGGACTTTTGTGTTCCGTGTCAGTGCGCCATTTTCCCACACTCTCTTGGCCAGTCTGGACATAGCAGTGGAAGCCTTACCCATGCGCTTGTTGATTTCTGCATCTAGAGACAGGTTACTGGTGATAGTTGAGCCTAGGTAGGTGAACTCTTGAACCACTTCCAGAGCGTGGTCGCCAATATTGATGGATGGAGCATTTCTGACATCCTGCCCCATGATGTTCGTTTTCTTGAGGCTGATGGTTAGGCCAAATTCATTGCAGGCAGACGCAAACCTGTCGATGAGACTCTGCAGGCATTCTTCATCGCAATACATTACCCCCAATCCCATGCATTTTAATTTTACATGCTAATCTCTTATGTGGGACTTTTGTCGAAAGCCTTCTGAAAGTCCAAATAAACCACATCCACTGGCTCCCCCTCACCAACTCTACTAGTTACATCCTCGAAGCCTTCTAGTAGATTTGTCAAGCATAATTTACCTTTCGTAAATCCAAGCTGACTCTGCCCGATTCTACCACTGTTCTCCCAGTGCTCTGCTATAAAATCTTTGACGATGGACTCTAGAATTTTCCCCACTACCGACGTCAGGCTGGCTAGTCTGTAATTCCCTGTTTTCTCTCTACCTCCCTTTTTAAATAGTGGGGTTACATTAGCTACCCTTGACATTTGACATTTGTGTCCTCCTTTGTGAAGACAGAACCAAAGTATGCATTTAGTTGGTCAGCTATTTCTTTGTTCCCCATAATAAATTCCCCTGTTTCTGACTGTAAGGAACCTACATTTGTCTTCACCAACCTTTTTCTCATCACATATCTACAGAAACTTTTACAGTCAGTTTTTATATTCCCCGCAAGCTTGCTCTCATACTCTATTTTCCCCTTCTTAATCAATCCCTTGGTCTTCCTTTGCTGAATTCCTACTTAGAGACTTAGCAGTTGGCAAGAAAAAAGACAGAAGTGCAAGGACAGAGCCAACTGTGCAACAGCCCTGACTACCAATTTTATCAGCAGCACCTGTGGAAGAGTCTGTAACTCTAGAATTGGCCTTTATAGCCACTCCAGGCGCTGCTCCACTAACCACTAACCACCTCTAGGCACTTACCCATTGTCTCTCGAGACAAGGAGGCCAAAGAAGAAGAAGAACACTGCATTGCTTGGTGCTACATAATTATGTCTTCAGCTGGTAAAATATACTGGAAGAACTTAAGTTTACCACTGGTTTGCTGTTTGGTCAAGTTTCGCAAATAAAATGCAATGATCTCCATTTTCTTTCTAGTGTGTTTCAAGGAAAGTCGTTAAATTTGACAGGCATGAGATGACGGCTAAATTAACGGAGCATTTTCTGACAACATAGGTGTAGTCTGCAAATTGCATTTCAGGTTATTGGCAGGAGGTACATCAAAAATAAAATCCCTTGGCATTAGCATTCCTTATTGAGTATGGATACCAGATCAAAATATTCCAAAATATAATATTGCCAGTTCAACTATAATTTACACAAAAAAACCCTCTGCTGTCCAACACACTGCTAATGTGGCTTGAACAGCTGGCTGTCAATGCACCAGATGCACCAAGCTGCCAGGTAAAATCACAGCTTGCTGCACACGAATAGCAGACCTTTTGTGCTTTTCATTCTTATGAACAATATCTTCCCATGTGTGTACATCACAACTAATTTCTGTTTTATTTGCAGAGTTTGATACAAAATCTTTTTCCCCTCCAAAGAGCTAATACAATTTGCTTTGGGGCTCTGTGAAACTACTGTAATTGTACCTGACTTAATCAGGTTTCGAAACTATAAATTTTATTTCAACACACCAGCCCAAGAGCCATAAATAGTATGAAAGTTCTGATAGCTAAATAAACACAATAAATAGTAGATAAATACTCGAGAACTCATATCTAAAACAATTTAAAGCTATGTTCCCAGTTTAAAGACGTTTCTCTTTTCTGGATTCTCTTGGTGGAGCATCTGACAAACAAGGTTTAAAGATCATGCAGAAAGATGTGTTTGTGTTCCATGATGTCACCAAATAGGTGAAAGTACATTTGTGAGCGTGTAATGATTTTGCCACACGATTGGAACTGCGCATGTGCAAGAAATTTAGACTATTTGCGCATGCAGAAACTCAGCCTGCTGGGGTCTGTCAAAGAAGGCACTTTTTGATGGAGTCACCGAGGCTAATGGAACTTTGCCTGTGTGAACTAGAGAAATTTGGCCAATGCGCATGTACAAAATGCTTTTTCGGATCATGAGCAGGAGTCACTCTCTGTCAGGTTAACCATATACTAAGGTGATGGTGGAGCAATGCATATCTCTGTTTGGCTGGAAAGTTGTAAAAGACCTGCACAGCAACATCTGCTGATTTAATTCCAATTTCCAGCATCCACAGTATTTTGCTTTTGTAGGTGTTATTTTTATGACTAGCTTCTGGTAAATAAATAGCATGTAATTTACCCATTGCATGTGCATAGTTTTGTTTGCTCACATCTCACTCTTGCACAAATATTCCCATATTACCGTTCATCTTGTTAGATTGTGACTTTTATATTGGACGCCAATAAATATCTAAAAAGAATGGCCTTCTATTGAAAATAATGCTTCAACAGTAGTTGGTGTTATTAAAAGGTTCTGCTTAAATATTCAGGTCTTTTCATTAGAACTGCGCTGTGAACCTGAATAATGGTGCAGTACTTCCCAGGACTTGACACTCTTTATATTATCTTCATCTGTATAATCACTTTGGAACTCGGAGATAAAACTGAGGAAAAGCAGCTGGTGTAACCATTTAGAATACATTACAGAAAGCTCACTGATGCTGTTTGGTTTCTGCCAGCACCACTTGACTCCAAACCTCCTTACAGCCTTGGTCTAGACATGGACACAGGCTGAATTCTGCAGTTAAGGTGAGAGTGTCTGCTCCTGACATCAAGGAAACATTTGCCTAGTGCAACCCCAAGGAACCTAGTAAAACTGAAGTCAATGGCAATTGGGAGGGTGGGGGGAGCTCTTAAGTGGCGCGAAGGAAGATGACTGTGGTTGTTGGATGTAATCATCTCAGCCACAGGACATCACTCAGAAGTTCCTCAGGCCAGCATCCTAGGCCCAACTATCTTTAGCTCCTTCCTCAATAACTTCCTCTCTACCATAAGGTGAGACGTGTGGCTGCTTGCCGATGACCAGCTCACGTCTCAGGAATGGGAGGCTGGAGAAAGATGCAGAGAGGCACGCCAACAACCACCTGCACGCAGAAGAACCTACCCTTCGGGTAGGGTCTACTGGCCGAGGCTCAACTACCTGCAGATGTCCGAGAGGCAGTGGCTCTGAAGATTTCACATCCCCAGGGAAGGCGTCACAGACCTGTGATGTAGGATGAGCCAAGCCCCCCGGGATTTGACGGACATCCTATGGCAGTGTCGCTGAAGGTCACTGTTGCACTGAACTGGATCACTCCAGGGATCAACTGGAGATATGGACTGGATTTTGTGTAGGAGGCGGGGCTCCCAGCACCAGGTTGAAAAGGAGGGTGGAACCCTGCCTCGGCCTTTTCCTGACCCCCAAACCTCGGAACGATCCTCCGCTCCCTTTAAAGACAGGGAATCCCGTCTCCATGAGCTGCTGTTCATCAGACAGCCAGCAGCTCAGCATTATCAGCAGCACCACTGGGAGCGGTGGCCATTGTCGGTACTGCAGAAGCCTTGGACCCAGGCCCAGTGTTGGAACCCCAGACCACAGGTAGGTGAGGCAGGGTCGCATGGGCCAGTCCAGAACGGGCAAGGGGTGGTGGTGCAGTCCTGGGGGGGTGGGGGACGGGGTCCTGGAGGGTGGGGGGGTGGGTGAAGCAGTTCCTAGAAAGGTTCCTCCGTGAGCCACAGATTGCCCATAGAGAAGGGAACCTCCCCCCGCACCCCCCCGCCCAAGCCCACAGTGTAACAACACGCCCTCCCTGTGTGGCGAAGACATCCCCGCGGCTAGTAAGATCGCAGCGGAGGCAAGAAGAGGCCCTTAATTTGCCGTCAATAGGCCACATAAGGGCCTCAACTGGCCTCTGGCTGGGAATGCTGTCGGCAGCCTAACCCGCCGCCGGAAAGATTGCTTGGTGACAGGGAGGAGACGGGCCCTCCGCATAACCCTCCCCCCCTCGCCACCTGTCATGATTGTCCGTGCTCCCCCCACTGGGCCTGCCTCGGGGGGGGCTCATAAAACCCAGCCCTATGTACGGGAAGTTATGTTGAACTTGTAGAAGACACTAGTTCAGTCTCAGCTGGGGTATTGCGTCCAGTTCTGGGCGCTGCACTTTAGGAAAGACATGAGGGCATTGGAGAGAGTACAGAAAAGATTCACGAGAATGGTTCCAGGGATGAAGAATTTCAATTATGAAGATAGATTGGAGAAGTTAGGACTGTTTTCTTTGGAGAACAGAAGGTTGAGAGGTGATTTGATAGAAGTATTCAAAATCATGAGGGATCTGGACAGAGTAGATAGAGAGAAACTGTTTCCCTCATGAAAGGATCGAGAACGAGAGGTCACAGATTTAAAGTATTTGGTAAGAGAATCAAAAGTGACACAATGAAAAACTTTTTCACGCAGCGAGTGGTTAAGGTCTGGAATGCACTGCCTGAGAACGTGGTGGAGGCAGGTTCAATTGAAGCATTCAAAAGGGAATTAGACTTATATGAAAAGGAAGAATGTGCAGGGTTGCGGGGAGAAGGCGACGGAATGGAACTGAGAGAATTGCTCTTTCAGAGAGCCAGTGCGGACACGATGGGCCGATTAGCCTTCTTCTGCACTGCAATGATTCTGTGATCTCACAGACTATGGCTCATCGCTGCATCAAGGAGGTCACTAACACCCTGTTCAGGAGGGCCAGTGGCTATGTGTGCTTCCGCACTGATCCAAACAGTTAAGCTGATAGGGCAATAGGGTTCTAAGCCTTTGCCGGACTCCTCCAGGTGAAGGGTGTCATTGAATGCACACATGTGGCCAGCAAGGCTCCCAGATCAGCCAGCAACCTTCACCAACAGGAAGGGCTTCCATTCACTCAATGCACAACTGGTCTGCGACCACTGCAGAAGGATCCTGGGAATCTGTGCAAGGTCCCCTGGAAGTAGTCACTGTTGCTAGGTCAAAATCCTGGAACTCCCTTCCTAACAGCACTGTTAGTGTACCTACCCCACATGGACTGCAGCGGTTCAAGAAGGCAGTTCACCATCACCCTCACAAGGGCAGTTAGGGATGGGCAATAAATGCTGGCCTAGTTCACATCCCAAGAACGAATAAAAAAAGTGTCTACATACTTTGCCAGCTCTGCAGCCCCTTTGGGGAGACGGTGGTGTAATGGTAATGTCACTGGACTAGTAATCCAGAGGCCCAGACTAATGTCCTGGGGACACGGGTTCAAATCCCACCACTGCAGCTGGTGAAATTTAAATTCAATTAATTAATAAAAATTTGGAATTGAAAGCTAGTCTCAGTAATGGTGCCATGAAACTATCATCAATTGTATCAAAACCTCATCTGGTTCACTACTGTCCCTTAGGGAAGGAAATCTGCCATTCTTACCTGGTCTGGTCTACATGTGACGTGGGACCCACAGCAATGTGGTTGACTCTTAAGTGCCCTCTGAAATGGCAAGCCACTCAGTTGTCAGGGACAATTGGGGATGGGCAACAAATGCTGGCCTGTCGGCAACACCCACATCCCATGAAAGAATAAAATTAAAAGCAGCAGGCACCAGTCAAGCAGGGGTTCTGGAGCAGCAGGCAGTGGAGTGCAGGGCTGTCAGCGCTTTAAATATGGTGCCAAGAGCTTCCACGTCGATATCTGTTGCTGCCTTCTCCGCCTCCATTCTCTCACTGGATGGCCCCTGCGCCTCCTGACTCTTAATTGGTCAGCTGCCCCTTAATTGCGTTCCTTGGCTACTCATTGTCCCAACAGAAGGCTCACCCGCTTCTGGTCCTGACGTCAGGACCTGCAGCCTAAAAGTAAAATCCAGCTCTGCGTGCCAGTGCTATTTTACTATTTAGCTTGCAGCAAAGGCTGCACGACATTTGAGATTGACACACTGCCTTACAATTTGAGAGTTGGTGTGACTTTGGACTGGGATTTATGTATCCACCTGTCAACGGTACAGATCTGGGGTGAAATGGAAACAACATCCATCCCTCCTGCTCTGTTTGACTTGGTTTGGAAAAGTATCTCTGGACCTTGGGATGAGTGCGGGACTAACTACTTCTGCTCTCTGGAACTGTGGAACATTCTGGCTATAGTGCTGAAGACTTGTCCTCGAAAACAAGCCACACCCCTAGCCAAGCTCTCCCAACACAGCAGCTGTCCTGGGAGTTTTGGTGAGACAGTGCAGAGGGAGCTTCACCCCATATCTGACCTGTGTTGTACATGATGAGGGAGTGTTTGATGGGACAGTTTTGGGACAGCATTACTCTGAATCTAACTCGTGCTGCTCCTGCCCTAGGATATTTGATAGGGTAATTTACTAAGGGAAATTTACTCGGTATTTAACTTGTGCTGTACGTGTATGTGGGATAGCGTAAAGTGAGCTTTACTCTTTATCTAACCAGTACCTTGTCCTTCAAACACTTTCAAAGCAGGTAGAGCACGGGGATGGGCAAGAGGCCAGAATCGGAGGAGTACAGAGATCTCAAAGGTTTGTGGGGCTGGAGGATCGTCAGTAACAGGACAAGATTGAGATCCCCACATCTCCCAGAGGCAGCCTTGCTCGGACCACTGAGGATGCAAAAGGGGGAGAAGAAGGTGGTGTGGGTCACTGTTGCTCCAACTTGCCAATGCTGCAGGTGCCACACAGATTTGATGTGTGACACTCAATTGCAGAAAATAGAAGGCAAGCTCATCCACACCCACTGTGACTGTCAAGATCCACCGAGCGCAAGCAGCATTGTCTGTCCAGCATTGCCCCCTACCACTCCAGAGGGGCCTGCTCGTTCTGGATCTAAATCATTTTGCATCATCAATACCAATACCAGCCGTCGGGGAGGGCAGGGGCCTGGATTACCGCAGGCAGGCCCGCACATACATGTGCCCTCTGCCCCCAGAGAGAGTGACCTGACCTCTCAGCTCATTCTTCCCACACTGAGCTACCAGCAGGCTGTGCAGCAGAACACCCTTGTGAGTCACTGGCTGACTGAATCTGGAGGTGATAGAGGGGGGGTTGTTGCATCCTTTGCAGGCTAGCCTCACTCTGCTTTGGCTGTTACTGCACATGGACAAGATGTTCATCCCCCTGCAGTTTTGTTGTTAGCATATGCAACCTTAGGTGATACTGTTCAGGCTACTAGCAAAGATCAGATGTCTACCAAAGCTACTAAGTATCATCACCTCGTTCCATGACAATATGAAAAGCACAATTCAGCATAGCGGTGCCTCATCAGACCCCTTTCCTATCCTGAGTGGTGTGAAACAGGGCTGTGTTCTCGCACCTACACTGTTTGGGATCTTCTTCTCACTGCTGCTCTCTCACGTGTTTAAGTATCAGAAGAAGGAATTTTCCTCCACACAAGATCAGATGGCAGATTGTTCAACCCTGCCCGTCTTAGAGCGAAGACCAAAGTACGGAAAGTCCTCATCAGGGAACACCTCTTTGCTGACGATGCTGCATTAACATCCCACACGGAAGAGTGTCTGTAGAGACTCATCGACAGGTTTGCAGCTGCCTGCAATGAATTTGGCCTAACCATCAGTTTCAAGAAAACGAACATCATGGGACAGGACGTCAGAAATGCTCCAACCATCATTATCGGCGACCACACTCTGGAAGTGGTTCAAGAGTTCACCTACCTAGGCTCAACCATCACCAGTAACTTGTCTCTTGATGCAGAAATCAACAAGTGCATGGGAAAGGTGTCTCCTGCTATGTTCAGACTGGCCAAGACAGTGTGGGAAAATGGCATGCTGACACGGAACACAAAAGTCCGAGTGTTTCAAGCCTGTGTCCTCAGTACCTTGCTCTACGGCAGCGAGGCCTGGACGACATATATCAGCCAAGAGCGACATCTCAATGCATTCCATTGTCCTTGCCTCCGGAGAATCCTTGGCATCAGGTGACAGGGCCGTATCTCCAACGCAGAAGTCCTCGAGGCAGCCAACGTCCCCAGCATGTACGTCCTATTGAGCCAGCAGTGCTCGAGATGGCTTGGACATGTGAGCCGCATGGAAGATGGCAGGATCCCCAAGGACGTATTGTACAGCGAGCTCATCACTGGTATCAGACCCACCGGCCGTCCATGTCTCTGCTTTAAAGATGTTTGCAAACGCGACATGAAGTCCTGCGACAGCGACCACAAGTCGTGGGAGCCAGTTGCCAGCGATTGCCAGAGCTGGCAGACAGCTATAAAGGCAGGGCTAAAGTGAGGCGAGTCGAAGAGACTGAGCAGTTGGCAGGAAAAGAGACAGAAGTGTAAGGAGAGAGCCAACTGTGTAACAGCCCCGACAACCAACTTCACCTGCAGCGTCTGTGGAAGAGTCTGCCACTCTAGAATTGGCCTTCATAGCTACTCCAGGCACTGCTCCACAAACCACTGACCACCTCTAGGCGCTTACCCATTATCTTTCGAGACAAGGAGGCCAAAAAGGAAAGGGAAAAGGCCATATAACTTGTACTTTAATGGCCCAAGGAAGGAATGTGCTCTATTGGAAAGTTCAGAAATTTCTTTTTAATGAGTCTGTCACACAGATTTTGTGCAATTTATTTTCTGAAAAATTGTTTACTTCGGACAACAATAATTTTTGTCTTGAGTTTTTGACTTTTTTTCATATCTTTCCAGGAGACCACATAGCACCTAGGGGGTAGGGAATCTCATGACTTGATGTATACATAAGGCATCATAAATTTAGGGGGCAGTTTAGATAGATCAGCTGGTCTTTCTCTGTCTGACCTTTCCAAATGTTTGTAATTGAAACCCTCAGTTAATATAATTAAAGGTTATAGACAGTGTGGCAACAGCATTTTCAAACAATGTGTACTAACAAAGAATGGTAGGACACGGGTTCACATCCGTGATCAGTAACCAAGCTCACAGTGAAGCCGGAGAAAATCTACAATAAGGGAGAGTCCCAATTAGCCATTATCACGAGAGGAGGTGCACTGTCGACTCAGACGGAGATGGTGCTTGGCATAGGGAGGTCAGCATAGAAGAAACAAAAACGACATAAAAAGGTTGACTTTCAAAGTTGTTGTAAAAATTGTTTTTCACGTGGTTGTGTACGTACACAGAACTAAATGGAGTGTGTCTGGGCATTGTAACAGTTGATCTTCAGCAACCATTGACAGGCAGTAATTAACATCCTGTTATTTATTTTGTAAATTGTATTCTAATTTTCCTTCATTTTTATTTATCGCAATAATCTCATTTACTATTATTGGCCCGAGGCATTAAATATTCTCTGAACAATACTTGTTTACGACATTATTTATACCTGCATTTATTATACACTTCATACAGCAGTGCCACCAGGGACTCCTCATTAATGAGGTGATGCTCTTCAACATGTTGCCTGGACAAAATACTCAGTGGAAACCTGCTCAGCCCAGTCATCACAAGAGTAAGCGATTCCAATTTAGTGACTTGCTGTATTTGGATGTAATCCGAGTAATACTGTAGGTGTACTGCAATTGGCTGATAATGTAACTACAGCACAAGAATTTCTGAGAATCGGTCAATTAGTACAATAATTGATAATTTTGCTTTATTCAGAATTTTCTGCATGCCATATTAATAATATTCTACTGAGATCTATGATACCATATCTAGCAACTATTTAAGCTATTTATAAATCATATATTTAAACATGCTAGTTTGTAACTTTTGAATGCAGACCAATAAATCTCTCAGCTTTGGGAAATCTTCAGGAAAGCAGTTTGTTTCCAGCTGATGGATTCTTTGCAGCCATATCCAATCTCTCTGGCAGACTGATGAATGTTTGCAGCAGAAGTCGGAATATTCTGTGACTAAATGCCAAATAATATTTTCCTTAGGGGTTGGAAGGAGTTTACTTTGACGAGTTGTCTGAATGATAGATGTATTATGCAGAGTTTTAAAGAAGAAAACATATGGTGAAGTGGCTTTCCAAAACTGGTTACTTTCTTTTTGGGCTCAGAGCCAAATGAACTAGCAGCATTGTGAACACATTGCATGAAACAATGTAAATGTTGAAATACAAATGCGAACAGTACACATATTTTGCTGTAAATCAGAATAAAATTTGATTTCCCTCAAAAAGTGCAGATGTAATTAAGTATAAACTAATTCCTAATGTAAAATTAATTGATATTGCAGGTTTATTTACTCGTGGTGCATCCACATCAGTTATATGAGAATCTGATTCAAAGCTATTTTATTTTCTGTCCTAATCTATTGCACAAAATTCATTTTGCAGTCTCCCCAATGCCTTTGTGGGGAAAAGGCACCACCAAAGGTAGCAATAAACTATAGAGACCCAAAAGGTGCAGGGGAGATTCTTGGCTTTTATTGAGTTAGCTAATCTGTTGGGAAAGTAGTATGGTTCCTCTTGCAATTGTGATTGAGCAACTCTATTGGAAGGTGCCCATGTGCGAACATCTGGAAAAGATAGAATTGGACAGTTATGCAGTACATGGTTAAACAGCCTCATTGTTTAGGCTCAAACATGAAGAAGGATCAATTGGAGGAGACAGTGGAGGGGCTGCTGGCATCTACAGTATCGTGCTCCAAGAGGCACTGCCTTCAGGAAAGGGAGCAAAATGGAAAATAAAAGTAATATTATTTTACAAAGTTCCACTCGAAGGCCGGGATTTTGTCTTGGTGATGGGGGTCTTGGTCACCGGCAAAAGCGCTGGTGAGAGCCCCGCTTTGCCTCCTCTGGGGAAGGCCCACCAAGTCGTGTCAATTAGGCAATTAAATGGACAGCGGCGGGCCTCCCCAGGATCAACGGCCCCGGCGACGGAAGTCCCGCCCTCTGAAAGCTGTCGGCAATCAGAGGCCGGCAGCTCTTTAACTGAGCAGCACCACCGCAGAGGCAGTGGCTGCTGCCGGTAGAGCACTGGAACCAGGCCATAGGTAAGCCTCAGCAGAAGGGGTTACCGCTGGGTGGGGGGGGGGTCACAAGGAAGGGGGGTTGGCAGCAAAGGCAGGGAAGTGGCTCTCAGTGGGCCCCCCCTTCCTGATGCCGGGTCCCTCATTTGGTGCCTTTTAACGAGGGACCCTCCCACGGGTCCGGCAAGCAACCTGCACGGGTTTGCTTGGCATGTTCCCTGTGCAGAGACAGGTCTACCCGCTGCTGGGCTAATTCCGGCGCCGACGGGATAAGGCCCTTAATTGCCCAGGTAACAGCCTTAATTGGCGGCGGGACAGGATGGCCGTTCACAGGCCTTCCCGCCCCGAACTTAATTTGGGCGGAGGCGGAAAAGTAGTGGGATCCCCTCACCTGATGATATGCTTTCCCTGCCTCCAAACCCAACGCGGGGTAGAGCATAAAACCTCCCCCCAAGTGTGTATGTAAACCCAATCTTGGCAACTTTATGTATGTATGTCAAAACTACCTTTCTTGACCTGTTAGTCATTAATTGAAGTTTTAAGATTTTTATTCAAATTACATCAAATTTCCCCATTTGCGGTTTAAAGACCAATTTAGCCAAGTAGAAAACGTATTAACATTTTTACTGTGAAATTATGATTAATATGGCAGTCTGAGGTTCTGAACAATTATCATGTTCTAATCGGATTTCAATTGCATGCATCACTCCAGCTCAGAACGGAAAATACAGTGAATGACTACTGCACATTTGCAGATAGACATATCTTCTAATCAATTTGTCAGGTCTAAATTAAATGAAGAATACAAAAAGTCGATGAACTGAACCTGAAAATAAAATGCTTTTGGAATGTATTACTAAGTATTTTTAAAGATCTCAGGTAAAAATGAATGCATGATTCATATTGGTGTTGGATTTTCTAAAAACACAGCATAGATTGCTGATAATTAAACTCAAAGGAAAATGACTCATTATCTGAAAAAAAAATTGCAAACAGTTTTTCAAATAGAAATTGATGCAAGGTAGTTCTTTGCATCATCTGATGCACTCACCCCAAAGAAAAAAATAAATCAGCAAGCTAAATTGCACCATCTCCTAAACAATATGAGGAGTAGGAAAGTTTATGAAGTTAGGACAAGTCAGGTTTGCCTATTGTGAAGTTAAGAAGCTTACAAATCAGAGTAAACCTCATGTTAACTGGGTTCGCCTTTGGAGATGTTGAAGTGTACATGTGCATGAGATACAGAGATCTGGTTCAGAACACAAAAGAGTGTCACTCAACAGATTAGCTGAGATCACTGAACCTCAGTAGATATCTGCAGTCAACCCAAATGTATAGTGGGGACCTCTGACCTCCTGCCAGCCTTCCTGATGGGGATCAGTGGGAGTGGTGATTGAGAGTTAAAGGTGAAGTGATTGACAGCAGCACACTGGGGAGGGGAGATTAAAATGGTTGAATGAATAATTTGAAGGGAAAGATGTAGGGGGCAGTGATGGAACTGAGGGACTGGTAGTAAAAATAAGATAAACGTCAATGCAAAGACATCTGTTACAAGTGACCACATTCTCCAATTTGAATTATGCAACTCCATGGGAGTTTGACAAGTTGTCCAGCAGACAGAGTTAGAAATTGGGCTCATATGTGAAACAGGTGGAAGGTCAGCAGAGCAATCACTCATCATGCCATTCTGTGCCAGTGTTAGGCCCGTCCTAAATACTGCATTTAACCAGCGAGCTTTGAACGTCAAGTGGGTATCTGGAAGTTGCACTCTGGTAGCTACTGTGGCAATTTGGGTTGTCAGTGGCCCTCAGTAGGTCCTGCAGGGAAGGGGGGGGGGGGGGGGGGCACAAGGCTGTCAAGGGATGGTCCCAGCTGTCAACAGCCCACAGCTCCTTCT
Source organism: Heterodontus francisci (assembly GCF_036365525.1). NCBI lineage: Eukaryota > Metazoa > Chordata > Chondrichthyes > Heterodontiformes > Heterodontidae > Heterodontus > Heterodontus francisci. The sequence continues at coordinate 50,998,188 of NC_090389.1, forward strand.
GACTCCACAAATACAAAATTTATAAGGTTTTTGTGCCTTTTTCAGAAGCTGTTTAAGGATCATGGTTTAAATTGTGCTAGACCTAGAAGAACTAATCAGAGCTTGTGTTTGCAAGCTGTTTTTGGTTGCTGTCCAATTTCACATGAAACTGGTGTAGGACCCTGATTTTTGTAACCACACCTGTTTCAGGTGGGTGCCCTGAGCTTTTCAAGATTACCTGATTCAATTTCACATGAGGTGCACGTCTGTAGTCAAAAGGGCATAGAAGATTTTGGGTCCAGTTTTTCCCATTTCACGCCTGCAAAATGGATGTATTGATGTCCAATTTCTCTCCCACTGATTTTGGCTCATAATTATGTGCATCTGTGCACAGAAGGGACGACTGAAAACTATGTAGTACATTTTAGGAGCGTAATTAAATTAATTAATTTGCAAATGAAAAACAAATTACAGTAATGAATATGCTACTTCAAATTCTGATATTTGCTACTGTTTTAAAATGAAAAACTTACTTTCAATATCTGTGAAAAGTCGCAACTTTAAAAACAATGCTTATCCATTTTAACATTTTTCCCTAAAGTTAACTTGAAATGATTTTTTAAAGTGATGAGTGCTGAAATACAATTCAAAAATTATGAATTGGTAAAACAAACACCAAACATTAATGAAATCTGATAAATTCATTAGATGAGTTATGGAATTAATGAACACCACGTTAATTGTGTTTAATCAAATGCAGGTGGAGTGTTTTAATTAGGGTCTTACTTGATATATAAGGAGACACTTCCTGAAACTGGGTAAAGGTTTGAGTGAGGAGCTGCATGTTTGTAATCTTTTTACTTTGTAAAATAAATGTGAGACTGAGTAAAGATTGACTTCAACAGAATCCTTCAACAACAAGCTTTCTGGAGTATAACAATGGTAGCAGAGGATCATGGCCTAAAGGTGAAGGTTGGAAACTAAGAAAAAATTTTATGCACATAGAAAACTAAAATCCCAGTGGCTATTGTGGAAAATGCAGAAAGCAAGTGTAAATTGTCAAGGTATGATTACCCTCTAATGTTCTCGGAGTCTGAACCATATGACCAGTGGAAGAATGAAGTGGATATGTAGACCATGGGTTACGTCCCTACCAAAGAGAAAACAAGGGATGGCCTTAGCGTTGTCACTTCCTACCAAAAGTAAAATCAGAAGTGAAGTATTTTGTGAACTGGTTGCACATCAGTTGGATACTGATGAAGGTTTTGATCTTCTGTTAGAATTCTCGGATGAGATTTACAAGAAAGATGATCTAAATGCCTATGAGGCACAGTCAGGCTTTGATAGATTTTGGAAAACAGATGGTCATTCAATGGAGGAATATATCCATACACTTTAACACACTGTATAGAAGATTGAGAAAATTCAATTTGGAGATCCCTGATTCAGGGCTAGCATTTAAATTGCTAGATTGTGCGAGGGTGTCACATATGGACAGGCTCCTGGTTCTAACTGGGGTTCAGTTCTCAAAAAAAGACTCTCTGTTGGATCAGATGTCTGTTGCCTTTAAAAAATTCCTGGGGAAACGATCATTTCCTGAAACCTTGGTAAAACAAACAGTACATTCTGTGGTGACACAATGACAGAATGATTGCCAGATTTCGAAATGGTCCATATACTGGATGCAGGCACTGGTACAATGGAAAAGTTAATGATAGGAGGAATGAGGATGAAAGCACCTTTCGCAGGTCTGGCTATTACAGCAGAAGACAGAATTGGTACAGCAATAATAGGCGAATGAATCCCAGGAATGCCCAAGGAACAGTTATTCCGTGCTTCAGGTGTGTCTCAAAGTATCATTATGCAATGAACTGCCCAAAGCGGTGAGGCAGGGTCCTCGAAATGACACATGACACAGCATTCTGAATCAGAAGAGGAAGATAATGATGAATCTGAACAAATTGTAAGAGTCACAAGGAGTCCTGTGATGAATGAATCCGCAACTAACACAATCAACTGTGCTGTGTTAGATAATGCTTGCACATCGACAGTGTATGCAGCAGATTGGTTAAAATGTTATTTGGATTCACTCAGTAGTGAAGTCCGAAGCAAGGTTAAGGAGTATAAAATTACTACTTGCTTTAGGTTTGGTGATGCCAACACATTGAAGTCACTGAAATTCCATGTGAAATAGCTGGAGTAAGCCACTTTATCAGCACTAATGTAGTTTCTAGTGAGAAACCTTTACTGTTGAGTAAACCTTCTACGAAAAAGGCACAAACGAAACTTGATATGAAGCATGATAAGGCAATTGTTTTTGAGAAGCCAGTGGATTTAGAGTTTACCCAGTCAGGGCATTATTGTATCCCCTTTACAAAACCTGATATTTCTAGTCAGAGTGTTAGAGAAGTATTAATGGCATCAGTTGATAAGAATCAGGAAAAAAAAGCAAATTGTCTTAAATTTATACAGTCAATTTGTTCACCTTTCTTGTCAAAGATTAGAAACCCTGCTAAAGGATGCAGGTGTGATTGATGAAGAGTATATGAGGACATGAAGATATACAGATTAGAGGAATGGTTAGATGTGGAGAGCTGGCATAGACTAGATGGGCCGATTGGCCTCCTTCTGTGCTGTAAATGACTCTATTACTCTATAATAGAAGAGATTAGTCAAAAGTGTTCAATGTGTAAACAGTATCAGAGGACGCATTCACCTCCTACTGTAAGCCTTCCATCGGCACATGACTTTAATGAGGTAGTTGACATGGATTTAAAAGTATTGGAAAAAGGAAAAAGTATTTAATTCTACATTTTATAGACCTGGCAAACAGATTTAGTCTTTCTACAATAATACATAGCAAGGACAAAAGGGTGATTATAGATAAAATCATGGAGGAATGGATAGGGACCGGACTTGGGGCACCAGCTAAGTTTCTGACTGATAAGGGGAATTTGCCAATGATGAGTTCAGAGATGTGTGAAAACATGAACATTACGGCCATGAATACCGCAGCTGTATTCATTCATTTCAGCAATGAGCTCTGTGAAAGGAATCATGTGGTGATCAATGAAATGCTGCATAAAATGTTCGCTGATCAACCAAACTGCAAGTTGACTCCCGCCCTGGTATCGACAGTTCATGCAAAGAATTTGCTTCACAAGGCTGGAGGGTATAGTCCCTATCAATTGGACTATGGGCAAAATCCCAAACTGCCTTCTGTGCTGTGTGATAGTTCTCCTGTTCTAGAAGGTACTACAATTGGTTCCATTTTTTCTGCAAATTTGAATGCTTTACACACAGGGCAAAGGCTTTCATTAAGGCTGAGGATTTGGAGAAAATCTGGAGAGCACTGAGGCATCATACAAGGCCATCTGAGGTGGAATTTAATTCAGGAGATTTGGTGTACTATAAAAGAGATGGTCATTAGGGAATGGAAAGGCCCTAGTAAGGTAATCAGCCGTGATGGTAACTCAGTAGTTATCAAACGTGGAAATCAAACTGTTAATGATTAATTGGGGTTGATTACAAAATCTGAGATTCTGAGCAACTGATCGAAGTAAACAAGGCACCTTGTACCTCTTGTGTTTTGTGATGAAGGTCCTGAGGAACAAAATATGGTAGATCAAGGGTTGGATAGTGGTAATGTGAGTGATCACAAAGCACAGGACAGAGCTATTACATCCAAAAGCCAATTACCCAAGTAGATACTTGGGTGACATATATTCCAGAGGGATCTAGTGAGTGTAGCGATGCAACATTAGTTATGTAGATAATAATTCATTGTGGGATAATGTACACTCTACAAAAAGTATGAGCGAGAAAAGGTTACGAATGGACCTTGCTGGATTGAAAGAAATGCTGGAGAGAAACGATATCTCCAAAATTAAATGGGTACATGCAAGTCATCAACTATCTGATTGTACAAGCATTTCTTTTTGTAAAACAAAGAAATTGTTAGGGGTCCTAGAGGAGAGGTGTCTCACAATGTAATGCTTTGTACAGAATATGGAATTTATTTTGACTTGTTTTGAAATATCTGTACATGTTAAACTCTGAACTTTAGGTAAAGAAAAACAAGCGAATCTGTTAACTGTGTTTAATCATATGCAGGTGGAGGGTGATAATTAGGGTCTAACTTCATTGTACATAAGGAGGCACTTACTGAAACTGGATGAAGGTTCGAGTGAGAAGCTGCATGTTTGTAATCTTTTGTCAAATAAATGCAAGTCTGAGTAAAGATTAATAATAAAGATGAATTATCCTTCAAGAACAAGCTTTCTGGAGTAGAACAAACCAGAATTAAAGAAGATAGCAGAAACATCCTGGATTAATGATTTCACAGTCTGACATCAACTTACTTCCTCATATTGTTTGGCTCATCATCACTCCAGCAACTTTCCCCTAATTATCAGTTTTCACTATTTAAATAAAATTATGTAATTTATAAATGATATAAATAAGGAGGAGATATACAAAGCAATGTTGAATTGAAGTGCACTTTTTGAACACTTCTGTTTTCAAAGCTTTATATTGATGAGCGATTCAATCTTTAAGTCACTATCAGTGTGAGCCTTCTCATGATTCTTGAGCAGCCTATGTCAGTAAAGTGGAATTTTTCATTGTCCATTTCAATTTCCCAGCCACGAAGAGTGATAAGAGAGAAATGACAACAAAATGGCATCAATAGGAGGCTTTCTCTTCAGAGAATCACAAAATAATGAACCACTTTGCAATGAAATCACTGGGGGAAAAAATAATAACCTCTCATCGTGACTGCTGCTGCAGTTCTGTACATGTTTTGTTTACACTGTCCTCCATTCAAAGGCAGCTGTGAACACTTACATCTGATGGGTTAAGGGGAGCAGCCATTGTTATCCCACTGGGATTCTGGGGCGGATAGCAATTAGTGTAATGACTTAGAACAGTTTAAACCTACGCCATAAATTTTAGATGAGTTGGAGATAAGATTGTGATTCTTTTCACAAAAAAAGGGTTTAATATTCAACCACCAAAATTTAGTAATAAAATGCCAAATGAAATTGCCAGCCAATTTTTGACTGAGACATAGGGTCAATTTTTTCATTTTTTTTGTTGTCTATTTCTGCATTTACATCCAGTGGGATATTTGCATCTGGTGGGTGCAGGTGGCTCCCCTCATTGTATCAGTAATCGGTTTTACATCTTGAGTAAACGGAAGTGAAAATCGGGAGAGATGTAAAACAAGCTATCAATTCGTTATCACCCATTTTACGCTATATTGCAAAAAGCCAACATTTGAATTGCAGGAGCTTATAAAACTCTCCTGCCATTTTGTACAAATCACCTTATCAGCTGGTCTAAGATGGTTCGGGCCATGCAAGGAACGGTCATGTTGCAGCTTGTCAGATCATTAATCAATCTGCAAATCTTTCAATTACTTCACACTCTAACGAGATAAATAACCAATTAAACTGTTTTAGGATGCTGGCTGATGGTTAAATATTGCTCAGGACACCAGGAGAACTCCTCTGCTCTTTTTCAATTGGGGCCTTGAGATCTTTGATATCCACCGGAGTCAGCAGACGGTAGCCTCAGTTTAACATCTTAGACAACACAGCATTCCTTTAGTTCTGTACTGGAGTGTCAGATTACATGAGTCTCTGGCTTGGGGCATGAAACAATGAACTCCTGGCTCACACAGATAAATGCTACCACTGAGCCAAGGCTGACACCAGATATGTAAACAGGATACAGAACCAGGCTGACTACAGTGATGACGCAACCCACTGAAGAATCTTCCTGGGAGTCAGAAACTCTGAGACAGAGGCCAGTTTTGCTCCTAAAAGGCTCATGATACCATAGTACATCAAAACGTCACTGGTGCACGTCGTTCTCAGGTATCATCTCAGTGCAGGACCAGAAAAGGTTTAAGGTCAGCACAGGGAGGTACTGATGGGTAGGCACTGTTGCAAAAGAAGTACTTGCTGTAAATATAAATAGACTCAGTTCAGTCCAATGTTCTAAAGTTAGTCTGTTCCTTGTTTTGTGCTTCAGAGGATGTTTGGAGATCATTTTGCAAGGGGAGACAGAGTTCATTCTGTGTGCCATTACTTTCACCATTGCCTTTTTAAGCAGATCTCTTTTGAGACATCACTGAGGGGGTTGGTGTAGTCCATAGACTCTGGTGAAGGGAATCTTTTTAGCTGATCTTCTCCTTTGATGTTGCCTTATCCTGCATACTACTACGATCCACTACTGTAAATCCATTACCAGTTCAAATTATTGAAAAAGATAAAATAGAATGTAATAGCCTATGTGTCCTGCTAAATTATTTAAAAATGTCTAAAAGCATATATCATGCATGCCCCCACCTGCCAAGAATGAGGCATACTAATTTCGCCACATGGACATTAAATTTCAAATTGTTGCTGGGAAGAAGAGAAGGCCTGTTACAAGGACTGCCAGACCTTGACTGGAAAAATACATTTACATACTAACAGACATTGAAGGCAGGGAAGCGCATTCCATTCCCTGCTAAGATGATACAATACACAGAGCCAAGACGTGGGCAGACCAGTTAGTCACATGACTAACCTGTTTGGCAACCTGGGGGTTTCTGAATTGTACAGTTTGAACTGAGAGCCTGCAGAAAGCAGAATGCTCCTGGACTGAAGAAGACCTCCTGTCTGTCTATCTGCTCCCATCTCTTTCTTACAAGCCTCTGAATCCACTCAAGACACATGACTCCAAGAGAGAAAAATCTCCTACAGCGAACAAGGTTTAAGAATAATACTGGGCCCCAACAAAAAGCAGGATCTACCTACAATCAAGGACTCTACGGTGAGCTCGAAGAAACGTAACAAAAACTCTTCAGATATTGCCTCAAACTTTTCCACTTTATTTTTCTTCTGCTCTTTTCTGTTCCTATTTGCATGCGTGTATCGCATATGCATGCTAGCGTGGGCATGTCGTGTATCCGTAGGTGTTAACCGAATTAGAGTTTAGGTTTAATAAATTTCAACTTTTCTTCTTTAAATCTAAGAAAGCCTGTTTGTGCTGGTTTCTTTGCCTTATAATTGGAACACGGTGAACAAGGATTCACCAAGGAGGAGCTAAAAAACAATTAAACCCTGTTACACGAAGACCAGGTAAAGGCTGAAATTGAACCCAAGACCTCTTTCTCACCTGGTCATAACATATATTATGAGAACATTATAAAACAAACATAAAAAATACAAGTCTACTTATCCACTTATCATTCTCAGTGACAATAATGCTAATTTACATTGGTATGGCCTGATAATTATCTTGTTTAGTGCTACATTGAAAAATTTGAAAATTAAGTTAAGTTTATGCTGTCATCTAAGGTTGCATTCGCACAGTGGTCAGCCTTCTGCATTCACCTGTGAACATTGTGCTGTCATATCAATTGGTTCAGGCAGACTGGAGGGCTGGTGAAAAACATTCTATCAATGAGTTAGATGAAACCATTGCTGTCATACTTACTATTTCTGGCACTTGTCAGAACAATAATTTTGCATTGTTGTAAGAGTTTACAGTTAGCAGAAAACTCCACTTTGGAATTACATAGAACTACATAGAATATATAGCACAGAACAGGCCATCCGGCCCAAACAGTCTATGCCACTGTTCATGCTCCATCTATCAGCATTACACTCTAATCCCTTCTCTCTCATTGATCATCCAGCTTCTCCTTAAATGCATCCGTACTATTTGATTCAACTACTCTCTGTGGTACCGAGTTCCACATTCTCACCACTCTCTGGATAAAAAAGTTTCTTCTGAATTGTCTATTTGATTTCTTGGCAACTATCTTATATTGATGGCCTCTAGCTTTCTTCTTCCTCACAAGAGGGAACACTCTCTCTATGTGTATTCTATCAAAATCTTCCATAATTTCAAACAGCTCGATTAGGTCACGCCTCAGCCCAGCCTGTTCATCCTCTCGTGACAGGTAACATCCTTGTAAGGCTTTTTTGCACCCCCTCCAGTGCCTCCATGGGCTGAATTTTATGCCGCTCCGCAGGTCGGATGGTTGCCTGGGGGCGGCGTAAAATTGAGCGGGAGGCTCCGGGAGGCCTACCCGCCCCGCTCCTGCCTCTGGTCAACTTTATGGCGGTCAAGCAGTGGGGGGAAACAGCCCGCCTGCCCATGGCCAATCAAGGCCCTTAAGTGGCCACTTAACAGCCACTTAAGGGCCCTCGCCCGCCTCCACGGGTATTTTACCCATGGCAAGTGGGCGTGCTGGGGACGTGAAAGGCCGCCCAATGATAGCTGCCTGCCTTTCCGTGTGCCGGTGGAGGGCCATGGCAGTCGGGCACAGGGCGCCCGATTGAGGGTTGCCTCCGCCTCCCAAACCACTCCCGGGACCCAAGACATCCCCCTCCTCCCAACGACCAAGCCAGCCTCACCAGGGAACGACCGATCTCATTGGTGATGCAAACCCAACTTACCTTCACTCCTGGCTCCATGGAAGTCCCACCTCAGGACAATTAAAGTCTAGGACCCTTAAAATGCGGGTAGGATTCCCCGGGCAAGGCGGAAGCGGGTTCACCACCGACTTTTACGCCAGTGGCGAATTCCCATCCGCCTAAGGTAAAATCCAGCCCTATATCTTCTTTTTTATAATATAGCAATCAAAACTGTACACAGAATCCAAGTGTGGTCTAACCACTATTTGATACAAGTTGAGCATAGCTTCTCTACTTTTCAATTTTATCCCTCTAGAAATAGGCCCGAGCGCTTGGTGTGCATTTTTTATGGTCTTATGAACCTTTATCGCTACTTTTAGTGAACTGTGTATTTGTACTTGCAGATTCCTTTGTTCCTCTATCCCATTTAAATGTTTATTGTCCTAGTAATATATGACATCCTTATTTTTCTTGAAATATAAAACCTTATGCTGATCAGTATTGAAATTCATTTGCCAATTATATGCCCATTTTGCAAGTTTATTAAAGACTTCTTGTAACCCGTTGCAGTTCTCCTCATCTTGACTATTGTCCCCAATTTGGTCATCGTGGTAGTGTACACCAGTCCACAGGATGTGTCGCCATTTCTCTCTGTCGCCAGCCAGTGACTCCCAAGTGTGATAGTCGACATTTAGGGCCTTCATGTCAAGCTTGCAAGCTTTGGGCGCCCCACTTGGCCCCGGCTACCTCAGCATACAGAATGCAGATTATTTTACAATCAGGTAAATATGCTAATTTATATGTCCTGGTTAGTCTCTGCATGTCTCAGTAATGAGTCTTCAGTCTGATTAGTTGAAGATCCATGCTGTTCACACACACCGCAGATCCCCTGTAGATGGTGCTGCACTAGATCAGATGCACAATGACAGCAAGCTGCCTCTCAAAAGCCTGTGAAAAGCAGTAAGTATAATGAATGAGCACTGCTCACCACAAAATTTGGGGCATTGTTTTGCTATTTGCTACAGCAATTAAAAACTGTCCTGCTCTTTTCATGTATCTTCCTCTTCTTCAAATAATTATCCGTGCTTCCCTTAAAAGGTGCAACAGTCCCAGCGATGACCTCCTTCCTGTGCCAAAGTATTCCAACAACCCTCCAGGCAAATAAATTTCTCCTAATTACCCTCCTCTCTTTTAGTAATAATTTTAAATTGATGACCACACATCACTGGCATCCCAGTCAGACGAAATAGTCTTTCCCTATTCACTCCATCAAAATCAATAATAATTTTAAATAGCTCCATTAAGTCCACTCTTCACTTTCTCTGCTCCAGTGGAAATAATCCAAGTATCTTGGTTCTCTCATCTTATTTATCATTTCTCAAATCGGGCATCATTCTGGTGAGTTTACAATGAATGCTTTCTATGACCGAAATTTTACACCCCCAGCAAGAGCTGTCTGGAGGTGGGGGTTGGTGTAAAATTGAGTGGGAGGCGGAGGGTTCCGTTCCCGTCATCTTCCCAACTGCTGCAATTTAACAAGCAGTGGTGGCGGCAAGAAACAGCCTGCCCCCCCAGGCCAATTAAGGCCCTTAAGTGGCCAATTACGGCCACTTAAGGGCCTCCTCTCGCCGCCACTAGTATTTTACCAGCAGCGCGTGGGCGACACATGACACCCAGGAGGCTGCCCAGTAAAACTAGTGGCCTCCTTTTGGGCTGGGGGGTGGAAGGGCCCTCCTGAGCAGGCACAAGCCATCCCCACTGCATTAGATTGCCCCCCCACCCGCCCTAACGACCTCCCTTGCCTTGTCGGGGCCCAGCCAATTGTCCTTGGCGAGGCCCCACACACTGACCTTCATTCTGAGGCCAGCATCCCTTCTTGCTCTTCTGGCTGGGTGCAGTCCCAGCAGTGGCTACCACTCCCAGTGGCACTGCTGGGACTGAGCTGCCGGCCCGCTAATTGGCCACAGAAGGGCAGAAGTCCCGCCAAAGGGCAATTAAGGGCCTCGGCCAGGTGTTTTTAACACATTGTGTTTTGAGCTCTCCCTTGGTGAATCCTTGTTCACCACTTTCCAATTATAAGGCAAAGAAATGAGCACAAACAGGCTTTCTTAGGTTTAAAGAAGAAAAGTAAAATTTATTAAAACTTAAACTCTAATTCGCTTAATGCCTAAGGTTAAACGCTGTGCCCCACGCTAGCATGCATACGTGATACGCATATGCAAATAGAGACAGAAAAGAGCAGAAGAAAGAATAAAGTGGAGAGGTTTGAGGCAATCTCTGAAGAGGGGTTTTTGTTACTGTGCTTGAAGCTCGCTGTAGTCCTTGCTTGTAGGTAGATCTTGCTTTTTGTTGGGGCGCAGTGTTCTTCTTAAACCTTGTTTATTGTAGGAGACTTTTCTCTTTCGGGGTTCATATGTCTTCAATGGATTCCGAAGCAGGTGAGAGAGATGAAAGCAGACAGGAGAGGCTGCGGCAAGCCAACCATGAGAGGTCTTTTCAGTCCAGGAGCAAACAGCTTTCTGAGTTCAAATTCTCTGTGGCAAGTTCAAAAAAAACCTCCAACAGCCAGTTGGTCATGTGACTAAACTGGTTTGACCATGTCTGTTTGTATATTAGGCCATCTTAGCAGTCTACCTGGAATGTGAGCTTCTCCACTCTCAACGTTTGGTAATCAAAAGTCCATTGTGGATTGAATGCGTTAAGGCATGGTCTTTTGTCCCTTTTAAGCACTGTCTGTAAATATGCAAATGTCTTTCCAGTCAAGGGTCTGTTTTTTTTTAAAAAAACAAATTATTTCTTTACTCCAGTAACAGTTTAAAAATCAATGTTCATGTGGTGAAACTAATATGCTTCATTCTTGGCAGGCGGAGGCCTGCATGACACCTCCACACCCAGGGGAATGAAGTGCGATTTGGAAAAAGGACGGCACATTTCATTAAGAGGTTTGGGAGAAATATAAGTTACAGAAAGAAAAACCATGCATTTCTCTCATTCATTCATAACTCTTAAAGCTTATTAAAATTGTCTTTTCTGGGTGCCAGTGCTGCTTTAATTTCCCCTTTTTGGCATCCCAGTAACCATGTGGTTCTTTGGGGAAGCTTTTCTTCAGTTTGTCCATTGCCATGACTGCCTAGGGTCTTGGTCCCTGCTGAGGTAATGTTTTTTCCAGGAGAGTTAAGAGTGGGCGGGTCTATCCTGAACACTCTCTCAGTGCTTTGCGGAGTCATGCAAAGGCTTTTGACTTCAGGGGATGGGTGGTTCCCTTTTCCTCTAACTGTGGGGGGAGAATTCTTTGTTCATCTCCCCTTTGTTCTCTGGGACATTCCTACCTGCAAGTATGTGTGCAAGCTTGACTGCACTCTCCTGTGGTACTTTGACTATGTGAGGTATCACCCTCATGATTTCTGTGCCACCTAGAGGTCTCTCTTTGTCTCTGCAGGTTCCTGTAAATGCTGTTAGCAATTCTGCTGGTATGCTTCGAGAGTCTGCATTTACATAGGAAGATGTGGGGTCTAACGTTTCACATTTTTAGGGGTTGGCTGACTGGACAGGAGGGTTTTCATCCGGGATTCCTCCCGGGCTCCCTGTAACCTGGCATCTTGGTCACTTTTTCTCCTTCTCTTTCTAAACTTTTACCAGCCATGTGCCTGTCTGTCATCTTTTGTTCTCGGCGGGGGTCCCTTACAGGTCACCAGCCCTCTGCTGGAGGGCCCTCCTAACACTGTTACAGGACTTAAGGGTGCAGGTTTCACTGTCGGTTGGGGTTTCCCTTCAACCTGGCACATGTGGCAACTCCTACAATACTCCACCACATCATTGTGGAGTTTTGGCCAGTCAAACTGCTGTCTAATGCGGGCTTTGGTCTTTTGCATACCGGCATGTACAGCCACTGTAGTCTTGTGGGCCCTTCTTAATATTTCTCCCCGGTACCTCTGCGGCACCACTAACTGATGAACTACTGTCCACTCCTTGCTCTCAGGTCTGCGAGGAGAACTCAATTTCCTCATCACTACCTCGTTCTTTAAATAGTAGCAATCAGGGACTCCGTCTGCTTCACTTTCAGACTGGGCAGCCTGTGCTAACTCTCGCAATACTGGGTCGGCTTGCTGAGCCTCACCTAGGGAAAATCCATTTAATTAATTCCCTGGGTCTCCTAACTTTCCAAAGAAATCCTCAGACAAGCAGACCTCATGGCCATCTGCCTGCAGTGCCAATGCAGTCTCCTCTGCGGGAGCTGGTTTAATCTTGGCCTAATCCACTACACATTTAGGGAAATTGCAAGAAACCATCTCCTGCCACGGCCCTGTCTCTCTGACCTCCTGCCGTCTTTCTTTCACTACTGGGGGGGCTACCACCTTCCCCCCGCCAGATCATTATCTAGGAGCAGGTCAACCCCGTCCACAGGCAAACAAGGGACAATCCCTACAGTCACCGATCCCAAAACTGGGTTGCACTCCAGGTGCACCCGGTGTACAGGTATAGGCATACACTGCCCTCCAATACCATTCACCACCATTCTGGTGTTCACTGCACTCTCGGAGGGAAAGATCAGGCCTTTTCCCAGTAAAAGGGATCTAGTGGCCCCTGTGTCCCTGAGAATCAATATGGGCTTGCTTGCCCCACTCGAGAGGTATGGGGTTACTTTCTCTTCAGACACAAAACCCTGATAACCTTCAGGAATCCTATTAACTTTTCCTGCACTGGCCATAGTAATCTTCCTGGGTCTCACTCTTACTGCAGTTAAAGCCACAGCTTATTCTGTGCTTTCCATCAGGGTACCATCTTCACTGAGCGGGTGTGATCTGATTAACCCTACCGATTTTCCCTTGAGTTCCCAGCAGTCAGCTTTTAGATGCCCTGCTTTATTACAATGGAAGCAGGTCTCTGGATCTCACTCTTGCTCACAGCACCTTCTCTTTGGTTGGAGGAAGGCCCCCCTGTGTCTCCTGCTTTCCTTTCTCTCCCAGGACTGCCTGGGCGGAGATCACCTTCCCACCCTTTGTCCTTTTCGGATTTGTGGGGTTGTGTAGGAAAGGTGCTCCCCTGGGAAACCGACTTATAAATTAAGGCAAACTCATCGACCAGAACGGCCACTTACCAGGCTCGCGAAACCCGTTGCTCCTCTACCTGCGTCTTTATTGAGAGTGGGAGAGAGTTTTTAAATTCCTCGAACAGAATTACTTCCCTGAGATGCTCATAGCTGAGCTGTACTTCAAGAGCCCTCAGCCACTGATCAAAAGCCAGCTGCTTACTTCTTTCAAACTCCAGATAAGTTTGATTTGCTTGCTTTTTGAGGGTTCTAAACTTTTGGCGGTAGGCTAGGGTACTAATTCATATGCCCCGAGGATAGCATTTTTGGTCAGTTCATAATTTGATGAACTCTCATCTGGCAACAGGGAATAAACCTCATGGGCTTTTCCAGTTAGCTTGCTTTGTAATAAAAGAGACCAGGTCTCAGCTGGCCATTTTAGCTGATTGCCAGTTTCTCAAAAGACACAAAAATGCCTCCACTTCTTCCTCATTGAATTTTGGAATTAGTTGAGTGGATTTTAGCAATTTTGTACCCAGCCCTGAATTATGCTCCTCCATATTGGCCTTGTTTTCACTGGGGTTACTCTGTCGCACCCTAGTTAACTTAAGCTGCTTCAACTCTCTTTCTTGGCATTCTCCCTGGAAGCTTCTTTCTCCCTCTCTATCCTGCCTCTCTCTTTCTTTCTCCTGGCTTTCATTTTCTTCACGTTCCTTCTGGAAGGCTCTTTCTTTCTCCCTCTCCTCTAATTCAAGTTTCCTTAGTTCCAATTGTATCTTTGCTAGCAGTACCCTGTCTGGGCCTGCTTCTAACACTGCTTCTGCTTCTTCAGATTCAAGGAAAAAATTCATGGCCACTAGCCTTAGGAGTTCAGACTTCCTAGCCTTGCCACATACAATGATCCCACACTGTTCAGCCATTTTTCTTAACTCCTCCTTAGACAGTGTTTTTAACTTATCCCAAGTTACTTCACCCTGGCTTGGAGAGCCACTTGCTTCTGTTGCAGACATGTTAGCATGCAATCACACACAACCACAAGAAAACCTGTATTAAACTTGCTCTTTATTTTTGATTGGGAACAATTTGGCTTCCCACTTCCAATTTCTCTCGTTTGTCTGTGGGTAAAATTCCAGATGCTGGCACCCAAATTTCTGTTACAACCAGGTGAGAAAGAGGTCTAGGGCTTCCCTTTCAGCCTTCACCTGTTCTTACTGCAACAGGATTTATGTTTTTAAGCACACTGTGTTTTGAGCTCCTCGTTGGTGAATCCTTGTTCACCACTTTCCAATTATAAGGCAAAGAAATGAGCACAAACAGGCTTTCTTGGGTTTAAAGAAGAAAAGTGAAAACTTAAACTCTAATTTGGTTAACGCCTAAGGATACACACCATGCCCCACGCTAGCATGCATATGTGATACGCATATGCAAATAGAGACAGAAAAGAGCAGAAGAAAGAATAAAGTGGAGAGGTTTGAGGCAATCTCTGAAGAGGGGTTTTTGTTACTGTGCTTCGAGCTCGCTGTAGTCCTTGCTTGTAGGTAAATCTTGCTTTTTGTTGGGGCCCAGTATTCTTCTTAAACCTTGTTCACTGTAGGAGACTTTTCTCTCTTGGGGTTCATATGTTTCAATGGATTCCGAAGCAGGTGAGAGAGATGAAAGCAGACAGGAGAGGCTGCGGCAAGCCGACCACGAGAGGTCTTTTCAGTCCAGGAGCAAACAGCTTTCTGAGTTCAAATTCTCTGTGGCAAGTTCAAAAAAAGCCTCCAACAGCCAGTTGGTCATGTGACTAAACTGGTTTGACCATGTCTGTTTGTATATTCGGCCATCTTAGCAGTCAACCTGGAATGCGAGCTCCTCCATTCTCAACGTTTGGAAATCAAAAGTCCATTGTGGATTGAATGTGTTAGGGCATGGTCTTTTGTCCCTTTTAAGCACTGTCTGTAAATATGCAAATGTATTTCCAGTCAAGGGTCTGGTGTTTTTTTTAAAAAAAACAAGTTCTTTCTTTACTCCAGTAAAGTTTAAAAATCAATGTTCATGTGGCGAAATTAATATGCCGCATTATTGGCAGTTGGGGGCTTGCACGACACCTGTTCAGGGAATTGTGTATTTGAACTCATATGTTCCTCTGTTCATCCACACCTTTCAGTATACTTCCATTAAGTGTACACTACCATTCATTTCTTTCTTTCGTCCATAATGTAGTTCTTTAAACTTATCCACAATAAATTAGATCAACAATTCCACTAACCAATGCCTTTCTAAAGTCTTATACAGTTCTTCTTGATAATTTGCCAAATCTTCTACTTTTGTGTCATCAGCAAATTTTGAGATTATGCTCCCTATAAACAGTCCAGATCATTTATATATACAGAGAACTAAAGCAGCCCAACATTGAATGCCAGGATACATAATTTCCAACCATTCTCCCAATATTCAATCACCCTATTTTGTTTATTGTTCATCAACCAAATTTCCATCTGCATTTCCTCTGAGACACCTTATCAAATGTCTTCTGAAAATTCCATGTTTGTTCCTCAACATGTGCTAAACTAGCTGATCTCTACTCGGAAAATGATAGGATAATTCTAAGTGGCCTCAACAGCTTGGTCAGGAACGGACAAAACATCGGCAAGAGTTCCCACTCCTGATTATCAGTGAATGTTTCTGGAAAGCAAACATCGGTGAGCACAATTTTGGGTTTCCCTGCAATGCATTCAACAGGCAAATAGTTCACTGCTTTCACTTGCTGACCTCACACAATGATCACTTGAACCCAGATGCCAGAATTTCTCATCCACAGATGTTACAAAAATTTCGAAATTCACTTGGAACAGCCCTTCAAAACACTCCCACAGGGGATGCTGAGACCAAGTGGGCCCACATCAGAGACGCCATCTATGAGTCAGCTTTGACCACCTACGGCAAACATGTGAAGAGAAATGCAGACTGTTTTCAATCTTATAATGAAGAACTGGAACCTGTCATAGCCGCTAAGCGCACTGCACTGTTGAACTACAAGAAAGCCCCCAGCGAGTTAACATCCGTGGCACTTAAAGCAGCCAGAAGCACTGCACAAAGAACAGCCAGGCGCTGCGCAAATGACTACTGGCAACACCTATGCAGTCATATTCAGCTGGCCTCAGACACCGGAAACATCAGAGGAATGTACGATGGCATCAAGAGAGCTTTTGGGCCAACCATCAAGACGATCGCCACCCTCAAATCTAAATCAGGGGACATAATCACTGACCAACGCAAACAAATGGACCGCTGGGTTGAGCAATACCTAGAACTGTACTCCAGGGAGAATGTTGTCACTGAGACTGCCCTCAATGCAGCCCAGCCTCTACCAGTCATGGATGAGCTGGACATACAGCCAACAAAATCGGAACTCAGTGATGCCATTGATTCTCCAGCCAGCGGAAAAGCCCCTGGGAAGGACAGCATTACCCCTGAAATAATCAAGAGTGCCAAGCCTGCTATACTCTCAGCACTACATGAACTACTATGCCTGTGCTGGGACGAGGGAGCAGTACCTCAGGACATGCGCGATGCCAATATCATCACCCTCTATAAAAACAAAGGTGACCGCGGTGGGCGGCGCAGTGGTTAGCACCGCAGCCTCACAGCTCCAGCGACCCGGGTTCAATTCTGGGTACTGCCTGTGTGGAGTTTGCAAGTTCTCCCTGTGTCTGCGTGGGTTTCCTCCGGGAGCTCCGGTTTCCTCCCACATGCCAAAGACTTGCAGGTTGATAGGTTAATTGGCCATTATAAATTGCCCCTAGTATAGGTAGGTGGTAGGGAAATATAGGGACAGGTGGGAATGTGGTAGGGATATGGGATTAGTGTAAGATTAGTATAAGTGGGTGGTTGATGGTCGGCACAGACTCGGTGGGCCGAAGGGCCTGTTTCAGTGCTGTATCTCTAAAAAAAAACTACCGTGGAATCTCCCTGCTCAGCATAGTGGGGAAAGTCTTTGCTCGAGTCACTCTAAACAGGCCCAAGAAGCTGGCAGAGCGCGTCTACCCTGAGGCACAGTGTGGCTTTTGTGCAGAGAGATCGACCATGGACATGCTGTTCTCCCTTCGTCAGATACAGGAGAAATACCACGAACAACAGATGCCCCTCTACATTGATTTCATTGATCTCACCAAAGCCTTTGACCTCGTTAGCAGACGTGGTCTCTTCAGACTGCTAGAAAAGATCGGATGTCCACCAAAGCTACTAAGTATCATCACCTCATTCCATGACAATATGAAAGGCACAATTCAACATTGCGGCACCTCATCAGACCCCTTTCCTATCCTGAGTGGCGTGAAACAGGGCTGTGTTCTCGCACCCACACTCTTTGGGATTTTCTTCTCCCTGCTGCTTTCACATGTGTTCAAGTCTTCTGAAGAAGAAATTTTCCTCCACACAAGATCAGGGGGCAGGTTGTTCAACCTTGCCCGTCTAAGAGCGAAGTCCAAAGTACGGAAAGTCCTCATCAGGGAACTCCTCTTTGCGGACGATGCTGCTTTAACATCTCACACTGAAGAGTGCCTGCAGAGTCTCATCGACAGGTTTGCGGCTGCCTGCAATTAATTTGGCCTAACCGTCAGCCTCAAGAAAACGAACATCATGGGGCAGGACGTCAGAAATGCTCCATCCATCAATATTGGCGACCACGCTCTGGAAGTGGTTCAAGAGCTCACCTACCGAGGCTCAACTATCACCAGTAACCTGTCTCTCGAAGCAGAAATCAACAAGCGCATGGGAAAGGCTTCCACTTCTATGTCCAGACTGGCCAAGAGAGTGTGGGAAAATGGCTCACTGACACGGAACACAAAAGTCCGAATCTATCAAGCCTGTGTCCTCAGTACCTTGCTCTATGGCAGCGAGGCCTGGACAACGTATGTCAGCCAAGAGCGATGTCTCAATTCATTCCATCTTCGCTGCCTCCGGAGAATACTTGGCATCAGGTGGCAGGACCATATCTCCAACACAGAAGTCCTCGAGGCGGCCAACATCCCCAGCTTATACACACTACTGAGTCAGTGGCGCTTGAGATGCCTTGGCCATGTGAGCCACATGGAAGATGGCAGGATCCCCAAAGACACATTGTACAGCGAGCTCGCCACTGGTATCAAACCCACCGGCTGTCCATGTCTCCGCTTCAAAGACGTCTGCAAACGCGACATGAAGTCCTGTGACATTGATCACAAGTCGTGGGAGTCAGTTGCCAGCGTTCGCCAGAGCTGGCGGGCAGCCATAAAGGCGGGGCTAAAGTGTGGCAAGTCAAAGAGACTTAGCAATTGGCAGGAAAAAAGACAAAAGTGCAAGGGGAGAGCCAACTGTGTAACAGCCCCGACAAACAAATTTTTCTGCAGCACCTGTGGAAGAGTCTGTCACTCTAGAATTGGCCTTTATAGCCACTCCAGGCGCTGCTCCACACACCACTGACCACCTCCAGGCACTTACCCATTGTCTCTCGAGATAAGGAGGCCAAAGAAAGAAAGAGATGCCAGAGGGAGGCCTCACTATGAATTAATGATGTTGGACATGAATAATGTTTTTAACCTCTACTAGTTTACAAGTTTCTGATTTGGATTAAAACAGAACAAATGAAGCACAACTTTTCCATAGTGATGTTGATCTGTTGGATTTCACAGTGACTCCTGACAACGCAGAGCATACGCAGAGCGATCGTGGACGTCATCAGTGTATGCGAAATTTGCCAGTTTGCCGGTATGTGCGCATGAACGTACTGACGTCATCATGCAATGATGTCCTCACCTTTTAATAGCCGCGATCGCTGGCTCCATGCCCCCTATCAGTAACCCCCTCACTCCTGCTATTCCCACTTCAATCAATGCTTTCAAGTTCCTGCTCCATCCCGCTGTGCCACTGCCTTCCCTCCGCCACTTGCTCTCGCCCTCCCTGCTTCCGCCCACGGACGCTTGCTCCCCGCCTCACCTCTTCTTCGTTCGGCCACTTGATTCCCTCCTCGCCACTTCCCTCCTTGGCCGATCGCTCCCTCCCTCGCCGCTGCAAGGCGGGGAGCAAGCCACCGAGGGGTGATAGGGTGATGCGCGGGAGGAGGGAAGCAGCAAGGCCTGGAACGAGCGGGCGGAGAGAAGTGTCGAGGGTGGCAGCGAGTGGCTAGAGGGTGTGGGGAAGCGGGGAGCAAGCGGAAAGGTGGGGTGCGAGCGGCTGAGGGGGGTAAGCGGCAAGGGCAGGAGCGAATGGCTGAGGGAAGGCAGCGAGGAATGAGCAGCAAGCAAAAGGGTGCGGGAGGAAGCGGAGAAGAGAAGCGTGATGGCAGGAGGGAGCAGGGTACTGTTGGGGGTGGGATGGAGGCGGTGATCGTCGCCATTGAGGGGATTTGGGTTCAATTTGTTTTTTGTGACAAATTGAGCAGCGCCATTTTTATCACTGGCAGCTGCCTGAGATGTTGCAGACAGTGACATTTCGGTGAATGAGGCTGCATTAGTGTATGTGCCAGTACTGCTCCACCTAGTGGTTGTATTGTTCGCAAATGCAGCCTTTGGATTTTGGCTTTTTGTGACCCTTAAGGCAAACAAAAGGTTGTAGTACTATTTTGCAGTTTGGTGTTTGGTTTTTACTTATTATTATGTGAAATATTTTTTAAAAGTAAATTCAAACTATAAACTATTATTTGATCCAATTATGGAAGACATTTTCACAGTCTTACTGGAACCTTTCCAATACTAAGTGTCAGTCTTGGCTCAGTGGTAGCACTCTTGCCTCCGAGTCAGAGATCATGAGTTCAGTGTTAATTTCAGAGTCTTAAACACATAATCCAGGCTGACTCTCCAGTGCAGTAATGAGGGACCATTTTTGAGGATGAAATATTAAACCAAGGTTCCATCTCGGTAAACAATCCCATGCTACAATTTGAATAAGAGCAGAGAAGCTCTCCTGCTGCCCTGGCCGACATTTATCCCTCATCAGCATCACTAGAAACACATCATCTGATCATTTACCTCATTGTTGTTTATGGGATCTTGCTGTGTGCAAATTGGCTTCTGTGTATGCTTACATTGCAAGAGGGATTACACTTTAAAGTTAATTCATTGACTGCAAACCACATCCGGACATCCTGCCAAAGCCATTGTATAATTTGTGAAAGCCAATATATAACTAATTTCTTCATTCCTTTTTTACGGCATCTGCTGCGTTTTCCATTGTCTTGAAACCAAACTGTCTTTTTGGTCCTTTCAAAGTTTGCAGGAAAGAACCAAATGCTGCAGGAAATTTTATCAACTGTTAACAGTAATATTGAAAGCATTGGTGCGCATCATGCCACAATAAGAGCACAATGAAGCACTAAGTTCTACATTAAACCTTAAAGGGGCATTATTTTCATTTTATAAACTTTTTTGGGCAATTTTTTGTTGTTTGTTTGGAATGACACACCATGGCATAAATCATGCTGAAATTCATATATCACTTGTACATGATGCAATTGTTATATAAATGATGCATATTATAACTCTTCTCCCTGAGCCAACACATTTTTCATTCTGACAGCACTTCTTTAATCAATTATTCATCTTTTAAACTAGCAAAGAGCTTTACAAAATATTAACTACCACAGTAATTGCTTCAGTGCTGATTCAGGCATTTTAATTTTGATATCAGCTAATGTTTAATAAAGTAATAGGTTAATTAAGTTTTATTTGAGTATTGGTTCTATAATACAAGTTTTACTAAGCACAGCCATTGGTTCTTCAATAATCTCAGCAGATATTACAAGCAAAGGCCTTTTTGGAGGCAGAAGGTTTTCATGACATTAAACTAAGTGGTTCGTTCATTAGCTTTCATTTTATTCACTAACCTCAAAGAAAGCAAGGCACAGTTGCAGAAAATTCAATAAAGAGCTGATGTTTCCTTTTTGAAACCAATTTCGATGAATCTGAATCTGGTTATGTAAGGTAGTGGGCTGCTTTGCCTCACTGATTTTGAATGCACAAACCATTTTACCCACATTCTGTACATTATTTTAATTACTATAGCAATTTGAAAAATACCTTCTGTAATATGGAGGATCCCAGGGTTCTCAGTCACCTGGTTCCATGAGTCTTTGACTACAGACTTGTAGACCACCCTGTCATTCAGATTCTGTTGTGGTCGGAAGTTGTTCCTCAAGTACTCCACTGATTTGACATGGTCTTGCTGTTCAGTAGTAAATATGGAATAAAAGGCATCCAGCTGTACAGAGCAATCAAACAGTAAGAAATTAATGCTGGTTACAGAATAAATCATTCATATTGGAGGTGATAGAATGTAAAATGCCAGGAAACCATAATGCCAAAACTGATATGTTGTTGAGGAAGCACAGCTACCCACAGAAACAAAGCCAGATCTTAGTCACTAAAATAAAAGCAAAATACTGCAGATGCTGGAAATCTGAAATTAAAACAAGAAATGCCAGAAATACTCAGCAGGTCTGGCAGCATCTGTGGAGAGAGAAGCGGAGTTAACGTTTCAGGTCAGTGACCCTTCTTCAGAATTCAGATCTTAGTCCCTAGATCATACTCTGCATGCCACAAGGCGACACTAAACTTGAAGTTCCAACAGTAGTTGCTGCCAATCTCATTATTAAAGGATAAGTGAAGAGTTCTAATTTAAAAATTAGAGGACAAATGTTTAATTTCACCTAATATGGACACAGGCTCTGATCCAGAAATGATCTTTGAGAAACATGCACTGACTTAAAGGGTGCAATAAATAGGGCTTTTTTGATAAAATTATTTGTCTGTTACTGAGGGAGCAATATGCAATGCATATTATATTAGGTTTCACAGTGTATAAAAAAAATGCTATTGGGTGGGAGTAATGCATTTTAGCTACTCTTAAGCAAAGGTATAATATTATTATTGCAAAACTACTACTGCCATCTTCTTCAAAATTCTCCAGATAATTTTGTGAGATACATTAACTGTATGGGTGAAATATAAGGAGACTGACATTGATCACAAGTCGTGGGAGTCAGTTGCCAGCATTCGCCAGAGCTGGCGGGCAGCCATAAAGACAGGGCTAAATTGTGGCGAGTCGAAGAGACTTAGTAGTTGGCAGGAAAAAAGACAGAGGCGCAAGAGGAGAGCCAACTGTGCAACAGCCCCGACAAACAAATTTCTCTGCAGCACCTGTGGAAGAGCCTGTCACTCCAGAATTGGCCTTTATAGCCACTCCAGGCGCTGCTTCACAAACCACTGACCACCTCCAGGCGCGTATCCATTGTCTCTCGAGATAAGGAGGCCCAAAAAGAAAAAAAAAGATAAGGAGACTCCAATTTTATACTATACAACTAAACTAAAAATGATCTGGCCACGATAGTTAACGAATACAAGCTGTTTACATATACAAGATGACGATAGAATTGCGGGACTACTGAAGCTTAACCTATCTAGTGCCTAAAGCTTGCAACTACAGAAATTTACAATAGTAAATGTTAAGACAAAAACCTGACCAAAAATTGCACCCTCAAGATGCACTCGCCTGGTTCCATTCTTAGCTATCTAATTGCAGTATTTGGTAAGAGAAGCAAAAGTGACATGAGGAAAAACTTTTTCAGGCAGCGAGTGGTTAAGATCTGGAATGCGCTGCCTGACAGTGTAGTGGAGGCAGGTTCAATTGAAGCAATCAAAAGGGAATTATATGAAAAGAAAGAATGTGCAGGGTTATGGGGAGAAGGCAGTGGAATGGAACCGAGGGAATTGCTCTTTCAGAGAGCCAGTGCGGACACAATGGGCCAAATGGCCTCCTTCTGCACTGTAACGATTCTGTGATTCTGTAGTCCGAGAATTGTCATCAATGGCTTCTCTTCCCATTTCTGTACTATTACCTCTGGTGTCTCCCAAGGATCTATCCTTGGTCCCCTCCTATTTCTCATCTACATTCTGCCCCTCAGCAACATCATTCGAAAGTACATCAGTTTCCACATATACACTGATGACACCCAGCTATATTTCACCACCATTTCTCTCAACTCCTCCATTGCCTCTAAATTATCAGACTGCTTGTCCAACATCAAGTACTGAACGAGCAGAAATTTCCTCCAATTAAATATTGGGAAGACTGAAGCCATTGCTACCAACGCCAGCCCTCTCACTGGCAACTGTCTGAGGCTAAACCAGACTGTTGGCAACCTTGGTGTCATATTTAACCCCAAGATGAGCTTTCAGCCACATATCTGCATCATCACGAAGACCACCTATTTTCACCTCTGTGGTATCACAGGATCATAAGAAATAGGAGCAGTAGTAGGCCATTCGGCCTGTCGAGCTTGCTCCACCATTCAAACATATCATGGCTGATCATCTACCTATACGCCATGTTTCCCCACTATTCCCATATCCCTTGAAGTTGTTAGTATTCAGAAAACTGTCGATTTCTGTCTTGAACATACTCAATGATTGAGCTTCCACAGCCCTCTGGGGTAGAGAATTCCACAGATTCACCACTCTCTGAGTAAAGAAATTCCTCCACATCTCAGTCTTAAATGGCCTGCCCCTTATTCTGAGATTGTGTCCCCTTGTTGTAGACTCACTAGCGAAAGAAAACATCCTATCCACATCTACCCTATCACATCCTGAAAGAATTTTGTAAGTTTCAATGAGATCACCTCTCATTCTTCGAAAGGCGAAAGAATATAGGCCCAGTCTCTGCAATCCCTCTTCATGAGACAATCCCACCATCCCAGGGATTGGTCTAGTAAATCTCCGTTGCACTCCCTCTTTGGCAAGCATATCTTTCCTCAGATAAGGGGACCAAAACTGTACACAATACTCTAGGTGCGCTCTCACCAAGACTTCATGCAATTGAAGCAAAACATCTTTATGCTTGTACTCAAATTCCCTTGCAATGAAGGCCAACATACCATTTGCCTTCTTAATTGCTTGCTGCACCTGCATGCTCGCTTTTAGTGACTCATGAACAAGGACACCCAGGTCTCTTTGGACATCAACACTTCCCAACCTCTCACCATTTAAGAAATACTCTACCTTTCTGTTTTTCTACGAAAGTGGATCACTTCACACTTATTGACATTATATTCCATCTGCCATGTTCTTGCCAATTCACTTAGCCTGTCCAAATCCCCTTGAAGCCTCCTTGCATCCTCCTCACAACTTACATTCCCACCTAGTTTGGTGTCATCCACAAATTTGGAAATATTACAATTGGTCCCCATATCCAAATTATTTATATAGATTGTAAACAGCTGTGGCCCAAGGACTGATCCTTGTGGTACCCCACTAGCAACAGCCTCCCATCCTGAGAATGACCTATTTATTCCTACTCTCTGCTTTCTGTCTGTTAACCAATCAACAACCCATTGCAGTATATTACCCCCAATTCCATGTGCTCTAATTTTGTTTACGAATCTCCTGTGTGGTACCTTATCAAAAGTCTTCTGAAAATCCAAATACACCACATCCACTGGTTTTCCTTTATCTATGCTACAAGTAATATCCTCAAAAAACTCCAACTGGTTTGTTAAACATGATTTCCCTTTCACAAATCCATGTTGACCCTGCCCAATCATATCTGTATTTTCCTATTGTCCAGTTATCTCATCCTTTATAATAGTTTCCAACATTTTCCCTACTACTGATGTCAAACTAACAGGTCTGTAGTTCCCCATTTTCTCTCTCCCTCCCTTCTTAAATAGTGGGGTTACATTTGCTACTTTCGAGTCTGCAGGAACCCTTCCAGAATCTGCAGAATTTTGAAAGATAACCACCAATGCATCCACTATCTCGATTGCCATCTCCTTCAATACTCTGGGATGTAGTTCATCTAGTCCAGGGGATTTATCAACTTTCAATCCAATTAAATTTTCGAGTAATACCTCTTTATTCTTACTAATTACTTTCAGTTCCTCTTTTTACAAGTCCCTTGATTCCCTAGTATTTCTGGGAGATTTTCTGTATCTTCCTCCATGAAGAGAGACACAAAGTAATTGTTTAGTCTCTCTGCCATTTCCTCATTCTCCACCACAAACTTTCCTGTCTCTGCCTGCAATGGACCCACATTCGTCCTTGCTAATCATTTCTTTTTCACATACCTAAAGAAGATTTTACAGTCCACCTTTATGTTTTGTGCTAGCTTACATTCATAATCTCCTTTCCCCTTCTTTATCAGTTTCTTGGTCCTCCGTTGTTGGACTCGAAATTTCTCCCAATCCTCGGGCTTACCATTTTTTCTGGTGACCTTATAAGCCACTTCCTTTGACCTAATGCAATCTTTAACTTCTTTTGTTCGCCATGGTTGATTCACCTTTCCTGTTTGGTTTTTGTGTCTTGGAGGAATGTACATTTGTTGTAAACTGTGTAATACTTCTTCAAATACTAGCCATTGCCTGTCTACCGTCAAATCTTTTAATGTATTTTCCCAATCCACCATAGCTAACTTGCTCCTCATACCTTCATAGTTTCCTTTGTTCAGGAATGGCCCGACTCCATCTCTGCTTCAGCTAATCTACTGCTGAAACCCTCATCCATGCCTTTGTTACCTCCAGACTAGAGTAATCAATGCACTCCTGGCTGGCCTCCCACATTCTCCCTCCCATAAAATTGAGATCATCCAAAACTCTGCTGCCCAAGTCCTATCTCACACCAGAGTCAACACGGTTTTGTGAAGGGGGAATAGCGTTGACAAATTTATTAGAGTTCTTTGAGGATGTAACAAGCAGGGTGGATAAAGGGGAACCAGAAGATGTAGTGTATTTGGATTTCTGTAAGGCATTCGATAAGATGCCACATAAAAGGTTACGACACAAGATAAGAGCTCATTGTGTTGCGGGTAATATATTAGCATGGATAGGGGACTGTCTAACTAACAGGAAAGAGAGATTCAGGATAAATGAGTCATTTTCAGGATGGCAAACTGTAACTAGTGGAGTGCCACAAGGATCAACTATTTATGATCTATATCAATAACTTGAATGAAGGGACTGACTGTATTGTAGCCAAATTTGCTGATGATTTGAAGATAGTTGGGAAAGCAAGTTGTGAGGAGGATATAAAGAGTCTACAAAGGGATTTATAGGCTGAGTGAATGGGCAAAAAATTGGCAGATGGCGTATAATGTGGGAAAATGTGAGGTTGTCCACTTTGGTAGGAAGAATAGAAAAGCAGAATATTATTTAAATGGAGAGAGATTGCAGAATGCTGTGGTACAGAGGGACCTGAGTGGCCTTGTACATGAATCACAGAAAGTCATCATGCAGGCACAGCAAGTAATTAGGAAGGCAAATGCAATGTTGGCCTATATTGCAAAGGGGATGGAGTATAAAAGTAGGGAAATCTTGCTACAACTGTATAGGTCATTGGTGAGACTGCACCAAGAGTACTGTGTACAGATTTGTCACCTTATTTAAGGAGGGACATACTTGCATTGGAAGCAGTTCAGAGAAGATTCACTAGGCTGATTCCTGGGATGAGGGGCTTGTCTTATGAGGAAAGGTTGAGCAGGTTGGGTTTATAGTCATTGGAGTTTAGAAGATTGAGAGGTGATCTTATTGAAACGTACAAGATTCTGAGGGGGCTTGACAGGGTAGATGCCAAGAGGAACTGGGGGGGGGGGCACAGTTTCAAATTAAGGGGTCTCCCATTTAAGACTGACATGAGGAGGAATTTCTTCTCTCAGAGGGTCATTAGTGTTTAGAATTCTCTTCCCCAGAGAGCACTGGAGGCTGAGTCATTGAGTATATTCAAGGCTGAGTTAGATAGATTTTTGATTGACAGGGGAGTCAAGGTGTATGGGAGGCAGACAGGAAATTGGAGTTAAGGCCACAATCAAATCAGCCACAATCTTATTGAAGAGCTGAACAGGCTGAAGGGCCATCTTTCTGATGTTCTTATGTTCAAATACTGTTCACCCAACACCTCTGGGTTCGCTGACCTAAACTGGACTCGGAAAGGCCAAGGCGGGCTTCCCCCTGATTTTTTGGCCCGACACCGGGGGCCCTGCTGGTGCCACAAAACCAAGCCCAGGGAGGCAAGACCAAGTGTAGTCCTCAGGTTGTTGTTGTTTTTGTATCTTTGCACTATTTCCTGGGAGAAAAGTGTGAAGTGGTGGAAAGATTCGCTAATTAACAGTCAGACAGGCCATAACCATCTTTATACTAGCTGATTGGTTAGTTCTATATAGGAGGAGGGTTTTATGGGCTCATGAAACCCATACGAAAAAGTTCTACATTCTATATTTTTATATAATTTGATTTTATATTATCGAGAGCTAAGTAGCTAAACCTACTGCAATTTGGGAAGCAGAGAAATAGAGTTGGTTGGAGTATTGAAGTCTCTCTGTAATATAAGGCAGGATTTTCCATTTTGGTCGAGATCCAAACGTTGGCTTCAAATGCGGGCCTGCACCGTGTCAGGAGGAACAAACCAAAATTAATTTTGGCTGGATTGGCCAATTAGTGGCCAGAAGGCACGCTTGTCGTCCAATTAAGGACAGCAGGTGGGCTCACGAAGCTGGCAAGCCAATAGAAGGCCCTCCAGATTAAAGAAGCTGTAGCTCGCTGTTGCAAGTAAGGGAGAAAAAGGTGCCTCCATCTTGAAGCGCTCTCTCAGCACTTTTAAAAGTTGTGAAACAAAAAAATTACCGCAGCTGCTGGACCACCTTTCTGGAAGGGGAACCCCTCCACGGAGTGGCGATGGCCAGGTAGACGTGAAGGAGGTGGGGTGGGGGGGAGGCGGGCGTCAAAGTAACCCTGGAGTGCTGACTCCCAGTCTGCTGCCAGGAGGCCACCTCCAGGCAGTTGCCATGCTGCCGACCCCATGGGGGGTCCGCATGCTGACTGGAAAATTCCATTTGGCCTCTGATCAATGACCTTAATTGGCCTTTTAAATACCTTAACAAGCTACTTGCTGCTTGCGGGCAGGTAGCCATTCTGCACCTGATCCAGCCTTCCCAAAAATGTCTCAGGGGTGGGATGACGCTGACGAAACAGAACTCTGGCCTGCAGTGTAACATTACATGCGTGTCCTCCTCAGCTCCCACGCCCATTGGCCTCTGAAAATCCTGCCCATAGTCTGAGAAGTTGGGAGATGCAAAACTGAGGTGTTACAGGCCCATCACTGGTGGGAGGGTGTAATTACAGTGTAACAAGTGAACATAGACCATTCCTATTATAAATGTGAATGTTAAAATTTGTAATGGCAGAAAGTTGAGACAAAACCATTATTAAAATGTGTCAAAAGAAAATGCACACAGCCATAAGATTAAAAATAATAATTTTATGTAATGATGAAACATATTTCCAGGAAAAATAAATTTTTAGTTCACAGTTTCAAAATATTGTTGTCACAATCAAAAACAGAACAAGCTGAAAATACTCTGCAGATAAGGCAGCATCTGTGGAGAGAGAAGGAACCGTTAATTCGGTTTCTCTCTCTGGAGATGCTGCCTGGCCTGGTGAGTATTTCCAGCATTTTCTGTTTTGTTTCGGATTTCCAGCATCTGCAGTATTTTACTTTATTGTTGTCACATGTTTACTTCATACTTTGTGATGACTAAATGCATCAAAACAAACAGTGCTTCCAAGCATTTGTCCACGGCACCTAACCTAAGCTAATGACAGTGCTGTGTTTATGTGCATACCAATGTGTTAAATTGAAGCATGGTGGGATTTAACAGGTAAACATTAACAGATCACAAAGGAACTGTAATGAAAACTGCAACTGAAAGCAACTGATACAAAATGATAAATCATGATAAAGACTGATAATCAGTGCAAATGTCTGCATTATGTACAAACATCTGATGATACATTAATATGAATAATCCCATGCATTGGAGTTATCCTGGATTTAATACTAATGCAATTAAACTGTGTTACGACCAGGTGAGAAAGAGATCTAGGGTTGCCTCTCAGCCATCACCTGGTCTTACCGTAACAGGGTTTAATTTTAAACACACCGTTTTTTTTTAGCTCCCCCTTAGTGAATCCTTGTTCACTAACTTCCAATTATAAGGCAAAGAAACTATCCAAACAGGGTTTATAAGGCTCAAAGAACGTTGAACTTTATTAAACTTAAATTCTAATTTGGTTAACGCCTATGGATATGCCCATGCTAGTGTGCATACACGAGATGCACATGCAGATAGAGACAGAAAAGAGCAGAAGAAACAAAGTGGAAAAGTTTGAGGCAATATCTGAAGATGGTTTTGGTTATTGTTCTTTGAGCTCACTGTAAAGTCCTTGATTGTAGGTAGGTCTTGCTTTTTGCTGGGGCCCAGTATTCTTCTTAAACCTTGTTCGATGTTGGGGACTTTTCTCTCTTGAAGTTCATGTGTCCTCAGTAGGTCCAGAGGCTTGTGAGAAAGAGATGGGAGCAGACAGGAGAGGTCTTCTCCCTCCAGGAGCAAATAGTCTTTCAGAGTTCAAAAACACGATGGCTAGTTCAAAAAACCCTGGACCAGCCAGTTAGTCATGTAACCAGCTGGTTTAACCAGTCCTGGCTTTTGTGGATTGTATCACGTTAGCAGACTCTGGAATGCTCTTCCTTACACCTTCAATGTCTGGTGATCAAAATCCATTGTGGGTTGAATGTGTTAGGGAATGGTCCTTTGTCTCCACAGAACTGTCTGTTAGAATGCAAATGCTTTTCAGCTAAGTATCTGGCAGCCCCTGTAACAGGCCTTCTCTTCTTCTCAGCAACAGTTTAAAATCAATGTTCATATGACAAAATTAATATGCCTCATTCTTGGCAGGTGGGGGCCTGCATGACAACTGCAATGGATGGCTTGGTGTTATGATGAAAATAATTAAAAAAAAAAGTATGGCCCATCATTACCAATATCACTGTCTTCCTTAAAAGCAACAAAAATGATCAACCCTCAAACCACTTATGAAGAAATCGGGCAAACACATATTTTGAACTTAGTTATTGGTAACAACAATAAAAAGCTAACCTTTCGGATCTGTGATTTTCCAGATATTTCTTTTTACTCGGTCATCAATAATAATTTGTCCTTGTGACAGAGCTGATTGCTAAATCTCACTTTGAAATATCTGCATGACTCAACATGACAGTGCTAATTAGTTAATATAAAACCAGCCCTTTCTTTGCATTCCAGGCATCTGGATGCAATGTGCATCACATTGTGAAGGCTACTTAGGATTGGAATATACTCCTGCATAAATGTTATTCTACATAGCAATGGGGAAACAAAACATTTTCACTACAATAAATATATCCTGTGCCAAAGAACATATATCTGCTGCAACCTTATATCTCAATGCATCTCAGTGCAAAATGTTTTGTTAAAGATGTTGAATAATGTTTAGTTTAGTTTAGTTTAGAGATACAGCACTGAAACAGGCCCTTCGGCCCACCGAGTCTGTGCCGACCATCAACCACCCATTTATACTAATCCTACACTAATCCCATATTCCTATCACATCCCCACCTGTCCCTATATATTTCCCTACCACCTACCTATACTAGGGGCAATTTATAATGGCCAATTAACCTATCAACCTGCAAGTCTTTGGCATGTGGGAGGAAACCGGAGCACCCGGAGGAAACCCACGCAGACACAGGGAGAACTTGCAAACTCCGCACAGGCAGTACCCAGAATCGAACCCGGGTCTCTGGAGCTGTGAGGCTGCGGTGCTAACCACTGCGCCACTGTGCCGCCCAATAATGCTGACAATTGTAAATGCCCGCAATCATTGTATTGCAAATGTGGATGGCGACATTTGGGAAAAGATGTGCAAGATATATATGTATAAAAGCAATTTGGTTTATTGTAATTCTTTAATATGATGGAATCAGCTAGCTGACCCTCTCAAGAACAAAACTATGCTGCAGATGAGCTTAGGTGCTAAATGTAAAAGCGCAACATGCATCAGCCTTTTTATCACTGTAAATTTGTTCAATCACACATCTCTGTTTGCATGACAACAGCTATCCAGTAGTGAGATCTGTTCCAAAAGAGTCATTGGTGTTTGTGTAAAGGCAACACCTTCTTTAATTAAAATGAATGGTGCTTTAGAAATCTGCAGCCAAGGGTAAAGGGCAAGTTCATGGATTTCCATGTAACCAATGAATACGCACCTGCTCAAGGGAGATGGAGATAGGCCTGCTGAAGACTATCCATTCTACAATTTCACTGCATGGTGGTGTTGTCAGGGAGCCAGAGTATCTGTAGTAGCTCCCAAGTGAGGCTGGTAGTAAACTTCCCAGTACAAAGGGATCCAGAAAAGTTTCTTTTTCTGTAACAAAGAGTAAATACTGATGAAGAGAGTATCAGAAATTGTTATATTGTAACATATGAAAAGCAGACATGGTGATAATTAAGGCATAGATTTGCACTGTATTTTTGTTTTGCAATGAAAATTGAATTTATATTGTCACTCCTTTCTCTTGAGGATGTCACTGGCAGTATTCTACATCGTCATATCTATTCAAGTTAAAAGCCAAAGTTTGAAGGGAGGAATTCGGAGAGTGTAATTGAATGACTATGTTATTAAACTACTGCTGTGAATGACATTTTATAGCAATGTCTTATTTATATGGTTTGTAAATGAGAGTTATTCAATTTCTAATGCACTCCAATTTACAATTGACGTCATACAATATAGACTGCCCTGGAGCAGAATTTCCTGGATTTGTGATCACTGAGGACTGCAAAATCTGATTCATTTGTCTCTGGAAACCAGTACAAGTTGGCTTTGATGCTCATGGCTGGCTCTGCAACAGCATTAGCACTGGCCTACAAGCAGGTCGAGTTACTATCTTCTTGGTTACTCAATGGACTGAGGTGCAGTAAGATCTTAAAGACAGATGGAATAGAGAGACCAACAACTTGCTTTTATGCAGCATCTTTAATGTAGTGAGGTGCTTCACAGGAGCATAATCAAACAAAAACTGACACCGAGTCAAACGAGACATTAGGACAGGTGACCAAATGCCAGTCAAGGAGGTAGGTTTTAAGCAGCGTCCTGAAGGAGGAGAGAGAAGTAGAGAGGTGAAGAGTTTTCAGGTGGGAAATTCCAGAGCTTAGGCCGAGACAGCTGAAGGCACTGTCTCTAATGGTGGGGCAAAGGAAGTGAGAGCTGCACAAGAGGCTAGAGTCAGAGGAATGCAGAGATCTCAGAACGTTGTCAGGCTGGAGGAAGTTATCGAGATAGGGTGGGGTGAGGCCAAGGCAAAATAAAAAAATCAAACGAGTTTTTGGAAAGTGCACAATAGCAGGTTGGCTCACCCTCAGAATTTCCTTTCTTCCAACTTCAAAACTTAAATCAGCAAGGATTAAACAGAGTGAGCAAACACTCTCACGTTTAAAGTACTACATGTCAAATCTCAGTTATTTGAAGTGAGGCTAACACATTTCATTTAAAATGTAATCCATATGTTTAAATGGGTTTTTGATCTGTATTAATCCTTTGATCCCATTCATGCCATTTCCCTCATATTTAGAATTCCCTGTAAATAAGTCAAGAAGTTACATCTTCAGTGGAGTATTCTTCAATCTTAACTAGAATGTCGTTCCTCACACAACTTTGTACAATTCAATTTTTGTATCTTAGAAGAATTTTTCAACTGCCAGTAGAGTACCCTTAAGGGAAACCATAGTGTTTCCTGCTGCATGGTATAAAGGCTTCAAAGTCACAGATCTAACAAAGATACGTGTACAAGAACAAAAATAGGGGAGTTAGGAAGCATCCTCAAAGCCAACTTATTTTTTTTCTATCAGGTAACACTGGCATGAATATTTCAAACTTATCAAATTTCAATTTGATCAAAGGCCTGATTTCAACATGGAGCAGGAATTGGTTGTGAAGGGAGCAAGGTGAACGCCAAATGCCCCTTACCTTGGCAGCATGAGGCTGGGGCAATTTTAACTCCCAGGCCTAATCTGCATGCCTCTGGCGAGTTGTTCACACAAAACAGGTGGGAAGTGACAATTGGCAGACAGATGGGAGCAGAATCTCAGGCAAAAGGAGGCTGCTGGCTGGGTCTGAAGGAACAGTCGCGGACTTCGGATAAGCCACGGGGAGGGATTTTGAGAGGTTTAGTGATCACAAATTTGGGTACCCCAGAGGGGAATTGTCCTTGTGGAGTCCAGAGAAGCATTCTTGTTTCTCCTGGTTTCTCAAGGAAAGTTTAAAAAAAGGTTTAAAAACTTAGATGTTTGGGTCTCTTCTGGCCCTGTATCCTCTTCTTGCTGTCTTCACTTGGTGGTAAAGCCACAACAGCTTCACTGCTCAAGCCAGCAGTTAAAATTTAAGAAGGACCCCCCTTGCCACCAGCTCAGAAGAATGAGTGAGACTTTAGTAAATAGGTCTCCTGGATAATTTTAACTGCCTGACCACCTAATTTCTGTTGGTCGGTTAGGGTAAAGATTGTCCTCAAGATTCCTGCTCTTTTTTAACTGTTGGTAAACTCAAATTCACATAGCAGTTTATTTAAACAAAAACAGGCTGTGGCCATTTCTTCTATATAAGTTATCCAATTGCCATTTAAGCCAAGAATTAAAAAATAAGGGGGCCCATTTTAATGGCCAAATCAAATGAGATCCGTAGACTTAACACTCCGTAAACACAGCCACTGCAGCCCTGTGGCATTTTAAAAGAAATCTATCACTGTGCAACCAAAGTGCCTGTCTGTTTCAGTAGGTTCTTTTGATATGAAAATTGGGATTGTATGACTTTCATTTTAAGACAGTTCTGAATGGAGAACACTCCATGCGCTCTCTGACCGGTTTTACTGGCAGCACAATGCAATAGTCTCAAGAAGGTAATTTAAAAATTATGTTAATAATTACTCTTGGGGGGGGGGGGGGGGTGTGGGGCCAGGGGGAGCAAGAGAGCTCAGCTCTATGATCACATCTCCCAAACCCATAGATAGCCAAGTAGCCAAGTACTTTCGAACCGAAGCACAATGAGCTGTATCAGGGACTTCCAATTATAGGTTTAGGATGGCCAGCTTGCTGGTTCTATATAAATGAGGTCCAGGCTTTGACATAGCTCTGACCTTTTCACTCCAGCCATGAGTGGGTGGCCCGTTGGCTCCCCAAAAGTTAAAACCTGCCCCAAATTTTTTTTGACCATTTGCAAAGACAAATTCAGAGCATAATAAAAACTGAATATTCTTCCTGACTTCAACCACCTTCACTCTTCTTTGCTTGGATGCTCTCTCCAACAGCTTAAAAGATGAAGTGGGCTATGTAAGACAGCTTTCGCTAGTCAGCAATGGTGTTTCATAATCCAAGAACATTATTCTCTATCTATTAAGATGGGTTTTTTTTGTTGCAGAGTAGTGCATGTAACAGCTAAGAATTGTTTTAAAGGACCCAATTTGGTTCAACTAGCAGTAAAAGATAGAATTCAAGTTTAATTCGCAGTTGGAGCTTGGGGGCAAGGAAGAGAAATAGGATGTGTTGCAAAGGTTGTAGGTCCATTGCTGCACTGATACAGGTAAAAGATTATTCTTTTCCAAAGGCAAAATCTGTCCAAACTCAAACTGAATTCCCATTTTGTGGAAATCTAAACTAAATGCTATCCACTTAACGAAGAAAATTTGAATCCATTTTAGATCTAGACTTATACGTATGGATGGACTGGGATATTGAAGCAACCAGTCCCTAAAATAATTAAAAATCTATTCTGTAGTGGACTAGAAGAGTAAAAAATTTATATAACCAGTTTTCAATGCTGAAAAATCAATAGCACTGCATGCTAATCCCCATGCTGACCTAATGTAACTAATTATATATACTTTAGCTGACGAGGTAAACATCATCATCATCCATTTGTCAATGTGTATTGTGTTTTCAGCTTATAAAGCAGCTTTTCGTCTTGAAATATAATTAAGAGACAGAGAATGTATTTCTCCAAAATAAAATAAGAAAGCTATTATCTTGTTTTAATTTGTTGAGGTAGTAATTGTATTGCATCTTTTATTTATATACAGTGACCCTGTGCTCCATAAAGTAGAAGTGGCAACTCCTAGAAGAGGTTTAATATTACACTTCTAGACAAATAGTTCTGATAGCAACTTCATCCACTGCAATGTATGCAACTTTATTAGCTTTTAATAATTAAATTCTTACTGTTCATGAACATTAGGTTCGAAGTAATTCAAATCAAAGAGATAAATTATGTATTGTTCAAACTGCACATGCAAAGCTCCTGGTTTCAATTCCATCACAGACTATTAATACTGATTGACTGGAAAAACAGGTTTGTTAATTCTTTTTTGTACAGTGTACAATTGGTTCTCTCACATGACGTCACGAGTGCATCGGTAGCATGTGGTAGCATGCTACCTAATCACTGGAGGCATCAGAGTTGAACTGAAACCAATACATGTGCATAAACACACACACACACAAACAGGAATCTCTGCACAGTGACTGTGATCAGGGATAAAAACACAAGTCAATTCTTCCCTCACCAGTGTTTTCTAATTCTGTGCTTACAGGTCAACAAAATGGACAATAATCCCTAACCTTTTGTTAACCATATCATTTGTCTGACTTCAATGATATAAAATACCAAATTGCAACTGAGCGTTCATTTTGATAACATTGTACCAGGCATTTGAAAAAATGCATGTGCAAATTTTGGAGAAGTTAAAAAGTCAGCCAAACATGGAAAATAGTTTAGGGAATCATCTAAGTGGTGTGTGAAAGCTGCAGAGACGATGGAACAAACTACCACCAGTGGCATCAACCAAAATCAACAGGTGCCTGTCTATGAATATATGTAGCTTCTAGCAAGCATATGAGCCACATTGCGAGTCTGACTGATAATCTTAAATTGTTGTTAGTGTAATTCTTAGCACACTCGGGATTGCTTAAGATTATCAATTTAAGATTGACAGTCAGGCTTGCAATGTTTCTCATGTAGAAGCTACATATATTCATACACAGGGACCTGTACTCTGCAGGCAAAAGGAACATGTCCAGGTGTTGCTTCTTTTTTGAATTAACAAAAGATGGGGGACAGTAGTTCCCTGCTGCATTCTCCATGGCAATGCCTCAGCACCCTTTTCTTATGCAGTATAAATTGTTGTTCCCTTTGAAATCTGGCATTCTTGCATCTGTCCTGATGAGTGCAAGATGAAAAGCTTTGACAACATGTCTCTTTTTTCAGGAAAATCGAATATGACTGGAGCAGACAGGAGGCATGATAAGGCAATAATGTAATCAAACAGTTAAAATGCAAGCATTACTCAAATGGTTTCTGGAAGTTTTTTTTTGATTAGAGATACAGCACTGAAACAGGACCTTCGGCCCACCGAGTCTGTGCCGAACATCAACCACCCATTTATACTAATCCTACACTAATCCCATATTCCTACCAAACATCCCTATATTTCCCTACCACCTACCTATACTAGTGACAATTTATATAATGGCCAATTTACCTATCTTTACCACAAGTCTTTTGGCTTGTGGGAGGAAACCGGAGCACCCGGAGAAAACCCACGCAGACACAGGGAGAACTTGCAAACTCCACACAGGCAGTACCCGGAATCGAACCCGGGTCCCTGGAGCTGTGAGGCTGCGGTGCTAACCACTGCGCCACTGTGCCGCCCTACTGACTAACATTTATCCCTCAATCAACACCTCTAAAAACAGGTTAACTGGTAATTTATCTCATTTCTGTGCAACCTATCTGTGCTCACAATGGCTGCCATGCCTGCTTATAAAACAACACTGACTCCACTTGAAAACTAATTCATTGGCTATGAAGGACTCTGGGATTTGCTGAAGACTTGAAAAGCACTATATAATTTTTTTTCCCCAAATACTCTCAAAGTTAAACCACAACTGTACAACTTCTGTGTACCCTTTTTGATAATATAGTGGCGCATCTTATAATATGGCCTTTGGGAATCAGGTAAATTACATTAAAGCAGGGCAATGTTATATTGTTTCTCCCTCAATAAGGAAATCATAAATAATTACTGCTGTATCAGAGTTAATGGTATCCTAAACTGCTTCAATATTGTTCCCCTGCTGTGCTGGTGCCAGGGGCTCATGACTCGCAGTCAGTGACAGTTTCAATGTAAACCTGCTGGATTTGCTAAAGTTGGGAACGTGTGTTGAGAAAAAGTGGCACTAACGTGACAAAAAGCCCAATACAGAAGCAGCTTTAGACTTTGGTACTAAGATGTGGGATTACAAAATGCACTGTTTCTTTACTTATCCCTGGGAGTTGTGAATTGTTA
Source organism: Heterodontus francisci (assembly GCF_036365525.1). Taxonomy (NCBI): domain Eukaryota; kingdom Metazoa; phylum Chordata; class Chondrichthyes; order Heterodontiformes; family Heterodontidae; genus Heterodontus; species Heterodontus francisci. The sequence continues at coordinate 51,035,819 of NC_090389.1, forward strand.
AAGCATTACTTGTGTTCAGAATTGTCTCTAATGCTTTATGAAATAAAATAAACATACAATTCACTTCCGTACAAAGTGATTAAACAAATATACAAAAACAAAATACTGTGGATGCAGGAAGTCGGAAATAAAAGCAGAGAATGCTGGAAATAACTCAGCAGTCTGGCAGCATCTGTGGAGAAAGAAAGAGTTAATGTTTCAGGTCAGTGGCTTTACATTTCTAACTTTACCCAGTTCTGATGAAACAGGTTTTTCTCTTCTGCCCTCCACCCAATCAAAGAACTTCCGTTTTGTTCTTCCCACCCTCCCCATTTTCATTTGTTCGAAATCTATTACATTTCGAACTTTTCCCAATTCTGATGAAAGATCACAGACTTGAAACGTTGGACAGGATTTTCTTGGCCCTGGGGTGGCAGTCCGTGGGGTGAGGGGGAGGGGCGGATGGAAAAAAATAGGGAGCTGCGTCCACCAGAGAAGTTTCCCAAACAGAGGCAGGCAGCCAAATTAAATAATTAAAGGCCCTATTAAGGTAATTTTCCCAGGCCATCAGCAGAGGAGCGCCCTTCACCACTCCCGCCCACCCCGCTATGTGGGGAGGCTGAAAACTTCATGGAGATGGCCTCCCTGCAGCTGTCCAGGGGCGGAGGGGGGGAGGGGGGTGTGTGTGGGGGTGGCCATTGGAGCTGAAGACTGCATGCCCCAAAGCAGGGGCTGTGGGCAGGGAAGGCCAACCCTGCCCCAATGGGCCATCCAGAGTGGCCTGCCTACCTCATGATCAAACCAAGACTGTAATGAGGTCTGGAGCTGAACAGTCCTGACGGAATCCAAACTGAGCATCAGTGAGCAGATTATTGGTGAAATAGGTGCTGTTATGAGAGTTTCCATATTTTTTGTTAAAACTTGAGAATCTATATTTTTTTAAACTGAAAAAGGATTTCAGGGACATTGAATCATCTGGAGATTGCTGAACTTTTTGTGTGTTTTTTTTTTAAAAGGAAGGTCAACAAAAAGGTTAACCACTAAACAAGGACTGGAAAACATGTGATTTCAAGTAAACACAGCAGGTGTTATAACCTGAAGGGACGGGTGTTTATGAGGAAATGACAAACCATAATATATAACTGTCACAGGATTGTCGCTGAACTGTTTTTAGTTTCACTTTGAACTGCTAAAAGCCTTTGAAGAATCCTTGCTCTTGAAAAGCAAAAGCCTATAAGAATTTGTACTGTTGTCTCCTGTATTTTGAAAATATCCTGAGTGTTTGCAGAAACCTTGCATCTTTAAAAGGACTTTGCATCGAATGTATGAGAACTGAAACCTTTGTTGCTGAACACCTATGTGAAGCCTTCTGTAGTTGAATTTCTTTGAATCGCAGAATCATTACAGTGCAGAAGGAGGCTGTTTGGCCCATCGTGTCCGAACTGGCTCTCCGAAAGAGCAATTCCCTCAGTTCCATTCGCCGGCCTTCTCCCCATAACCCTGCACATTCTTCCTTTTCATACAACTGTATAACTGTCCAATTCCCTTTTGAATGCTTCAATTGAACCTGCCTCCACCACGTTCTCAGGCAGAGCATTCCAGACCTTAACCACTCGCTGCATGAAAAAGCTTTTCTTCATGTCACTTTTGCTTCTCTTATCAAATACTTTAAATCTGTGCCGTCTTTCACAAGTGGGAACAGTTTTCTCTCTATCTACTCTGTCCAGACCCCTCATGATTCTGAATACCTCTACCAAAACCTCTCAGCCTTCTTTTCTCAAAGGAAAACAGTCCTAACTTCTCCAATCTATCTTCATAACCAAAGTTCCTCATCCCTGGAACCATTCTCGTGAATCTTTTCTGTACTCTCCCTAACACCCTCATATCTTCCTCAAGTGCGGTGCCAAGAACTGGACGCAATACTCCAGCTGAGGGTGAACTAGTGACTGATACAAGTTCAACATAAGCTCCTTGCTCTTGTACTCTATGTCCCTATTAATAAAGCCCAGGATACTGTATGATTTATTAACTGCTCTCTCAACCTGTTCTGCCACCTTCAATAATTAATGGACATATACACCTAGGTCCCTCTGCTCCTGCACCCCCTTTAGAATTGTACCCTTTATTCTATATTGTATCTCCCTGTCCTTCTGACCAAAATGAATCACTTCACATTTCTCTCCATTGAACTTCATCTGCTACTTGTCTGCTTATTCCACCAACTTGTCTATGTCCTTTTGAAGTTCTACACTATCCTCCTCACAGTTCACAATACTTCCAAGTTTCATATCATCTGCAAATGTTGAAATTGTGCCCTGTGCACCAGGTCTAGGTCATTAATATATATCAGGAAAAGCAAGGGTCCCAACATTGATCCCTCGTGAACTCTGCTACAAACCTTCCTCCAGCCTGAAAAACATTCATTAACCACCACTCTTTGTTAATTGTCACTCAGTCAATTTCATATCCATTTTGCTACCATACCTTTTATTCCAATGAGCTACAAGTTTGCTCACAAGTCTGTGTGGCAGTGTATCAAACGCCTTTTGAAAGTCCATGTACACATCAACAGAATTGCCCTCATCATCCCTCTCTGGTACCTCCTCAAAAAAGTCCAGCAAGTCAGTTGAACATGATTTTTCCCTTAAGAAATCCATGCTGGCTTTCCTTAATTAACTTGCATTTGTCCATGTGACTATTGATTTTGTCCCAGATTATTTTTTTTAGACGTTTTCCCACCACCGAAGTTAAACTGACTGGCCTGTAGTCGCTGGACTTACCTTTACATCCTTTTTTGAACAAGGGTGTAACATTTGCAATTCTCCAGTCTTCTGACACCACGCCCGAGTCTAAGGAAGACTGACAAATTATGGCCAGTGCCTCTGCGATTTCCACCTTCACTTCCCTCAGCATCCTTGGATGCATCTCATCTGGTCCCGGTGCTTTATCACTTTAAGTACAGACAGCCTATCTAATACTTCCTCTTTATCAAATTTAAACCCCACTAGTGTCTGACTTACCTCAGTTTTCAACATTGCCTGGGTTGCATCTTCTTCCTTGGTAAAGACAGATGCAAAGTATTCATTTAATACTTCAGCTCTGCCCTCTGCCTCCATGTGTAAGTCCCCTTTCTGGTACCTAATCTGCCCCACACCTCCTTTTATCACCGTTTTGCTATTTATATGCTTATAGAAAACTTTGGGATTTCCTTTAATGCTAGCTGCCAGTCATTGTTCATGCTCTCTCTTTGCTTCTCTTATTTGCTTTTTCACTTCCCCTCTGGACCTTCTATATTCAGCATGGTTCTCAATAGTATTTTCTACCTAGCATCTGTCATTAAGCACACTTTTTCTTCATTATCTTAATCTCTACCTCTTTCGTCATCCACGTGGCTCTGGATTTGTTTGCCATACTTTTCCCCTTCGAGGGAACATACCTTGACTGTGCCCGAACTATCTGTTCTTTGAAGGTAGCCCATTCTTCATCTACCAGTTTTCCTGCTTTGAATGCCTACCCAAACAGATTGTTCATCGACATCGCCGAGAAAGATTCCTAGTGGCAAACACCTATTCGAGTTTGGGACACCTCACCAAAACAAAGGACTTTCATCTCCTCTCTTCAGTAACAGCTGTAAACAAAAATCCCTTTTTTTTCCCGTTAACCGGTTGTGTATGTCAGTGCATGTGAGGGCAAGGATACAGAAAACAAGGGACTTTAATATTTCAATTCATGTATATATTTACTTAATTATTGGTTAAGACTTGGTTTATAATAAACAGATATTTTTGTTGTCTATTAAAGAAACCTGCTTGGTGTGCTTTATTCTGGGGACAAATAGAGGGCTGAATTTTATTAGCGCGGTGCGCTTTGAACTCGGCGGAGTGCCAGCACTCAGCGCCCGCCACAGAGCCCTCACGATATTACGTGCGGGGCTCATTAGCATCACTGCGACACGTCGCCCCCCATATTACGTGGGAAGAGGCGGGACATCCGGTGCAGTGAGGGACCTTTTGTCAGCTGTGTAGAAGATGCTGGGGCCCTATTTTAAGCGCCCCAGAACCTGCTTCCTGATAGCTGCCAAAGAAATACTTAGCTCACCGTTGAAGAGTGGGGCTGCTATCAATCTGTCAGCAAAGCAGAAAGTGCTGGAGAAACTCAGAAGGTCAGGCAGCATCTGTGGAGAGAGGAGCAGAGTTGACTTTCAGGTCTGTGACCAAGTTCACAAGTTAACTCTGCTTCTCTCTGCTCAGTTGCTGCCAGGCCTGCTGAGTTTCCCCAGCACTTTCTGCTTTGCTGCCACCATACTTACCCTGCTGTGTTCCAGTGTCCTTTGAAGTTGTGATCCTCTTCTTCCACTCAAGTGTAACATTCCTTCTTGTAGTCGTGCTGCACCTGGGTGAATTTTGCACGTTCCAGGACGTGAGACTTAAATGTACCATAACAGAAATAAAACTATAATTGAAGAATATCTACATACTCTGGGCTTCTAATCATCTGACTGTGAAAAGCCACAGACTAATATGCATTTGGAATCTGTATTCATTTCTCTGCTAACTGTTATGTGAAAATACATGTAACTACAATTAAACGATCTTTGTAAAGAACCAGGAAAATATGTTCATATTCTATCTGCATTGCTAACTAGAAATAATACATCAATAATTAAGATCAGCTGCTGCAGAATCAAAATGTACGTGAATATGTGTCGATGTGTAATAGATGAAATACCATGACAACAGCACAGATTTCCTCACTAGTCCTGCATTGGTTTTCAAACATGTGTATGACAAACCTTGTGGCCAGATGTTAGAGCAGTCACACTGTGGAGTCACTTTTGCAGTTAAAGGACCACACCAAAAACCGAGGATGGCAGAGGGGTGCTCTAGGGTGGCCCACAGTTCAGCAATGCTTCCCTGCTCACTCTCCTCCAGGCTGTGCGGGCAAGGCGGGATGTCCTTTTCCCCAGTGATGGTAAGAAGAGGCCCTCCTGCTTGACCAAGGCAGCCTGGCTGGAGGTGGCAGGGGATGTGAGTAGCGTGGGGCCATCCGGCGTCAAAGGGTCCAATGTCGGAAGAGGATGAACAACCATTCCCCAGCCAGCCGGGGCCCTCTGGGCCTCGTGCACACAGAGGACAACCACCAAAGTCATCCATAGCCAAAGGGCAATTAGATCAGCAGCCTTGCTCCAGTCAGGCTGCTCGTGCAGAAGTTGCACAGAGAAGGGGCATTCGTAAGTGTTTAAAGAGAACACACTGACACAAATGGGAATGCACAGGTGTCACAGCAATGTAAATGCATCTTTCATTAAATGTTCTTCACCAACATATGTGTCCTTTTCTCTGTGTGAACGATGTGTGCCAGCATGTAGCGCCAATGTCACATCCCTTTGCACCATTGGCCCTTCAGGAGAGCCAATGTATGCAATATCATTGCCATGCCACCATTACTCATGAGCGTCTCCACGGATGCAGTGACATGGACATTGGCTCAGATAGCTGCTGCCTCTAATGGTTTACACAGAGATGCTGCAGATGTGGACTGATGCACAGCAGGTGAGCGAGGGCTTGCAGAGCTCAGGTCGGTTCCTATGGAGCAGAGAGCCTTTGTGTGATAAGCCACTGCCGTACATCCCTAGCTCACTGCCAGCCCTGTCTGCAGAGCCTGGGTGCCATCTGCCCTCCCGTGCACCTTTCCTATTGTAGGTCCTCAGCATCCTCATAGTCAGAGGAGGAATCCTGTTGACGTCAATCTTCAACATGCCAGGCATGCACCCTATTGGATGTGCAGCTGTGCAGAGCACAGCGAGCAGCAAAGAAAGGAGCTGGTCTTTTTGGCCCATAGTGCAGGGCACCACCCTATCTATTCAGGCACCGGAAGTGCGTTTTCAGCATGCTGATTGCCTGTTCGATGGTGGCTCTTGTAGCTCAGTGGCTGGCATTGTAACTCTCCTCTGCAGCAGTGGTGGGGTCTCTCACTGGTGTCAGGAACCATGCCTGCAAGGGATAGCCCTTGTCTCCAAGAAGCCATCCCTCCATCTGAGCCAGTTCAGTCAACAGCAGTGGTAGCTGGGACTGGCGTTGGACCCAGGTGTCATGGCAGCTGCCTGAGAAGTGGGCACAGATTCGCATGAAGCATCTCTGGTGATCACATACCAGCTGCACCTAGATTCAGAGGATTCCTTTAGTGGTAACGTCTGCAGATAGTAGTCCATGTAGACTACATCAACGGCTTTACCCTCATCTACACACCTAGTCACCTCCTCAAAAAATTCAATCAAATTTGTTTGACATGATCTCCCCCTGACAAAGCCATGCTGACTAACCTTGATTAATCTCTGTCTCTCCAAGTGGAGTTTAATCCTGTCCCTCAGAATTTTTTCCAATAGTTTCCCTACCACTGATGTTAGACTCACTGGCCTGTAATTACTTGGTTTATTCCTACTACCCTTCTTGAACAATGGTACCACATTTGCTGTCCTCCAGTCCTCTGGCACCTCTCCTGTGGCCAGAGCGGATTTGAAAATTTGTGTCAGAGCCCCTGTAATCTCCTCCCTTGCCTCACATAGCAGACGGGATACATCTCTGGGCCTGGGGATTTATCTACTTTTAAGCCCACAAAACCACTAATACCTCCTCCCTTTCAATGCGAATGGTTCAAGTATATCACAATCCCCTTCCCTGTTCTCTACACCTACATCATCCTTCTCCATAATGAACACAGATGAAAAGTATTCATTTAAAACCTCACCTATGTCCTCCGGCTCCACACACAGATTGCCACTTTGGTCCCTAATGGGCCCTACTCGTTCCCTGGTTATCCTCTTGCCCTTAATGTACTTACCCTTTTTGAAAAGTCAATTTATCTCAGAAATTCCAACACTGCTGTACCTCATGGTTGGCCTGGAAATCCTTCCACCACTTTTGCAAGGACTAATCTAGTTCAGCTTTGGTTATTATCTTGCCTGGTCCTACCCCTGACAACAGAAGTCAGTACTGTATGCACAGTCTTCTGATGATCTTTTGTCAGTTTCAAGAAGGTAGGTTCAACTCAATGCATCAGCTACATCTGTCTGCCTTTTTTGTATTCTGTCAAACTGTATGCTATATAACTGGTAAAATGAAGCCTGCCTCACCAGCATGCCCTTGTTGAACTTGATGTATGCTGATGGATAGTAAAAGGGGGCACCTATTAACTTAAGGATGCAACAGTGAGCTGACGATTCAACTTCTCCTATTGGTGCTTTTGTTTTCATTGACAATGCTCTATGATTGCATGTTGAGGCAAATGGTGGATCAGGAAGTAGTGGGTCCAGTAAATTTGCCTCCTATGGCCTCAAACCTCCTGCTATGACTGCTCCTTATTCTCTTCCAAGTGTCTGGCAGTTATGATGCAATGCCTACGTTACAGAATTAATGAAAGACTCTTCTTTTAGCCAATAACTATGGCTCTGTTCACCACTGGAACTCTATTGTTCCCACTGGTATTTTAATAATGGATAAACTGACGCAATGTAAGAATTAAATAAATGCTGTGTGAATTTGGATATTATACAGAAATTGCTACTTAACAAGTAGTTTACGAGCATAAATGCACCAACAACAGGCATGTGCATTAGAAATGGTTACTCCCAGGAGTTAGTGGTGCAGTGGTGAGCACCGCAGCCTCACGGCTCCAGCGACCCGGGTTCAATTCTGGGTACTGCCTGTGTGGAGTTTGCAAGTTCTCCCTGTGTCTGCGTGGGTTTTCTCCAGGTGCTCCGGTTTCCTCTCACAAGCCAAAAGACTTGCAGGTTGGTAGGTAAATTGGCCATTATAAATTGCCCCTAGTATAGGTAGGTGGTAGGGAAATATAGGGACAGGTGGGGATGTGGTAAGAATATGGGATTAGTGTAGGTTTAGTATAAATGGGTGGTTGATGGTCGGCACAGACTCGGTGGGCCGAAGGGCCTGTTTCAGTGCTGTATCTCTAAACTAAACTAAACCTGGCAAAAGTTAGCAGCCACTTACTGAATGCCATATCATGAAATTACTGAAATAAAATGATGCTGCCAGACCTGCTGAGTATTTCCAGCATTTTCTGTTTTTATTTCAGATTTCCAACATCCGTAGTATTTTGTGTCATGAAATTACTGTTACTCATTAACATTTGAGTCTTTGCGTTAGCTCTAAAACAAAGAGCAAATTAAACCCTTTAGTAGGCTTCTTCTCAGTAAGCCACAAAGTCTAAATGCACATTGTCTGAGGTGCTTTGAAGTAAAGAGTATATTGTGTGACCTACAGTTCAACACTCAAATATTAGCCAAGGGACTGAATGTAGCATGAAGTACTTATTATTTCCAAGGTCCTAAGTTTTGACACCAAACTGTGAAATTCCTCACTGCTGTCCTTAACCTTCACTGGACCTATAAAATAATCAGTACTGAGAATTCTTGCAAACTTCTTTTTCTGACATACATCAGATCTATTTTAAAAAATGGCATTAAGTAAGTCATAATGATTAACAATTAAAGATACAATTACATATCTTGTTAATAGGATCATGGCTTAACTTTGAAATTGAGTCCATCATTAAGGCAACAAAGAAAATTAAATTACCCTATTAAGGAACAATACGACTGGTTAAAAAAAACATTTTTCAGACACAAGGGGCCCTTTACAAAATAATTACAGATATCAATTTTAACATCAGAACAGTACTAACAAGGGAATTCATTATATAAATGCTTCAACATTAAACAAAAAGTAAAAAGCTGCAGATGCTAGAAATCTGAAACAAAAAGCCTAAAGCACTGGGGGAAAAACACAGCAGGTTGGGTAGCATCTGTGGAAAGAACAGCTAATTTCACTTCTCAGGTCTAAACTCTCAATTAGAACTGGAAGAAATTACAAATCAACAGCATTTTAAAAATGAATGTAACTTTGTTCTGTTTCTTCTTAAAGGCTGTTGATCTGTAAGTTCTTCGACTTCTGAGGAAGAGTCTGGATCAGAAACATGCCATGGAGGGAGGTGGTGGGATTGTGCGTCGGGAAACCTGGAAATACCAGGAAGGCGGAGATTAAATTTAACAGCAGCACCTCATTAAAAATGTTTTAGTCTATTTATGATTGAGAGGCTGGCTGTGTGCTTGGGGGGTTGGGGGGGCGGGGGGGAAGCCAGTGGCATGAGGCAGCAGCCAGGAACAATGAAGATGGTCCCTGGCACTTGAGAAGATCACTATTGGTGGGACTGGCCATGAGGTGCATGGCAGCAGGGAGGGAGGGAATGAGAGAGATTGCAGATGGCGAAGAGGGCTGTGATGGGAAAGACAGCCAGGGTGGGTGTGAAATAGAGCCGGGGGGCGAGATGGGTGGAACTGGGGGAAGAGAGCTGGGCTTAAGGGGGGAAGTGAGCTGGGGTGGGGAGAGAGAGCTGGGGGGGGGGGGGGGAAAAGAGATTGGCAGGGTTGGGGAGGGGGGGTGAAGAGAGCGGGGACAAAGGGAGAGCAGGGGCAAAGGGACAGCGGTGGCAAAGGGAGAGTGGGGACAAAGGGAGCTGGGGGAAAGGGAGCTGGGGGAAGAGAAATCAGGGGTAAGAGAAAGATTGGGGGTAAGAGAGAGATCAGGAGGGGTAAGCAAGAGATCGGGGTGGGGTAAAAGCGACATCAAGGAGGAAAAGAGATCACATCATGGGGGAAAGAGATCGCAGTAGGTTTTACTTGAGGGGCTGGAGTGAAGCACCCCTGCTCCTCCTGGCCCACAGGCAGTGCTGGAAAAGCACTTAATTGCTAGATCTGGCAGCTCCTGTCTCTTTTCATCTGCCAGGTTTCCCATTTAATTGAAATGGCTGCCAAAATCTGAGGAACGCAGCCTCATTTAAATATTATAATCACTGACATACCTTTCCAGAGCAGGTTACTCAGACTCTCCCAAACCCAGTGTAGTTAAACCTGAAGTAGGCACATTTATGGTGGGTTAGGATCAAACTTTTCAGATTTTGAACATGTTAACCTCCACCCAAACCTCTCCCAGCTATCATGAGGGTGAAAAGGGTGGGTTAATATTCCACGATTACTTTATCTGTTTTCTCTACAGATGCTGACAGACCTGCTGAGTGCTTCATCAGTAATGTCACCTGACTTTTGAATAGTATTCACAATCTTCCATTTTTACTAATTTACACATCTTCCTCATCTTCTGCAAGAATATATATATATATATATATATATATATATATATATTTAGGAGCAATGCTTCCATTTTCTGTTTATTCTAAACTCACCAACTGTTGCGGAGCACAGTGGGACTGGTGGTCTGAAGTGCATTTGTTTCAATGCGAGAAATATAACAGGTAAGGCAGGTGAACTTAGAGCTTGGATTAGTACTTGGAACTATGATGTTGTTGCTATTACAGAGACTTGGTTGAGGGAAGGACAGGATTGGCAGCTAAATGTTTCAGGATTTAGAAGCTTCAGGCGGGATAGAGGGGGATGTAAAAGGGGGGGGGGGGAGTTGCATTACTGGTTAAGGAGAATATCACAGCTGTACTGTGGGAGGACACCTCGGAGGGGTCGTGCAGCGAGGCAATATGGGTGGAGCTCAGGAATAGGAAGGGTGCAGTCACGATGTTGGGGGTTTTCTACAGGCCTCCCAACAGCCAGCGGGAGGTAGAGGAGCAGATATGTAGACAGATTTTGAAAAGATGTAAAGGTAACAGGGTTGTAGTGGTGGGTGATTTTAACTTCCCCTATATTGACTGTGACTCACTTAGTGCTTGGGGCTTAGATGGCGCAGAATTTGTAAGGAGCATCCAGGAGGGCTTCTTGAAACAATATGTAGATAGTCCAACTAGGGATGGGGCTGTACTGGACCTGGTATTGGGGAATGAGCCCGGCCAGGTGGTCAAAGTTTCAGTAGGGGAGCATTTCGGGAACAGTAACCATAGTTCCATAAGTTTTAAGGTACTTGTGGATAAGGAAAAGAGTAGTCCTCGGGTGAAGGTGCTAAATTGGGGGAAGGCTAATTATAACAATATTAGGCAGGAACTGAAGAATTTAGATTGGGGGCGGCTGTTTGAGGGTAAATCAACATCTGACATGTGGGAGTCTTTCAAATGTCAGTTGATTAGAATCCAGGACCAGCATGTTCCTGTGAGGAAGAAGGATAAGTTTGGCAAGTTTCGGGAACCTTGGATAACGTGGGATATTGTGAGCCTAGTCAAAAAGAAAAAGAAACAGACCAATCCCTTGAGGAATATAAAGACAGTAGAAAGGAACTTAAGCAAGGAGTCAGGAGGGCTAAAAGGGGTCATGAAAAGTCATTGGCAAACAGGATGAAGGATAATCCCAAGGCTTTTTATACATAGATAAAGAGCAAAAGGGTAACTAGGGAAAGGGTTGGCCCGCTCAAGGACAGAGAAGGGAATCTATGTGTGGAGCCAGAGGAAATGGGCTCTAAATGAGGTACTAAATGAGTACTTTGCATCAGTATTCACCAAAGAGAAGGACTTGGTGGATGATGAACCGAGGGAAGGGAGTGTAGATAGTCTCAGTCATCTCATTATCAAAAAGGAGGAGGTGTTGGGTGTCTTGCAAAGCATTACGGTAGATAAGTCCCCAGGGCCTGATGGGATCTACCCCAGAATACTGAGGGAGGCAAGGGAAGAAATTGCTGGGGCCTTGACAGAAATCTTTGCATCCTCATTGGCTACAGGTAAGGTCCCAGAGGACTGGAGAATAGCCAATTTGTTCCTTTGTTTAAGAAGGGTAGCAAGGATAATCCAGGAAATTATAGACCGGTGAGCCTTACATCAGTGGGAGGGAAATTATTAGAGAGGATTCTTCGGGACAGGATTTACTTCCATTTGGAAACAAACAAACTTATTAGCGAGAGGCAAGATGGTTTTGTGAAAGGGAGGTCGTGTTTCACTTATTTGACTGAGTTTTTTGAGGAAGTGACAAAGATAATTGATGAAGGAAGGGCAGTGGATGTTATCTATATGGACTTCAGTAAAGCCTTTGACAAGGTCCCTCATGGCAGACTGGTACAAAAGGTGAAGTCACATGGGATCAGAGGTGAGCTGGCAAGATGGATACAGAACTGGCTCTGTCATAGAAGACAGAGGGTAGCAGTAGAAGGGTGCTTTTCTGAATGGAGGGATGTGACTAGTGGTGTTCCGCAGGGATCAGGGCTGGGACCTTTGCTCTTTGTAGTATATAGAAATGATTTGGAGGAAAATGTAGCTGGTCTGATTAGTAAGTTTGCAGACGACACAAAAGGTTGGTGGAGTTGCGGATAGTGATGAGGATTGTCAGAGGATACAGCAGGATATAGATCAGTTGGAGACTTGGGCGGAGAAATGGCAGATGGAGTTTAATCCAGACAAATGTGAGGTAATGCATTTTGGAAGATCTAATGCAGGTGGGAAGTATACAGTAAATGGCAGAACCCTTAGGAGTATTGACAGGCAGAGAGATCTGGGCGTACAGGTCCACAAGTCACTGAAAGTGACAATGCAGGTGGATAAGGTAGTCAAGAAGGCATACGGCATGCTTGCCTTCATCGGTCGGGGCATAGAGTATAAAAATTGGCAAGTCATGCTGCAGCTGTACAGAACTTTAGTTAGGCCACACTTAGAATATTGTGTGCAATTCTGGTCGCCACACTACCAGAAGGACATGGAGGCTTTGGAGAGGGTACAGAAGAGGTTTACCAGGATGTTGCCTGGTCTGGAGAGCATTAGCTCTGAGGAGAGGTTGGATAAACTCAGATTGTTTTCACTGAAATGACGGAGGTGGAGGGGTGACATGATAGAGGTTTACAAAGTTATGAGCGGCATGGACAGAGTGGATAGCCAGAAGCTTTTTCCCAGGGTGGAAGGGTCACTTACTGGGGGACATAGGTTTAAGGTGAGAGGGGCAAAGTTTAGAGGGGATGTTCGAGGCAAGTTCTTTACACAGAGGGTGGTGAGTGCCTGGAACTTGCTGCCAGGGGAGATGGTGGAAGCCGGTACAATAATGATGTTTAAGAGGCATCTTGACAAATGCATGAATAGGATGGGAAGAGAGGGATACGGTCCCCGGAAGTGCAGAAGGTTTTAGTTTAGGCAGGCATCAAGATCGGCGCAGGCTTGGAGGGCCGAATGGCCTATTCCTGTGCTGTTCTTTGTTCCTACTTGGTCTGACCCCATCAATTCAGCCATATCAAACTAACTGAGGTTTATATATAAATGCTTAACCCATTATCCTATTGAACTGCTCAGCACAAAGCTAAAATACCTTAATTAAATCCTAAAGTTTTTCAAGAGTGCTTAGATCCTTAGTGCCTTTCAGAATCTCAACAATTGTACCTCAGTAACAGTTTTACCAGAAATGTTTTTATTTAAGGCTGTATTTTTTTTTCTCAATTACTACATTTGGAAACAAAATTGTACAATTGCACCGGAAGGATGTAGATATGTTACAGACACATAACTAAAATTATGATGATTTATCACTACAAAACAGATGGCACTGTAATTAATCATATTCATTTTTCATGAAAAAATATTAAACATTAACAAAAGGATTCTTTATGATGACTGTAATGACAAATACAGACTTAATGTATGTACAAATATTTCAAATCTAACAGTATTAATACAACAATGAAATGCGCACATTTAGATTTTCTTGCATACTGGGAATGGGTAAATACCCAAACTGGTGAAGGACTTAATTCCAATCAAAGAAACTTTTAAGTAGCTTACTCACCATGATGCACGACTCCCTTCAGCCCCCTGATAATAGGAACCAATGCAACGTTGTCCTGGAGGGTAACCTATGTGTAAAGGATATACATTCTGTTAAATCCTTCCTGGCAACAGATGAAATTATCTCAACTTTAATCTTTAAAGAAAAGATGTTATCTGACCACCAGCTTTGCTTTCAAAGTTATCCATGGAGATAATACCTAAATACAGAAGATAAAGTATAAGGAACTGACACTAAACTAATCTTTCATGAAATAATTACATTCTAGCGGTCCAACTACTTTTTTGGGAGATAGGTGAAGATCTAACTGACCTCATTAAAACTCAAGATGATAGAACATTAAAACACGTGCAGCAGAATCTCTCCACAATATTTATTGTTTTGTTAAAAGGGATTGTTACTGTGTTTCTCAATATCCATTTGTCTCAGAAACCCACAAAAATCTATAGTACATAGAGAGTAATTAAACATTTTGGTACTATTTTCTATATATGATTTGCAATTCAGATGTCATAAGCAATATCACATTATCAAAAAACCTTTCAAGAACATTTACAACTTAAACTTTTCTATAGCCCAAAAATTTGCCATCTTTGCCAGTTCTGATGCTTACCAGTGAAAGTCTTCAAATTGGTTTCATTATTGTGATAATCTATAAATCTCAGAACTCATGGTTTTTAACTTGTATTTTTCTCATTTGATTCAGTTGGTAAAGGCAGGAAGATTCAGGATTAAGTGGTGGTTTGCCCTCAGTCAGACAATGTACTCTACACCAACCTCACTATTTTCGGCTGAAGGAGGAAGAAAACTATTGAGTGTTCCCACTCCTGATCACTGGAACTATAATTTTTTTGAAAACTGTATCCAATCTTCCTATTTTCAGTTGCTTATTTAATAGTGAAATCATTACATCCAGAAAATATAAAGCCATGTCTTTAATGCACCTGCTATTACAAATGCAGCTAAATAACATTAAGAAAAGGCTGAGTATGCAATGACTCAGTGGGGTTGGGCTGTGGGGAGGTGAAGTTATAGAGGGGAAAGCAAAGTTGGGTATATAAGACCTGGAAGATTCAATGGACATCATGAAGGAGAACAGAGAGAATGTGAAGAAGGTGAAAAATGTAGGCAGTGCTGTTGCAGTTGCTGACTTATATCGTAGTTACTAATTATTAAATACATTTTGTTCCTTCCATCAATATATTTTCACATGCATATTGACAACTTCCACCTGCACCCCTACCTCAGCCCAAATGATGAGGATGGCTATTCGTGTCACCATCTCAACGCCTTCCTGGTCGTCTTCCCAACCTCTATCCTTCATGAACATTTCATATAATTTCTCTGGGAGTTCTGCTGACCTACTGCCCAAGTTACGACAGTTGATCAGGAGAGTCCCCAAAGAAATTTTAGACAACGCACCCAGAAGAAAGAAGCAGACAATCTGAATAAAACTCAAGAGATGGTGCAGTCTCTTGATATAAGTTGCTCAACTAAGCTACAGAATTTTGTAAAGTTTGGAACTGGGAATAAAATGGAAGGTTTAAAATTCCAAGATAATAGAAGACTAGAAGGAAATGTGTAAATGAAAAAAGGAAACAATAAGAAAGGAAGATAGAGGAAGGAAGGAAGAAAGGAAGGGAAGGGAGAGAGGAAGGAAGGAAGGAAGGGAGAGAGGAAGGAAGGAAGGAAGGGAGAGAGGAAGGAAGGAAGGAAGGGAGAGAGGCAGGAAGGGAGGAAGGGAGAGAGGGAGGGAAGGAGGGAGGGAGAGAGGGAGAGAGGGAGAGAGGGAGGGAGGGAGGGAGGGAGGGAAGGAAGGAAGGAAGGAAGGAAGGGAGGGAGGGAGGGTGGGAGGGTGGGAGGGAGGGAGGAAGAGAGAGAGGTAGGAAGGAAGGGCAAGAAGGAGGACGGAAGGAAGGAAGGAAGGAAAGAGGGAGAGAGGAAGGAAGGAAAGAAGGAAGGAAGATAGAGAGGAAGGAAGGAAGAGAGAGGAAGGAAGGAAGAGCGAGAGGAAGGAAGAAAGGGAGAAAGGAAGAGAGAGAGGAAGGGAGGGAGACAGGAAGGAAGGGAGGGAAAGAGGATTTGAAGATTTAAAGGAAGGAAGGAAGGAAGGAAGGAATGAAAAGAGAGAGGAAGGAAGGAATGGCAGGAGGAAGGGAGGGAGGAAGGGAGGGAGAGAGGAAGTAAGGGAGGGAGAGAGCAAGAAAGGGAGGGCGAGAGCAAGGAAGGGAGGGCGAGAGCAAGGAAGGGAGGGCGAGAGCAAGGAAGGGAGGGCGAGAGCAAGGAAGGGAGGGCGAGAGCAAGGAAGGGAGGGCGAGAGCAAGGAAGGGAGGGCGAGAGCAAGGAAGGGAGGGCGAGAGCAAGGAAGGGAGGGAGGGAGAGAGGAAGGAAGGAAGAGAGCAAGGAAGGAAGGAAGGGAGAGAGAGAGGCAGGAAGGGAGGGAGAGAGGAAGGAAGGGAGGGCGAGAGGAAGGAAGGGAGGGAGAGAGGAAGGAAGGGAGGGAGAGAGGAAGGAAGGGAGGGAGAGAGGAAGGAAGGGAGGGAGGGAGAGAGGAAGGAAGGGAGGGAGAGAGGAAGGAAGGGAGGGAGAGAGGAAGGAAGGGAGGGAGAGAGGATTTGAAGGAAGGAAGGAAGGAAGGGATTGAGGAAGGAAGGAGGGAACGGAAGAAGGGAGGGAGGAAGGAAGGGAGAGAGGAAGGAAGGAAGGGAGAGAGAGGAAGGAAGGAAGGAAGGGAGAGAGGAAGATAGAGAGGAAGGTAGATATAGTGGAAGGAAGGGAATGAGGAAGGAAGAGAGAGAGGAAGGAAGGAAGGGAGGAAGGAAGGAAGAGAAAGAAAGAGAGAGAGAACGAGAAATAAAAAAGACAGGAAACAAGACAGACTTGCATTTATCTTTTGAAGTGTAGTGTCACAAGAGATTTTTTTATTTGAAAGCTTGGAGTTGTGTGTGTTTTGAAAACTGAAAAAAAGATTTTTCCCTGTGAAAAAGGCCAGCATCTGGCCAAATCTTATGAATTGTAAAAAAAAAAAATCCTTTGGTAAAGGATCCAAAGCCAAATCAAAATCATCTTTGTCAAAGAATAAAAATAGCTCATAGAGTGGAAGAGCAGTCTGTGAGTAAGAGAAAATTAATTTTTATGGATACAATTCGGACAGATGACATCAAATGTGTAGTCAACCTGAAGATGAGCAACACAACTGTTTGTTTTAAACTCGACATAGCAACCGAATTTATATCCTGCCACAGTCAACTTACAAGAAGCTAAGTATAAAACTGACAAAGTCTAATGTAAATTTGATGGATATAAAGACAAATACCAAAGCTCTGAAACATGAGTACAGCCAGTGCTTGGACTCTGAGGATGCAAACATCTGAGTTGTCCAAAAGACCTGATACAACTACTAACAACAGATGCTTAAAAGTGGCAGAGAAAGTGCTGTCACATTTGAAGACTTGGAATAGACAGCAGGAAAACACATGACTGAAGGCAGATATAGAAACACTCATAATAATCATGACCAGCTAAATAAAATGGAGAAACATGAATGAATTTCCTCAGCTTCTCCTACTCTACCATGGTAACTTATGCCAAATTTCTATCAGCGGAAAAAGACTTGCATTCATATAACGCCTTTCATGATCACAGGACGTCTCAAGGAGCTTTGCAGAGACAATTAAGTACTTTTGAAGTGTTGTCACTATTACAATGTAGAAGAAGTGTAGTCACATTGTAATGTAGGAACAGCAGAAGCCCCCCAGGAAATTCATCCTCTTGGTCTAAGAACCAAGCTGATGGGTCAGTTGTATTGTGACAACAGTCAAGCCAAGCAGTAAAGGAGCGGGAATATGCTTGT
Organism: Heterodontus francisci; assembly: GCF_036365525.1. Classification (NCBI taxonomy): domain Eukaryota; kingdom Metazoa; phylum Chordata; class Chondrichthyes; order Heterodontiformes; family Heterodontidae; genus Heterodontus; species Heterodontus francisci. Next base: position 51,053,377 of record NC_090389.1, read on the forward strand.
ATCCTTTAGATTTAAGCATTACCCTTTGCTCAGTGTTCGAGCTCTTGCCTCTGATGCAAAAGGACATGGGTTCAAGACCCACTCCAGAGACCTGAGTACATAAACCTGTAGTCCTGAGGGAGTGTTGCACCGCTGAAAGTGTACTGAGGCTGTGTCTGTCCTGTCAGATGGAAGTAATAGATTCCAAGGCAATGAGAGAGCGTGCACACGCACAAATGAAGGACAGTGATCTGCTGTAGATGTCTTTCTTTTGGGCCTCCTTATCTCGAGAGACAATGGATACGCGCCTGGAGGTGGTCAGTGGTTTGTGAAGCAGCACCTGGAGTGGCTATAAAGGCCAATTCTGGAGTGACAGGCTCTTCCACAGGTGCTGCAGAGAAATTTGTTTGTTGGGGCTGTTGCACAGTTGGCTCTCCCCTTGCGCCTCTGTCTTTTTTCCTGCCAACTACTAAGTCTCTTCGACTCGCCACAATTTAGCCCTGTCTTTATGGCTGCCCGCCAGCTCTGGCGAATGCTGGCAACTGACTCCCACGACTTGTGATCAATGTCACACGATTTCATGTCGCGTTTGCAGACGTCTTTATAACGGAGACATGGACGGCCGGTGGGTCTGATACCAGTGGCGAGCTCACTGTACAATGCGTCTTTGGGGATCCTGCCATCTTCCATGCGGCTCACATGGCCAAGCCATCTCAAGCGCCGCTGACTCAGTAGTGTGTATAAGCTGGGGATGTTGGCCGCTTCAAGGACTTCTGTGTTGGAGATATAGTCCTGCCACCTGATGCCAAGTATTCTCCGAAGGCAGCGAAGATGGAATGAATTGAGACGTCGCTCTTGGCTGGCATACGTTGTCCAGGCCTCGCTGCCGTAGAGCAAGGTACTGAGGACACAGGCCTGATACACTCGGACTTTTGTGTTCCGTGTCAGTGCGCCATTTTCCCACACTCTCTTGGCCAGTCTGAACATAGCAGTGGAAGCCTTACCCATGCGCTTGTTGATTTCTGCATCTAGAGACAGGTTACTGGTGATAGTTGAGCCACTTCCAGAGCGTGGTCGCCAATATTGATGGATGGAGCATTTCTGACATCCTGCCCCATGATGTTCGTTTTCTTGAGGCTGATGGTTAGGCCAAATTCATTGCAGGCAGACGCAAACCTGTCGATGAGACTCTGCAGGCATTCTTCAGTGTGAGATGTTAAAGCAGCATCGTCAGCAAAGAGGAGTTCTCTGATGAGGACTTTCCGTACTTTGGACTTCGCTCTTAGACGGGCAAGGTTGAACAACCTGCCCCCTGATCTTGTGTGGAGGAAAATTCCTTCTTCAGAGGATTTGAACGCATGTGAAAGCAGCAGGGAGAAGAAAATCCCAAAAAGTGTGGGTGCGAGAACACAGCCCTGTTTCACACCACTCAGGATAGGAAAGGGCTCTGATGAGGAGCCACCATGTTGAATTGTGCCTTTCATATTGTCATGGAATGAGGTGATGATACTTAGTAGCTTTGGTGGACATCCGATCTTTTCTAGTAGTCTGAAGAGACCACGTCTGCTGACGAGGTCAAAGGCTTTGGTGAGATCAATGAAAGCAATGTAGAGGGGCATCTGTTGTTCACGGCATTTCTCCTGTATCTGACGAAGGGAGAACAGCATGTCAATAGTCGATCTCTCTGCACGAAAGCCACACTGTGCCTCAGGGTAGACGCGCTCGGCCAGCTTCTGGAGCCTGTTCAGAGCGACTCGAGCAAAGACTTTCCCCACTATGCTGAGCAGGGAGATTCCACGGTAGTTGTTGCAGTCACCGCGGTCACCTTTGTTTTTATAGAGGGTGATGATGTTGGCATCGCGCATGTCCTGGGGTACTGCTCCCTCGTCCCAGCACAGGCATAGCAGTTCATGTAGTGCTGAGAGTATGGCAGGCTTGGCACTCTTGATTATTTCAGGGGTAATGCTGTCCTTCCCAGGGGCTTTTCCGCTGGCTAGGGAATCAATGGCATCACTGAGTTCCGATTTGGTTGGCTGTATGTCCAGCTCATCCATGACTGGTAGAGGCTGGGCTGCATTGAGGGCAGTCTCAGTGACAGCATTCTCCCTGGAGTACAGTTCTAGGTAGTGCTCAACCCAGCGGTCCATCTGTTTGCGTTGGTCAGTGATTATGTCCCCCGATTTAGATTTGAGGGGGGTGATCTTCTTGATGGTTGGCCCAAGAGCTCTCTTCATGCCATCATACATTCCTCTGATGTTTCCGGTGTCTGAGGCCAGCTGAATATGACTGCATAGGTGTTGCCAGTAGTCGTTTGCGCAACGCCTAGCTGTTCTTTGTGCAGTACTTCTGGCTGCATAAAGACAGGGCTAAATTGTGGCGAGTCGAAGAGACTTAGTAGTTGGCAGGAAAAAAGACAGAGGCGCAAGGGGAGAGCCAACTGTGCAACAGCCCCAACAAACAAATTTCTCTGCAGCACCTGTGGAAGAGCCTGTCACTCCAGAATTGGCCTTTATAGCCACTCCAGGCGCTGCTTCACAAACCACTGACCACCTCCAGGCGCGTATCCATTGTCTCTCGAGATAAGGAGGCCCAAAAGAAAGAAGGTGTTGCCAGTAGTCGTTTGCGCAACGCCTAGCTGTTCTTTGTGCAGTACTTCTGGCTGCTTTAAGTGCTGCGGATGTTAAATCGCTGGGGGCTTTCTTGTAGTTCAAAAGTGCAATGCGCTTAGCGGCTATGACAGGTTCCAGCTCTTCATTATGAGATTGAAACCAGTCTGCATTTCTCTTCGCACTTTTGCCGTAGGTGGTCAAAGCTGACTCATAGATGGCGTCTCTGATGTGGGCCCACTTGGTCTCAGCATCCCCTGTGGGAGTGTTTTGAAGGGCTGTTACAAGTGAATTTAGAAATTTTTGTAACAGCTGTGGGTGAGAAATTCTGCTCGTGTTGATGCGCGGGTGGCCCTTCTGCTTGGAATGATGCAACTTCTTTGGTCTGAGTCTAACCTTGCTGCACACCAGGGAGTGGTCGGTGTTTAAAATAACCTAAGTACAATCCAATTTACCATAATGATATTTGGATTTTCATTATACCAAACAGACTATCACTTCACTAAATGTCACCGAAAACAGGCACGCCACCATATCCAATCTTCCACCACTCCAGTTCCTCGAGGCACTCTATCCCCTTCACAATTAGTCCATTGACTTAGAAATTCAATCACACCCCAAAACTGCATGTATCTTTAAGGGGAGGGAAATAGGGTGTTTCTGAGCCACTTAAGTCTTTTCGAGGAGTGCAGACAGCAGAAAAGATTCAGAAAGTGTAAAATGTCTGCAAGAGAATCAGAGAGGGCACCTAAGTTCTCCAATCGTTCCCCCAGGGAACAGAAAGTCCTCAGGGCAATATATCCATCGATCAGTGGGAGGTCAATCAAAAAACATAGCTCCCAAGTCATAGTATTTTTTTTATTGTTCACGGGATGTGGGCATCGCTGGCTAGGACAGCATTTGTTGGCCATCCCTAATTGCCCTTGAGAAGGAGGTGGTGAGCTGCCATCTTGAACTGCTGATGTCCATGTGGGGTAGTTATACCCACAGTGCTGTTAGGAAGGGAGTTCCAGGATTTTGACCCAGCGACAGTGAAAGAATGGCGATATAGTTCCAAGACAAGATGGTGTGTGGCTTACAGGGGAACTTGCAGGTGGTGGTGTTCCCATGCATCTGCTGCACTTGTTCCTCTAGGTGGTAGAGGTCACGGGTTTGGAAGGTGATTTCCAAGGGGCCTTGGTGCGTTGCTGCAGTGCATCTTGTAGATGGTACACACTACTGCCACTGTACATCGGTGGTGGAGGAAGTGAATGTTTGTTGTTGGGGTGCCAATCAAATGGGCTGCTTTGTCCTGGATGGTGTTGAGCTTATTGAGTGTTGTTGCAGCTGCACCCATCCAGGCAAGTGGGGAGTATTCCATCACACTCCTAACTTGTGCCTTGTAGATGGTGGACAGGCTTTGGGGAGGCAGGCGGTGAGTTACTCGCCGCAGGATTCCTAGCCTCTGAACTGCTCTTGCAGCCATGGTATTTATATGGATACTCCAGTTCAGTTTCTGGTCAATGGCAACCCCCCAGGATGTTGATAGTGGGGGATTCAGTGATCGTAATGCCATTGAATGTCAAGGAGAGATGGTTAGATTCTCTCTTGTTTGAGATGGAAATTGCCTGGCATTTATGTGGCGCAAATGTTACTTGCCACTTATCAGCCCAAGACTGGATATTGTCCAGATCATGCTGCATTTCTACACGGACTGCTTCAGTATCTGAGGAGTCGCAAATGGTGCTGAACATTGTGCAATCATCAGTGAACATCCCCATTTCTGACCTTATAATTGAATGAAGCAGCTGAAGATGGTTGGGCCTAGGACACTACCCTGAGCAACTCCTGCAGTGATGTCCTGCAGCTGCAATGATTGACCTCCAACAACCACAACCATCTTCCTTTACGCTAGGTATGACTCCTGATTCCCATTGACTCCTGTTTTGCTAGGGCTACTTGATGCCATACACAGTCAAATGCTGCCTTGATGTCAAGGGCAGTCACTCTCACCTCACCTCTCGAGTTCAGCTCTTTTGTCCATGTTTGAACCAAGGCTGTAATGAGGTCAGGAGCTGAGTGGCCCTGGCGAAACTCAAACTGAGCATCACTGAGCAGGTTATTGCTAAACAAGTGCCGCTCGATAGCACTGTTGACGACACCTTCCATCACTTTACTGATGATTGAGAGTAGACTGATGGGGTGGTAATTGGCTGGGTTGGATTTGTCCTGCTTTGTGTGTACAGGACATACCAGGGCAATTTTCCACATAGCCGGGTAGATGCCAGTGTTGTAGCTGTACTGAAACAGCTTGGCTAGGGGCACAGCAAGTTCTGGAGCACCAGTCTTAAGTACTATTGCTGGAATGCTGTCAGGGCCCATAGCCTTTGCAGTAGCCAGTGCCTTCAGTCATTTCTCGATATCACGTGGAGTGAATCGAATTGGCTTAAGACTAGCATCTGTGATGCTGGCGACTTCAGGAGGAGACCGAGATGGATCTTCCACTCGGCACTTCTGGCTCAAGATTGTTGCAAATGCTTCAGCCTTATCTTTTGCACTGAGGTGCTGGGCTCCCCCATCATTGAGGATGGGATATTTGTGGAGCCACCCCCTCCAGTTAGTTGTTTAATTGTCCACTACCATTCACGACTGGATGTGGCAGGACTGCAGAGCTTAGATGTGATGCGTTGGTTGTGGGATCGCTTAGCTCTGTCTATCGCATGCTGCTTATGCTGTTTGGCACACGAGTAGTTGCAATGCCGAAAGATGTTTAATGACCTCATCAGAGTAGTAAAGGTAAGAATCCTATATCTTACCTCAATTACTCTCCCCTCACACCTTGTCAGTGCCAATCATCCAGCTGGTCAGTACCTGGTGAGGGATGGCGAAACCAGCTTTGTGCCAGATATGCTCAAGTACTCTTAGAATTGATGGAGTGAAGATGCAGGCCACACGGGGCATTGATCACAATCAAGAAAGTGCAGGTTTAGCTGAAGACAAATGAATCAAAAGGTGGAGGCAAGGAAGTAGTTGAGCAAATCGACAGATAAGAAGCAGCATGGGCAATGGCTATCAAGAGGTAATGCAAGGGTAATACAGAACAATGTCCGAAAATTTACCTGTTGAAAATGAAACACGCTCCCCAAATGACTTGAGTAGTTAGGCAGGCAGTAACTAAGCCAAACAGAGCATAAGGAAAAAAAAACAAGGACAATAAGACCACATAGTCCATCCAGCTCCTTCCTCGAGTATTTCAACTCAGCCCAGCATTCAATGTTTTTGATTCTAATGACTTATATGATGGATCACTCCAAAGGCACTTTGAGTTAAGACATTTTTTACCAAGATCTGATGTAAGTTGATTTTTCATACATATAAATCCATGTACTTTTGTTCCACTGGCCTGGTTCACCTTATCTATGCCTCTGCAAACATACTGCATTGTTAATAGGTACCGAGCATTTTATTTGCTTTTTGAATTGCTTCTTCACATTGTTTCAACATAGAAAGCATCAAGTCTACTATCACCCCAGATTCTATTTCTTTAATTGTATATATTCTTCCTTTCAATATCCAATATTTTCCATTTGTCAATATTAAACTTTATGTTATTTGTGTCCCCAAACACAAATTCCTTTATTTTAACCATTCAACTTAACTGCTCTCCTTATTTTACTGTTGTCTACACATTAAAGAATCTTACTATTGGTATCCAAGTCATTTGTTTAAATAAGGAACAAAGAGGCTTTAAATGCCCAGCCCTGGGTACTTTTCTCATCTGCCCCAATCTGCTGCAGCCTTCTCACAGATACTTTCTGCTTTTTTAACTCAATTTCTTATTCAGTCCTACATCTACACTGGACTTCAAAGGATTTTATTTTAATTAGTAGTCTTTCACCAAGGTCTCAAGTTCAATCCCCGCTGAGTTAGCTGATCTCAGCAGTGATAGCAGGAGTACTATAATTGGCATTAGCACCAGGAAAATTGGCCAAGTTTCCCACTTCTGATCACTGTCCTGCAACTTTTGCTGGAAGTGCACATGTGGAAAATAATTGAGTACAGGAGTGAAGCTGCCTACTTGTTTGGTGAATACATAACTGTCTGGATTTACAAATAAATACTGGCCAATAAGAAGAGGCACCAGAAGGTAACAAGAATCTTGAGAATTGTACTTCAGCAATGGAATCATAGAGCTGGATTTTAAGCAGCCCACGACTTTGTGATCCGTGGTGTGGTAGGGTGGGGGGAGGTGCCTGAAGATGGCTCTGGATGAGGCCCGCCACGGATATCGATGCTGGCTGCTGGCAGGGCCCGGCCCGGTGCTCCCAGTGGCAGTGAGGCTCCGTGACGGTCCCCCGTCCCCGGCCACTGAGTAACGGGACCACAATTCAAATAATAAAATCAATAAAATTAATTAATTTAAATATAATCACCTGCAATCTTGAGGGCCCGCCATGATCTTCGGTGCAGTGGCCGGTTCACATCCTCTTCTGGGGAAATGAGGCACGACACTGGTGGGGAGGGGGCAGGAGGTAAGTTTATCAGGGTGGGTCAAATAAACGTCATGGGTGTAGGGCATGGTGGGAAGAGTTGTACTTTAAACTTTGTGCAGTTTGTGCGGGGAAGGTCAGATGTTAATGGTAAGTGTTTTGGGGGAGGAAAGGGAAAATAGTTAATGTAATTGTTATTGGCAGGGGATGGGAAAGGAGCGTTGGAACTTAGAATCATAGAAAGCTTAAGGCACAGAAAGAGGCCACTTGGCCCATCGTGACTGCGCTGGCTGAAAAACAATCCACCCATTCTAATCCCACCTTCCAGCATTTGGTCAAGAGCCCTGCAGATTACGGTACTTGAGGTGCATATCCAGACTTCTTTTGAATGAGTTGAGGGTTTCTGCCTCGTAAATCTCCTCTGTACCCTCTCCAGTGCAATTACATCCTTTCTGTAATGAGGTGACCAGAACTGCACACAGTACTCATGTTGTGGCCGAACCAATGAGTTATACAATTCCAGAATAACCTCCCTGCTCTTATATTCTATACCTCGGCTAATAAAGGAAAGGATTCCATATGCCTTCTTAACCACCTTATCAACCTGTCCTGCTACCTTCAGGGATCTGTGGACATTTACTCCAAGGTCTCTCACTTCCTCTACACTTCTCAGTATTCTCCCATTAATTATGTATTCTTTTGCCTTGTTTGACCTCCCCAGATGCATCACCTCACACTTTTCTGGGCTGAATTCCATTTGCCACTTTTCTGCCCATCTGACCAGACCTTCAATATCTTCCTGCAGCTAGTTCTATCCTCCTCGTTATCCGCCATATAGCCAATCTTTGTGTAGTCTGAAAACTTCCTGATCATGCCCCCTACATTTATGTCCAAATCGTTAATATATACCACAAAAAGCAGGGGACCCAGTACTGAGCCCTGAGGAACGCCACTGGAAACAAAAACACCCATCAACAATTACCCTTTGTTTCCTGCCACTGAGTCAATTTTGTATCCACCTTGCTGCATTTCCCTGGATCCCATAGGATTTTTTTTTTAAACCAGTCTGCCATGTGGGACCTGATCAAAAGCCTTGCTAAAATCCATGTAGACCACATCAACTGCACTACCCTCATCTATCTTCCTTGTTACTTCTTCAAAATATTTGATCAAGTTGGTCAAACAAGATCTTCCCTGAACAAATCCATGCTGACTATCTTTGATTAACCTGTGCTTCTCTAAGTGACAGTTTATCCTGTCTCAGAATAGATTCCAATAATTTGCCTACTACTGAGGTTAGACTAACTAGTCTGTAATTATTCGGCCTATCCCTCGCTCCCTTTTTAAACATAGGTACAACCTTAGCAGTTCTCCAATCCTCTGGCACCACACCTGTATCCAGTGAGGACTGGAAAATGATGGTCAGACCTTCCTCTATTTCCTCTGTTGCTTCTTTTAACACCCTGAGGTACATTTCATCTGGCCCTGGTGATTTGTGTAATTATGTATCTATTTCTCTCTTTATGTAATTCTGGGAGGATTGTTCTTTAAAAATTTAAATATCCAGCAGGGCTGACTACCTTTTAAAAATGGTGTCAGAACCTGTGCACAAGCAGCTTACGCCATTGCTTGGAGTGGACAGCCGGCCCCCGCCATGTGATTTGGGGGAGGTGGGTGGTGCGGGCAGGCCGCCTCGGCTATTTAAATGAGCCGCCACACTTAAGATCGTGATGGTTTTTTGGTGTACGGACTGCACAGGTGGGCCGCCATTTTTTGAACTCACCGCTGATCAAATCCAGCCCAAAATCTTTGGGAGAGGAGGGAAATATTGGTGGAAACAACACAAAGCATTGTTAAGCCCTTCCAGTGATATTCTAATCACACATGGTATGAAGAAATTACAATCATGCTACTACAAGTTCTCAAGAGTTGACAAGTTCTTTAGGTGTAAATTATTTTTTAAAAAACCTAAGAGAACTATTCTCTAGCCACCTGAAAAGAAAGCTCAGCATGTGCCTCCACAAAGTCTGAGCAGCAGCAGTAGTTTGCCCAAAGTATGGAAGATAAACAGAATAGTGTTGAAAGCCAGACAGAATTACCGACCTGAGATTATGTGCAATCTTGTGACCACACTTGTAAATATGAATAGCAATATGATGGCTTTTTTCCCAACGCAATATAATAACAGGAAACTTGCTTGGAAGAGGTCCAGTATTCTGCGAGGCAGAGTGCTGCTCTGAGGAATTAAGAGATTTCTCTTTGGACAATACAGTCAGTCCATGACAGCAACAGCAAGCTAGTTCTCTCCCGCTGACCCAAAAAGCAATTGGCTGTCGGTACAACAAAAACATATAATTTTCTCAAATAAATGCCAAGCAACATCTTTGCGAGACACAATAGGAGGAAAATGCTCTACTTGCACACAAACTAAAGTGCTAACAGCATCGGAATATAGCAACAGGAGTAGGGCATTCAGTCCCTTGAGTCTGTTCTGTCATTCAATGAGATCACGGCTGATGTGTAGCTTAATTCCATCCACCTGCCTTGGCTCTATATCCATTTATACATTGTCTAGCAAAAATCTATCAACTTCAGATTTAAAATTATTAATTACTGCTTTTCATGGGAAAAAGTACCACACTTCTACCACTGTTTGTGTGGGCAAGTATTTTCAGACTTCTCTCCTGAATGGCTTGGCTCTAATTTCAAGACTATACCCACTTGTCCTAGACTCCTAAACCAGTGGAAAAAATGTGCAAGATTACATATGTTGAATATTCTGCACTGGAAGTTGTCCACCCAGTTTAATCTAATGTCATCAATACCTTTCAGAAGCTGTTTATGATAAACACATCTGTACTACAATAGAGTGTTTTCATGTTGCACAACATTTAAATTAGTCAGCATTTTCTGTTTTTGTTTCAGATTTCCATCATCCGCAGTATGTTGCTTTTGTTTAAATTATCTGATCTCTTTAGAACAAATTTGTAAAATGTTGTGGAGTGGCACAATGATGCAGGATGCAAAATCTTCAATGCAACTCACTATGAAATGGTAGGATGTGGCTCCCTACACATGGAGCTCCTGTTCTCAATTACATAATAACAGGAAAGCATAGGAGTACAAAGATACTTAGGTTTGATGTACCAGAACTAACATCCAGAAGCAGGAAAGATGGTGATGCTCATCTCAGTAACAGCCAGATGGAAAGGAACTCAATGGATACATCCTCCAATTAGAGTTTCTTCCAATTCGCAGGTTCAGGTGCTTACTAGCCTGCACTGATGCAAAAATCTCTCCCAACAGGTTTGAGGAGGGAACTATTTTGCAGTCAAGGTACCTTTCAGCACCTCCACCAAATTCCCAGTCTCCCAAGCAGTAATGTACTCTTTCAAATAAAATACTTCCCAGAGTTACACAATAACAGCTCAATGGCACAAAGGAAAAGTGCAGCATAAAGCAGGGATAGGTTTAAGATATGCCACCAGAATAAATGAAACCCTGTGCTCCACTGCAGCTTAGCACCTGTGTGCAGATCATACAAATAAAGTTTTATCTGATCACCAATGTTCAAGTATACAATCAAAAAAACTTAGAGCTGGAGGAGCCCATTCAGTCTCTCATGCCTGCACCAGTGAATTAATTCTGACAGTGCTTTGACTTATAGGAATTGACAATATAAGGTATTGATCATCTGGATACCCAAACCCCAATTTAGAAACTTGTTAAGGTGGTTTCAGTTTGTTCAGTAAAACAATGGTCCACAAGTAAAATTTTGCTTCTAAGTAAAGAGCTACACAATATGAAAGGCAGGTGCAGTGTAATGACAGCATACCACAAGTTAGCTCAATATCCATGTTGGGCATCTATTATGAAAACAACACAAAACCAGTAGAATGTGATTGTCCTGTCAGAGCATTTGGTTACCATGAGATCAGAGCAAAACTGAAGCTCAAAATGCTGACTTTAAAGGTCCAGGTTCAGTTTGACTAAACTGCCATTTGATTTGCAAGTCATTGGACTTATTTCTTTCAGATATGTTCCTTCTAATGAATGCCTACTATCAAAAAATGCAAGCGCTTGGTATTTAGGCAGGGTGTTTGTGTTTTTTTGCACATTACGTCAATACACAAACAAAGAACAAAGAAAATTACAGCACAGGAACAGGCCCTTCGGCCCTCCAAGCCTGCGCCGATCCAGATCCTCTATCTAAACATGTCGCCTATTTTCTAAGGGTCTGTATCTCTTTGCTTCCTGCCCATTCATGTATCTGTCTAGATACATCTTAAAAGACGCTATCGTGCCCGCGTCTACCACCTCCGCTGACAACGCGTTCCAGGCACCCACCACCCTCTGCATAAAGAACTTTCCACGCATATCCCCCCTAAACTTCTCCCCTCTCACTTTGAACTCGTGACCCCTCGTAATTGAATCCCCCACTCTGGGAAAAAGCTTCTTGCTATCCACCCTGTCTATACCTCTCATGATTTTGTACACCTCAATCAGGTCCCCCCTCAACCTCCGTCTTTCTAATGAAAATAATCCTAATCTGCTCAACCTCTCTTCATAGCTAGCGCCCTCCATACCAGGCAACATCCTGGTGAACCTCCTCTGCACCCTCTCCAAAGCATCTACATCCTTTTGGTAATGTGGCGACCAGAACTGCACGCAGTATTCCAAATGTGGCCGAACCAAAGTCTTATACAACTGTAACATGACCTGCCAACCCTTGTACTCAATACCCCGTCCGATGAAGGAAAGCATGCCGTATGCCTTCTTGACCACTCTATTGACCTGCGTTGCCACCTTCAGGGAACAATGGACCTGAACACCCAAATCTCTCTGTACATCAATTTTCCCCAGGACTTTTCCATTTACTGCATAAACACATTTTCTTTGTTTCTGTACAAGACTTGGATTGTGCAATTCACCTGTGAACATACGTAATTCCTCAATCTCTGAGGAGATTTTACATATTATACACCAGCATCTACCTCCATCTAGAGTTTGTGCCATTTTCCAATACAAAATCACTATGGTCCATTTTCATTATTTTTTTGACCTTTCACATGCATTGGAGTTTTAAGGAGATGTACAATTCTAAAATATGCAACATATGCAAAAACAATTACAGTAATAAATATGATTGTTTTGTCAGAATTAGAAACTATATTCGCTACTGAGTAAAACCAAGAATTAAGTAGCAGAAAGATCAAAGTTTGTTTAGATGTGCTGTGCTACAATTGTCATACTTCTGTTGCATTATAGCATCTACAGTAAACTAATTAGAAGAGGCTATATACCTTTACAAGATGGATGGAAAATACTATAAAATACTCCATTGGTTTGTTTCTTCAAAACCAATTAACAGCCTGATGCAACTAAATAAAAGCCTATACTAAACCGCTCATAGCCGCATCTATAATTCACTCCAGGCATCTATTATTCTATTGTATAAATATTATGTTAAAGAAGTACCATGATTGTAACCTATGTGGAACAATGGCTAAGTAGTCAACTGACCATGTCATACGATTAGTAAATCATTTAAACAAATTCGACCCATCGTGCAGAAAGAATAGTTCAATTAACACAAAAATGTTTGCCCTTGTGTGGCTTCTTTCAGCTAAGTGCCACAGCCTTGGTAACGTCACATACTGTCATCGTACAAAACAAATATGTAGTGTTCTTTTAATCTGTTTTTTATATTTTGTATTTAACAAACAAGAGGAAAGGCATAATTTCCCTTAAAATAGCGAATTTAGCCACGAGCTTCTGCAGCATATATATTTATTCTTCAGAAATTGTTATAAATTTATGCTTGCCGTAAGGGCCTTCCTGGAGTTAGTGGCATCAGATGCTCCTGAAAGCAGCCTGAGCAGCTTACTTTCATGGAAACTGAATCAACCAGCCTGTCATCTACTTGTAAAAGAGTGTACTGCAGAGATGTAACAATAGTACCTTCCTGTAACCTGAATATGATATTTATCTTATATATGTGTACATCTTCAATCTCTTTGAAGGTGGACTAAGCAAACACTTGATGAGATAAGAATCATAGAATCAAAGAAATTTTCAGCATGAGAAAACGCCATTCGACCCATCATATCTGCACCAGCCAACAAGTAGCCATCCAGCCTAATCCCACTTCCCAGCTCTTGGTCTGTAAGGCACTTCAAGTGCATATCCAAGTACTTTTTAAATGTTATGAGGGTTTCTGCCTCTACTACCCTTTCGGGCAGTGAGTTCCAGATCCCCACCACCCTCTGGGTGAAATAATTTCTCCTCAAATCCTCTCTAAACCTCCTACCTCTTACCCTAAATCCGTGCCCTCTGGTATGGACCCCTCAAACAATGGTAATAGGGTCTTCCTATCCACTCTACCTAGACCTCTCATAATTTTATACAATTCAATAAGGTCTCCCCTCAGCCTTCTCTGTTCCAAAGGAAACAACCCTAGCCTATCCAATCTTTCCACATAATTGAAATTCTTCAGTCCAGGCAACATCCTCACAAATCTCCTCTGAATCCTCTCAACTGCAATCACATCTTTCCTATAGTGCAGTGACCAGAACTGCACGCAGTACTCCAGCTATGGCCTAACCAGCGTTTTACCTTGTTTCAGTATAACCTCCTAGCTCTTATATTCTATGCCTCAGCTAATGAAGGCAAGTATCCCATATCCCTTCTTGAACATCTTATCTACCTGTCCAGCCACCTTCGGGATCTGTGGACATGCACTCCAAAGTCCCTTTGTTCCTCTACACTTCTCAGTATCCTACCATTTATTGTGTATTCCCTTGCCTTGTTAGCCTTCCCCAAATGCATTACCTCACACATCTCCGGATTGAACTCCATTTGCCACTGTTCTGCCCACCTGACTAGTCCATTCTTATCTTCCTGCAGTCTACAGCTATCTTCTTCATCATCAAAGACGTGGCCACTTTTTGTATCATCTACAAACTTCTTAATCATACCCTCTACAGTCAAGTCCAAATCATTGATATATACCACAAAAAAGCAAGGGACTGCCCCTGCGGACCCCCACTGGAAACAGCTTTCCAGTCACGAAAACACCCTTTGCTTCCTGCCCCTCAACCAATTTTGGATCCAACTTGCCACTTTTCCTTGGATCCCGTGGGCTTTTACTTTCTTGACCAGTCTGCCATGTGGGACCTAATCAAAAGCCTTGCTAAAATACATATAGACATTATAAAATGCACTATCCTCATCAACCCTTGTTACCTGCTCAAAAAGTTCAAACATGATAGTCAAACATGAGCCTCCCTTAACAAATCTGTGCTGACTGTCTCAGATCTATCCTATCCCTCAGAATTTTTTCAAACAATTTTCCCACCACCAAGGTTAGGCTGACTGGCATGTAATTATTTGGTCGATCCCTGTCTTCCTTTTAAAACAATGCTACAATGCTAGCTGTCCCCCAGTCCTCTGGCACATCTGTAGCCAGAGACAATTGGAAAATGATGATTACAGCCTCCGCTATTTCTTCTCTTGCTTCCTTCCTTGACAGCCAAGGATACATTTCGCCCAGGCCTTGGGATTTAACCACTTTAAAAAATGTTAAACCCTTTAGGCCCAAGATGAATCAATAAGCTGCTTTATTTTATTTTGCAATGACCAACACAATTGGTGTGAAGTGTTTCTTGTTTGCGGAGACAGGCTAACAAATTGCTTATTACGTACTACCTATGGGGAAACAACACCAAAGCAAGCTTCTTCCAGGTGAAACAGCAATTTACTTTGCAAGGAGTCAGAGGAGGGGGAATCAAAGACAAGAACAAAAAACAGTAAGGGGAACAGGAAAAGTGATAGGCAGAGAAATCAAGGGCCAGAATCAAACAGGGCCACAGTGAAAAATAGTGGGAAGGGGACAAGTAATGTTAAAAAGACAAGCCTTAAGGCTTTGTGCATTAACACGCGGAGCATTTGCAATAAAGTGGATGAATTAATTGCACAAATAGATGTAAACGGGTATGAGATAGTCGGGATGACGGAGACCTGGCTGCAAGGTGACCAGGGATGGGAAATGAACATCCAGGGATATTCAGTATTTAAGAAGGACAGACAAAAAGCAAAAGGCGGTGGAGCTGTATTGCTGGTGAAAGAGGAAATTTTCACAATAATGAGGAAAGATATCAGCTCTGACAATGTGGAATCTGTATGGGTAGAGCTGAGAAACACTAAGGGGCAAAAAACGTTAGCGGGGGTTGTATATAGACCCCCAAACTGTAGTGGTGATGTTGGGAATGGCATGAAACAGGAAATTAGAGATGCATATGATAAAGGAACATCTGTAATTATGGGTGAGTTTAATCTGCATATAGATTGGGCAAATCAAATTAGTCACAATACCATAGAGGAGGAATTCTTGGAGTGTATACGGGATGGCTTTCTGGACCAATACGTGAGGAACCAACTAGAGAACAGGCCATCCTAGACTGGGTATTGTGTAATGAGAGAGGAATAATTGACAATCTAGTGGTGCGAGGTCCCTTCGGGACAAGCAATCATCATGTGATAGAATTCTTCACCAAGGAGAGTGACGTAGTTGATTCTGAGGCAGGGGTCGTGAATCTTAGTAAAGAAAACTATGAAGGTACGAGGCATGAGTTGGCCATGACGGATTGGGAAACGTTACTTAAAGGGATGACGTTACTTAAAGGTGGATAGGCAATGGCAAACATTTAAAGAGCGCATGGATGAACTGCAACAATTGTTCATCCCAAAGGACTGTCACTGACCTCATCTCCTCTGGAGATCTTCCCTCTACAGCTTCCAACCTCATAGTCCCGCAACCCCAGACAGCCCGCTTCTACCTCCTTCCCAAAATCCACAAACAGGACTGTCCCGGCAGACCCATTGTGTCAGCCTGCTCCTGCCCCACTGAACTTATTTCTTCCTATCTAGACTCTATCTTTTCTCCGCTGGTCCAGTCTCTTCCCACCTACATCCGTGACTCTTCTGACGCCCTACGTCATTTTGACAATTTCCAGTTTCCTGGTCCCAACCGCCTCCTCTTCACTATGGACGTCCAATCGCTCTACACCTCCATCCCCCACCAGGATGGTTTGAGGGCTCTCCGCTTCTTCCTGGAACAGAGGCCCAACCAGTCCCCATCCACCAACACCCTCCTCCGCCTGGCTGAACTTGTTCTCACATTGAACAACTTCTCCTTCAACTCCATGCATTTCCTTCAAGTAAAGGGTGTCGCTATGGGTACCCGCATGGGTCCTAGTTATGCCTGTCTTTTTGTGGGATATGTCGAGCATTCTTTGTTCCAGTCCTACTCAGGCCCCCTCCCCCAACTCTTTTTCCGGTACATTGATGACTGTATCGGTGCCGTTTCCTGCTCCCGCCCCGAACTAGAAAACTTTATCAACTTTGCTTCCAATTTCCACCCTTCTCTCACCTTTACATGGTCCATCTCTGACACTTCCCTTCCCTTCCTCGACTTCTCTGTCTCCATCTCTGGGGATAGGTTGTCTACCAATATCCATTATAAGCCCACTGACTCCCACAGCTACCTCGACTACACTTCTTCACACCCTACCTCCTGTAAGGACTCCATTCCATTCTCCCAGTTTCTCAGTCTCCGACGCATCTGCTCTGATGATGCTACCTTCCATGACGGTGCTTCTGATATGACCTCCTTTGTCCTCAACCGAGGATTTCCCCCCACTGTGGTTGACAGGGCCCTCAACCGTGTCCGACCCATTCCCCGCACCTCTACCCTCACCCCTTCCCCTCCCTCCCAGAACCGTGACAGGGTTCCCCTTGTCCTCACTTTTCATCCCACCAGCCTCCATATCCAAAGGATCATCCTCCGCCATTTTCGCCACCTCCAGCGTGATGCCACTACCAGTCGCATCTTCCCCTCCCTTCCCCTGTCAGCATTCCGAAGGGATCGTTCCCTCCGCGACACCCTGGTCCACTCCTCCATTACCCCTACCACCTCGTCCCCGTCCCAGGGCACCTTCCCCTGCAATCGCAGGTGGTGTAATACCTGCCCATTTACCTCCTCTCTCCTCACTATCCCAGGCCCCAAACACTCCTTTCAGGTGAAGCAGCGATTTACTTGTACTTCTTTCAATGTAGTATACTGTATTCGCTGCTCACAGTGTGGTCTCCTCTACATTGGGGAGACCAAGCGCAGACTGGGTGACCGCTTTGCGGAACATCTCCGCTCAGTCCGCAAGCAGGACCCTGAGCTTCCGGTTGCTTGCCATTTCAACACTCCCCCCTGCTCTCATGCTCACATCTCTGTCCTGGGATTGCTGCAGTGTTCCAGTGAACATCAACGCAAGCTCGAGGAACAGCATCTCATCTACCTATTAGGCACACTACAGCCTGCCGGACTGAACATTGAGTTCAATAATTTCAGAGCATGACAGCCCCCCACTTTACTTTCATTTTTAGTTATTTTTTCTTCCTTTTTTTTACATTCCTTTTTACATTTTTTACAGTCTTTTTTTGCATTTATTTCATTTCATCTTAGTTTGTTCAGTTTGCTTACCCACTGTTTTTTTCAGGTTGTTTTTCTTCAGGTTTGCACTTGCTGCTGTTCAATATTCAGTATATTCACACCTAATCTGTACTAATGCTTTGTCTTTCAACACACCATGAACATATTGTTTGCCTTTGCTCCGTGACCTTTTGGTCAGCTATGTGGCCTGGTCCAATCTGCACCTTCTCCTTTGTTATCTCTTACCCAACCCCCACCTCACTTGTTCATAATCTGTGACTTTTCTAATATTTGTCAGTTCCGAAGAAGGGTCGCTGACCCGAAACGTTAACTCTGCTTCTCTTTCCACAGATGCTGCCAGACCTGCTGAGTGATTCCAGCATTTCTTGTTTTTGTTTCAGATTTCCAGCATCCGCAGTATTTTGCTTTTAATTTAATTGTTCATCCCTGTCTGGCGCAAAAGTAAAACGGGAAAGGTAGCCAAACCAAGGTGTACAAGGGAAATTAGAGATAGCATTAGATCCAAAGAAGAGGCACAGTGGCGCAATGGTTAGCACCGCAGCCTTACAGCTCCAGCGACCCGGGTTCAATTCTGGGTGCTGCCTGTGCGGAGTTTGAAAGTTCTCCCTGTGAACCACGTGGGTTTGCGCTGGGTGCTCTGGTTTCCTCCCACAGCCAAAGACTTGCAGGTTGCTAGGTAAATTGGACATTATAAATTGCCCCTAGTATAGGTAGGTGGTAGGGGGATATAGGGAAGGTGGGGATGTGGTAGGAATATGGGATTAGTGTAGAATTAGTATAAATGGGTGGTTGATGGTCGGCACAGACTTGGTGGGCCGAAGGGCCTGTTTCAGTGCTGTATCGCTAAATAAAATAAATAAATTTGCCAGGAAAAACAACAGACCTGAAGATTGGGAGCAGTTTAGAATTCAGCAAAGGAGGACCAAGGGATTGATTAAGAAGGGGAAACTAGAGTACAAGGGCAAGCTTGCGGGGAACGTAAAAACTGACTGTAAAAGTTTCTAAAGGTACGTGAAGGGCAAAAGATTGGTAAAGACGGTCAGAAACAGGGGAATAAAGAAATGGCTGACCAACTAAATGCATACTTTGGTTCTATCTTCACAAAGGAGGACACAAATATCATACCAGAACTGTTGGGGAACACAGGGCTGAGTGAGAGAGGAACTGAAAGAAATCAGTATTAGTAGAGAAATGGTGTTGGGGAAATTGATAGGATTGAAGACCGATAAATCCCCAGGGCCTGACAGGATGCATTAATGGTCATCTTCCAAGATTCTATAGACTCTGAAACAGTTCCTACAGATTGGAGGGTAGCTAATGTAACTCAACTATTTAAAAAGGGAGGGAGGGAGAAAGCAGGGAATGAGAGACCAGTCCATTATCAAAGATTTTATAGCAGAGCACTTCGAGAACAGTGGTAGAATCGGGCAGAGTCAGCATGGATTTATGAAAGGGAAATCATGCTTGACAAATCTACTAGAATTCTTCAAGGATGTAATGAGTAGAATTGATGAGGGTGAGCCAGTGGATGTGGTTTATTTGGACTTTCAGAAGGCTTTCGACAAAGTCCCACATAAGAGATTAGCGTGTAAAATTAAGGTGCATGGGATTGGGGGTAGTGTATTGCGATGGATAGAAAATTGGTTTGCAGACAGGAAACAACGAATAGGAATAAATTGGTCTTTTTCCGAATGGCAGGCAGTGACTAGTGGGGTACCGCAGGGATCGATGCTAGGACCCCAGCTATTCACAATATACATCAATGATTTAGATGAGGGAACTAAAGGTAATATCTCCAAATTTGCAGATGACACAAAACTGGGTGGGAGGGTGAGTTGTGAGGAGGATGTAGAGAGGCTTCAGGATGATTTGGACAGGTTGAGTGAGTGGGCAAATGCATGGCAGATGCAGTATAATGTGGATAAATGTGAGGTTATCCACTTTGGTAGCAAAAACTGAAAGGCAGATTATCATCTGAACGGCTATAAACTGAGAGAGGGGAATATGCAGCGAGACCTGGGTGTTCTCGTACATCAGTCACTGAAGGTAAGCATGCAGGTGCAACAGGTGGTAAAAAAGGCAAATGGTATGTTGGCCTTCATAGCGAGAGGATTTGAGTACAGGAGCAGGGATGTCTTGCTGCAATTATACAGGGCCTTGCTGAGGCCACACCTGGAATATTGTGTGCAGTTTTGGTCTCCTTATCTGAGGAAAGATGTTCCAGCTATAGAGGGAGTGCAGCGAAGGTTTACCAGACTGATTCCTGGGATGGCGGGACTGACCTATGAGGAGAAATTGAGTCGGTTAGGATTATGTTCGCTGGAGTTCAGAAGAGTGAGGGGGGAATCTCATAGGAACTTATAAAATTCTAACAGGACTGTACAGGGTAAATGCGGGAAGGATGTTCCCGATGGTGGGTGAGTCCAGAACCAGGAGTCATAGTCTAAGGATACGGGGTAAATCTTTCAGGACTGAGATGAGGAGAAATTTCTTCACCCAGAGAGTGGTGAGCCTGTAGAATTCACTACCACAGAAAGCAGTTGAGGACAAAACATGGTATGTTTTCAAGAAGGAGTTAGATATAGCTCTTGGGTCTAAGGGGATCAAAGGGTATGGAGCAAAGGCAGGAACAGGCTACTGAGTTGGATGATCAGCCATGATCATAATGAATGGCGGAGCAGGCTCGAAGGGTCAAATGGCCTACTCCTGCTCCTATTTTCTATGTTTCTATGTTACTTGTACTTCTTTCCATTTGGAATACTGTATTTGATGCTCACGATGTGGTCTCCCTACATTGCACAACGCAGATTGGGTGACCATTGTGTGGAACACCTGCGTTCAGTCTGCAAGCATGAGCCTGAGCTACTGGTCACCTGTCATTTGAATTTTCCATCTTGCTCCCACTTTAACCTCTCTGTCCTCAGCCTCCTGCAGAGTTCCAATGAAGCTCAACGCAAGCTCGACGAACAGCACCTCAAAGAACCATAGAAAAATTATGGCACAAAAGGAGGCCATTCAGCCCATCATGTCTGCGCCAGCTGAAAAATCTAGCCGCCCTATCTAATCCCACCTTCCAGCATCTGGTCCGTAGCCTTGCAGGTTACAGCACTTCAGGCGCATGTCCAGGTACCTTTTAAATGAGTTGAGTGTTTCTGCCTCCACCACCGATCCGGGCAGTGAATTCCAGACACCCACCACCCTCTGGGTGAAAAGGTTTTTCCTCATGTCCCCTCTAATCCTTCTACCAATCACCTTAAATCTGTGCCCCTTGCTTATTGACCTCTTCACTGGGGGCATTAGGTCCTTCCTGTCTACTCTATCTAGGCCCCTCATAATTTTTAACACCTCAATTAAGTCACCCCTCAGCCTCCTCTGTTCCAAGGAAAACAACGCTAGCCGATCCAATCTTTCCTCACACTTTTAAGCCCTGGCAACATTCTTGTAAATCGCCTCCATACTCTCTCCAGAGCAATTATGTACTTCCTATAATGTGGTGACCAGAACTGTATGCAATACTCCAGCTGTGGCCGAACCAGCATTTTATATCTTTCGATTAGGCACTTTACAGCCTTCCAGACTCAACACAGAGTTGAACAATTTCAGATCGCAACCTCAGCCCCATTTTGTTTCCTTTTTCTTTGCTGGTTATATGCTGCTTTTCTCTTTTTCTTCTTTTCAAACAGCAGCTGTTTATGATTCTACCATTCACACCTCCTCGACACACACTTTTAGTTTCTTTACTTGTCCCATTACCACCGCCTCTAGCATTTCTCAATCAATCCTTTTCCCATTTAATCTCTCCTGCCTTCCATCCTATCACAGACCTTTCCTTTTGTTCTTTTTCTCTTCCTCCCCCTTTCACTTGCTTAAATCCTATTACATCTCTAACTTTTCCCAGTATAATGAAAGGTCATTCACCTGAAATATTGAGCGGAATCTGACTAACATAGTTTGTAGTTGTTGGTCAGGACAGGTCAGAGGCATGCCAACAGGGGAATCTTACGGGAGGCAGTCATTTAAGAGGCTGCCTTTGTGTTCGCTAACCAATTAAGTGGGTGGGTTCCCGAGGCAAGAGGCCCAATATGAGGGCCCGCAGCATTGTGAGAGGTGGGTGCAGCTAAGACAGGTAGGGGAGCATGAGGGCACCTCAAAATAGAGGTGCTCTCGGATGTCTGCTTAAAACGTTTTTTAAAAATGGCCCACAGCTCTTAGGGCTATCACTGTGGTTCATTCATTGGGCCAGCGAGAGGCAGCAACAATGGCCCTCCAAGCTGCCGCCGGGAGACCTCCTCCAAGGTGCTACCAGCCTCTGAGCTCATCAGGGGGCCGGTCCAACACTGGTAAGATGCTGTTGGCATCCGAAACTTGCCCCTAGGTTGGGCCTAAATTGGCCCGTTATCCTGAGACTGTGCCCCCATTTTCTAGACTCCCCAGTCAGAGAAACAACCTCTCAGCGTCTACCCTGTCAAACCCCTTCAGAATCTTGTATGGTTTAATAAGATCACCTGTCATTCTTCAAAACTCCAGAGAGTACAGGACCAATTTACTTAGCCTCTCAACAAAGAACAAGCCTCTCAGCCCAGAAAACAATCTAGCAAATCTTCACTGTACCACCCATCTAATGCAAATATCCTTCCTTAGATACAAAGACCAAAACTGCACACAGTTCTCCAGGTGATGTCTCACCAAAATCCTGTACAATCATAACAAGTTCTTATTCTTGTACTCCAGTTCCCTTGCAATAAAGGTCAATATGCTATGTGTTCTTCTTACGAGTTCACCCAAGTGTCTCTGACATCATTTAGAAATTTCACACCTTTTAAAAATATTCTGCTTTTCTATTCTTACCACCAAAGTGAATAACCTCACACTTACCCACACTAGGATAGGCATGGCATAGTGGTATTATCACTGGACTAGTAACCCAGGGTATTGATCTGGAGACATGGGTTCGAATCCCACCACAGCAGAAGGTGGAATTTGAATTCAATTAATAAATCTGGAATTAAAAGCTAGTCTAATGATGGCCATGAAACCATTGTTGAATGTTGCAAAAACCCATCTGGTTCACTTATGTCCTTGAGGGAAGGAAATCTGCTGTCCTTACCTGGTCTGGCCTACATGTGACTCCAGACCCACGGCAATGTGGTTGACTCTTACATGCCCTCTGAAATGGCCTAGCAAGCCACTCATTTGTACCTAACCGTTACGAAGTCAATAAAAAGGAATGAAACCGGACGGACCACCCAGCATCGACCGAGGCACCAGAAACAACAACGGCAAACCCAGCCCCGTCAACCCTGCAAAGTCCTCCTTACTAACAATTAGCTTAAGTTCCTGACTCTTATTACCTTTTGGTTCCCCTCCATTTCTGGTAAGTAATTTGTGTCTTCAACAATGAAGATAGACACAAAATATTTGTTCAATGTATTTGCCATTTCCTCGTTCCCCATGATAATATCTCCTGTCTCTGCCTCTAAGTGACCAACATTTATTTTAGCTACTCTCCTCCTTTTTATATACTTAGAAAAGCTCTTACAATTTGTTTTTATATTCCTAACTAGTTAACTCTCATTCTATTTTTTCACTTTTTATCTACTTTTTGGTCGCCCTTTGTTGGTTTCTAAAACTCTCTCCATACCAGGCTTGCTACTATTTACAACATTATAAGTCTCTTCTTTTAATCTAATGCAATCCTTAACCT
The DNA here is from genome assembly GCF_036365525.1 of Heterodontus francisci. NCBI lineage: Eukaryota > Metazoa > Chordata > Chondrichthyes > Heterodontiformes > Heterodontidae > Heterodontus > Heterodontus francisci. The sequence goes on from NC_090389.1 coordinate 51,076,639, forward strand.
CCCTAGTAAGCCATGGATGGATCTTTCTCACTGTGTTTTTGTTTTTTGAATGGAACGTATTTTTGTTGAACATTTTGAATTATTTATATAAATATTTTCCACTGTTTCTTTACTGTCATACCTTTTAGTCTATTTACCCAATCAACCTTAGCCAGCTCACCCCTCATACCTAAGTAACTCATTTTAAGATTCTTGTTTGGGATTGGAGTATATTGCTCTCAAACTGAATATGGAATTCAATGGCATGATGATCCTTTTTTCTCAGAGGATCTTTACCATGAGATTACTAATTAAACCTGCCTCATTACACAATACTAGATCTAAAATAGTTTTATCCCTCGATGGTTCCACAACATTATGTTCCAGGGAACTCTCACAAAAGCATTCTACAAACTCATCTTCAAGAATACCTTTGTCAATTTGATTTCTCCAGTCTATATGAAGATTCAAGTCCCACACGATTATTACATTGCCTTTGTTACAAGCTTCAATTATTTTCTGCTTCAAGCAAGCAAGCTTTCCAGCTTCTTAAATGCCTGTCACCTTGCACCATTCTTTTTAAGAACACCTACATAAAGACAATATGCTTAAAACACAATTTATAAGGATTTTTTTCTTTTCCAAAACCTTTCTGTGGAATCATGGTGAATAGATCCTGAAATGTGACAGAGTTCAACATGAATAGAACTTTTAGAACACCCAGCAAGGTTCCCATGTTACTGCTAATTGTACTTTTCTATGCAAATTTCAAGATACGTGTCCAAGTATTTTTTTCCTGAAATAGTGAGCTATATTAAATGTTACGAGTGCTTCCTTTTTTTGTTAAATTTTGAAGATTTGTGTTTTAAAACTTAAAAGAAATCCCTGGATTTTTTTCACAAGGGTCGCTGAGAGGTTTGAATTGTAAACAGTTACTGGAAGGCACCTGTCTTCAAATAATTACCCAGCAGAGGTTGTTTTTGACTTGGGGAAGATGTTTACACAGAAGTGACAGGTCAGGATTTATAGGGGTCAGGAGGCTTGGCTCCTGACATTGTTTATGGCTTCACTTTGGACAGTAAGTTGGGATATGGACAATGGTTTGAAAAGACAGTTGGAGAAAACTTGCCAAGAGAGCAACACCCAGCCCAGTCTGTTCCAGCTCTTTGAAAAAGCCTGCCAGTTTTTCATCTCTTGAGAAGCTGAGAAACAAGTGTAAGAGATTGCCTGAAACCCTTGTTACTGCATTTTCCCTGGAAAGCCGGTCCAAACTGATCTTCAATGTCACCTGACAAGAACTGTTCTCGGAAGATCCCAGTGACAGCTGTCTACACATATTTGGGACGCCAAACCAAAAAGGACTTCTGACATCTTTTCATACCTTCTCTTTTTCCTTCAAGAATTAGCAAGTATTTTGGCCAACGTATTCTTTTTTCATTTTTATTTTGTACCAGAGCTCGAAAGAGTAAATCTCTTCATTTTTTTCGGTCAACCAATGTGTGTGTGTGAGGGGCTAAGGTAAAAAGGGAACTTTAATATTTCAATCTGTGTGTTAATGTTTTGCTTCATTACTGGTTAAGACTTGTTTCATCATAAACTGATCATTTTGTTGTTTATTAAAGAAACCTGGTTGGTGTGTTTTATTCTGGGATAAAATTAGAGTCTATGATTGACTGCATTGGTAAGTGGGAAAAAATTAAATATATGTTGTGACCTATGGAAAAATGGAACTAGAAAATACAGTGCACTCCTCCTGCCTCAGTCATCACATAAATAATGAATAAAGTTGTAAAATTCCTTTCCAATCTGAAGTAACGTCACAAAAAATGCAATATAAATAACAAAAGAAGCTATTTCAAAGGAAACATATTTAATGAAAACCCTCCACAACAATAGTTGCAGCTTATCATTCCAAGAGGTTTTTTGCAGTATGCATCATTGTGCTCTGATAGAATCAATCTGTCCCAATTAGCTGCATATAGGCACTAGGAACTTCCTTGGGTTTCTCCTGATTAGTCGCTGAAGTTACTGTGGTCAATTGGGAGAAACCCTGAGGCAACTTCTGGCATCAGACACAATATAATGCCTGCACCTTCATTTCATAAGTAGCTACAGGAAGTACACATGAATAACGAATCATTAAATTTGAACAATGCAGAAGTTTGCAGTTTAAAAGAAACTTGATTCAGAAGATATTTAATTACAGACCGTCAGCTTTCCGAACTCACGTGGAATGAACGAGAGTTTCCCCGAATCAGAGGTGACACTCCCAAGCTGTGCCTCCATTAACCCAGGAGATCAGCTATTTAAATTTCCTGCCCTACACATACCCCACCCCGCCCCCACCTCCCCAGCCCCCCATCCTTGTCCCAACTAAACTTATTTCTACTGGTGGGCAAATAGGGAACCAGGGAACAGAAAACAAGGATTTTCACTGGAAGAAGCATGTGAGAAGGAAAGAGGAAGGAGGAAAGTTCTAAATGAGAGCTATTAGACCATGGGATACTTCACCACCTATGGCATTTGAGGTACAGATTAAAACTTCATTTCAAAGGTAGTATTTGAAAAGGAGGAATATAAAAAGATCTTTGGGGGGGGGGGGGGGAAATGGGGTTACAGGAGAATGCACCAAAGCTGGGAATGAATGATCTTCTCCTGTGCTGTAATTTCTATAATTCTATGAAAACTTTCCTTTATTGAGTCCGAACACAAGGAGTTGTTTAGAAAGGGTGGTGCTGAGCTGAGTTTAAGACAACGTGCCTTGTAAAAAATGTCTCAAATACTGAGTCCACTGCTCTTTGTGCAATTTCTTGGTTTGGTTCAGGTCAGCCTATGTCACCAAGTTTTGACATGTGAATTTCAAGTACAGATCAGCTCTGACTGAGGCTCCCAGTTCAGAGTTGTCACCTTCACATGGAACTGCAGTCTAAACCAGAGTCCGAGCAGATAGAGAGAGATCAGGCCTGCTAAAAGTGACACTAATTGGCCAGCTTGATCGCACCTTGTGTAATGCGGGGGGAATTGGGCTACAGTTTAATAGTGAATTTCAGCGGGTTATAGGACTACTACTAGTTACAGGTAGCATATCAGAGGTATTATACAGCCAAGCAAAGGACAGCGAGATACTGCGCAAACAAACACTGGATTAACTTATGTCAAGAAATCCAAACAGCATATGACAAAGGAAATCTTTGAGTTATGTACAAAAGGATCAAGAGCGTACTTGGCCCTGCCGTCACCAAAGTTGCTACCCCAAAGTGAGCAGAGAGTGAAATACTCACCAGCAGAAGGAAACAGATGTCCCACTGGGCTGAACACTACAGTGACCTGTACTCTTGTGAGTCGGACATCTCCCAGTCTGTGCTTTATACTCTCCCGCAACTTCCTGTCATGCATGAGTTGGATAAAGAACCCTCATCACTCAGCATGAGAAGGCCATAGACCGCCCAGCGAACAGAAGGGCACCTGGCAAGAAAGGAATCCCAGCCGAACTGCTTAAGCATGGAAAGTCCTATTTATTTCCATACCTTTATGACTTTCATCTTCTCTGCTGGAAAGTAGGCTATGTTCCACAGGGGATACATGACACTAAAATCATCACACTATACAAAAACAAAGGTGACAGAGGAAACTGCAACAACTACAGGGGTATCTCACTCCTTAGTGTCATGGGGAAGGGCTTTGCTTGGGTCATACTTAAAAGACTCCATTTACTTGCAAATCGAGTGTACTCGGAAGCACAATGCAGTTTCCATGTCAGCAGATCTACTGTGGACATGATCTTCTTCATATGCCAGCTACAAGTGAAGTGTAGGGGACAGAGTATACCCCTTTACCTTACTTTAGGAGATCTCACTAAGGCAGTTGACACTGTCAGCAGAGCAGGGCGCTACAAGATTTTGGGAAAAATTAGCTGTCCTCTGAAGCTCCTTAGTCTCATCCTCTCCTTCCATGACAACATGCACTACATTGTACAGTTTGATGGCTCCACTTCCTACAGTTTCAGAGTGAAGAAGAGAGTTAAACAGAGTTGTGCCCTAGCCCCCACTCTGTTTGGCATCTTCTTCCCCATGCTCCTGACCTTCGCCTTCCCTGCAGATATGAAAGGAGTCTACTTGGACATTAGGTCAAATGGCAAGCTCTACAATCGATCAAGGCTAAAAGGAAAGACAAAAACACACTGGGTCATAATCAAAGAACTCCTCTACGCTGATGATGCTGCACTCATATAGAAACTCAGCTACAAAGACTCATGGACTTTCTCTCCCATGCCTGTAACTTGTTCTCCTTGGCGACAAGCGTTAAGAAACCTGTAGTCATGGGATAAGGTGTTGCATCTCCACCCTTGGGTCCAGGGTAACAAACAATCTGTTCCTTGACACAGAGCTCCATAGATACATGGGGAAAGCAGCTACCACCTTTGGCCAACTTGCGAAATGTGCATAGCATAACACCAAGATGACCCTGAGGACCAAGCTGATGGTTTATACAGCCTGTGTTCTCAGCACCTTGCTGTATGGCTGTGAAACATAGGTGACTTACAACTACCCGGAAAAGAAGCTCAATAATTTCGAACTTTGCAGTCTGCAGCGCATTATGGGTATATCCTAGCAGGACAAAATCACAAATGCTGCAGTCCTCTCAAAGGCAGATGTCACATACAAAAGAAGTGTGATGGTAACAAAATTATGAACAAAATCTGAAGAGTTATAAAAATGGACCTTTCTTTTAAAAAGTGAACAATGTTTCAAAATGGCCATCGAGGAAAAAGGGGCTTGGCCTTTTGTATATTCAAACTGTTTGACAGGGACAAAGGAAAATCTTCAAAGCTAAGAGGTGTCAATTACACCCGTCCTAAAACATTCCAGAATTTAATGTCTTCTTCTGAAACATCGGAGGTCTGAAGTAGCCACATCCTGGGCCAAAGTGCGATCACCATGGGGAGGAGACCAAAACATCTCCTACCAGGAGGCAAGAAATAGCCTAGAGAGAGTCATCCCAGACAAAAGACAGAAGAAAAGGCAGCATCCAGAAGCTTGTTTCCAGCAAACCAGAAGGCACGTGCCCTGTTGTAAAATTCTGCACATACACTATACAATTCTGAACTAGAGCTGACCCACTGACTTAAACTGAACTTTCAACCAAGAGAGTAAACTACCATCACCTCAGGCTTGTAACCTTCAACAACATGCCTCTATTTTCAGCAATACTCAAGTTCTGTACTATCAAACAGATTTTCTTGAATTTTTCTGTTTTTTTTTCTCTATGGTGCTAGAAACAAAAGAGATGGCCACATTTAATGTTAAGGAGTTTGTAAAGCATGGAGAGATATCCCATGATGAGTTAAACAAATGAAGTACTGAAGATTTAAAAAGCTTAGCCACAGAGGTGGGAATCACTTTCAAGCAAAAAGCAAAGAAACCTGAACTGGTGAAAAGCCTAGCTAACCATTTTAAATTCACCTCTGAACCAGAAAAAAAGAGCATAGAATCAGAGTCTGAAAAAATAATTCTAGCTAGAATTGCAGATGAAAAGGGAAGAAATACAGTTACAGTTGAAATGGGAGGAAATGCAGTTTCAAAAGGAAAAGGAAGAGCATTTCGGAAGGGAAAGGAAGAGAGAGTGTTACAAAAGGAAAAAGAGTTTCAGCTTCAAAAGGAAAGAGAGAATAGAGAGTTTCAATTGAAAAGAGAGGAAGTACAATTGCAGAGGGCTGAGTTACAGAGGCTGTAAACTCAAAATGAGAATGCAACCAGTCACTCAAACCTTATCTCCAATTCAGAGCAAACCTTTGATCTCCTGAAACTCTCGTGCTTAGTGCCAAAATTTAACGAGGAGTAGGTTGTGTCATATTTTATCTCATTTGAGAAAATAGCTACCAGACTAAAATGGCTAAAAGAATCTCCTCTTATAAGGCGAGTTCATGGGTCGGGCTCATGAAGCATTTTCCCTGTTATCATAAGAGAGTTCCTCTGACAATGAACAAACTAAAACTGCTATTCTAAATGCATATGAGCTGGTACTGGAAGCATATAGACAGAAATTCAGATACACCTGGAAAAGACCCACAGTGACTTACATTGAATTCAAAAATATTAAACAGATGGGGTCGAATCTTATCATTGCCGCAGCGCTCCCGATGGCAGGACCGTAAATTGTTGTAACTTCCGTTCCCACTGCAAATCCTGTTTCCCACGTGATTTTGTATTTAAATTAGCCATGTGGCGATGGGCACAGGGAACATGTGGGATCATGCAGTGGGGGCGACCTTTCATTAGTGGAATCTGCTGTCACTGCCCCAAGCACCATGATCGCCACAGATAGAAAACATTCTGTGCTTTCAGTCTCAAGGAGCAGCAGACTTCCTTTCATGTAAGTATCTTCAGAATAACTTAGTTGAAGCTTTCACTTAAATCAAAATGTTTTTGCCTCTCTTATTTTGTAAAACTCACCACCAAGCTCATATTATTTATTTTCCCTAAAGCCAAAGTGAATGACATGCCAGCCAGAAGGACGCACCCCGCTCCATGGTTCAGTGATGCCTCCCTGCAGGTCCTCCTCCAGACCATTAGGGAAAGGCAGGAGGTCCTCTTCCATGCAGATGGAGTCGGAAGACCTTCCCGCCTTACCATGGCAGCCTGGATGGAGATAGTGGAGGAGGTCTCCAAACATGGGGTAACTCTTAGAACGTGGGTACAGTGCCGCGAGCACATCAATGGCTTGCTCAGATCAGCGAGGGTAAGTGGTCCTGGCGAGGCTGCTCCATTGATTTCTTTCATGGCTAGGTGTCTTTAAGGCAGAAGGTATGTAGGGAATGCAATCGAATGCGTGAGCAGCCATGGTGCCATCTACTAAATGAAGATTGGCATTGTTTATGTGATTGGATGTGTTGTGCGAAAGCCAATGCAGAATGAGTGAAGTTGATGCATGTACGCAATGGTTGTGATGCATCATTTGCCTTGTCATTCAATCTGCACTGTCTGCTGCAGGAGAAACAAAGCCACAACCAGCGCGAGTGTGCTAAGAAAGGAGGAGGGGTCCCTGACATCAGGCTGCTGACTACGGCTGAGAAGGAGGATTTGGAGCTCGGGGGAGAGGAGGGAGGCAGAGTGAGCGGAGATGGCGAGGCAGAAACCACAAGGCGTACGAATGAAGTGTCATCTCTGCTCTTGCAGCCATAAGTGGAAACTGAAGGAAACTGTATGAACTCATATGAAGCACATCTTTAAACTGCCTCAGTTTGTGTATCCACTGCAGGTGCCCATGCTTGAATAGCAGAATGCTGCGTGGCCCAAGAATCCTCTGTGAGGAAGAAGCCAATGCCCCAGAGGGTGCACCGTCACCTGCCTCTTCTTCCACCTCCATCAGCGCAGATACATCCACATGGTCCACAGGCGTTTTAAGATTAGAATCTTGGTCACAAGCTGGTGTGCACGACACAGACGCGTTCCAGCAGCTGAGGGAGCATGTGCCAGCCGGGCTCCCTGACAATTGCTCCTGCCCATGTCTTCTTCTGAAACAAAGAAAGTGTGAAGTAGCCACGCCTGGGCCACTGTGTGATCACGATGGGAAGAGACCAAAGCGTCTCCTACCAGGAGGTGAGAAGTAACACAGCTTTACCTTTAAAAATAGCCTGCAGAGAAACACCTCAGAGAAAAGAAAGAAGAAAAGGCAGCATCCAGATGCTTGTTTCCAGAAAACCAGAAGGCACATGCCCTGCTGTAGAATTCTGCATCTACACTCTACAGCAGTGAACTAGAACTGATCCACTGACTTCAACTGAACTTTCAACCAATAGATAAATCTATAATCACCTCAGGCCTGCAACCTATGAAAACACGATTTCAAAGAGAATTCAACAAGTTTACCGTGACCTCCCCAGAAACCTACCCCCCACTCATACTCACTTACCCATTTTTCCCTTTCTATCTGTCTCTTTGTGTGTGTGTGTGTGTGTGCGCGTGTGTGTGTGCGCACGCGCACACAAGTGAATGCATGAGTGGATGCGGTTGCGACAATTTCGGGATAAAGTGTATTGATCAATAAAAAATTGATTTTCTGTTTACTTTAAACCTACAAAAAAACCTGTTGCCGTCTGTTTGACAAATAGAACACAAGGGGTTAAACCCTAATAACAAAACACACTTGCTGCAGTCAGGTGGGCATTGAACAGTGGGAACGACACAAACCTCACCACATGGGCGTAACACAGAGCTCCCGTGTGTGTTGGCATTAATCAAACAGAGACAGCTTTGGTGGATCGAACACATCGGCAGGATGGAAGATGGTCGCATACCCAAGAACCGTCTGTTTGGTGAGGCAGCCGGGGCCAGCCAACCAGTGGGGCTCCCAAAGCTCTGCTTCAAGGATGCTTGTAAGCATGACAGGAAGGCCCTAAATGTCGACTATCGCACCTGGGAGTCACTAGCTGGTGAAACAGGGAAATGACGACACATCCTGTCGACTGGCGTGCACTACCACGACAACCAGTGGCCAAAGCAGCTTGGCAACAGGCGCCAATGCCAAAAACAACAACTCAGGCGTCACTTGGCAGCTTCGCATGCGGCACTTGTGACAGAACCTGCCTCTCAAGGATTGGCCTTCACAGCCACCAGCAAAGGTGCACCAAGAGAAGACACTCCACCTAAATAGATTGTTTGCTGCGTGTCCATCATCTTTTGTAGATGGAAGGATGCCAATTAACCATACCTATTACTACCAGTTACATATAGACTATCAGTGATTGTTAAACTCCGCTATTACTTATCAGTGCAATTTCAGTGAGTTACCATTAGTTACTGGTGGAATCAAAGTTCCTTCCCCCTCTGGTTTTCTCTCTATGAATTGCTCTCCCAACCTTTGGATTCCTCACTCTTGGTTTCCCCCCTTTGCCTGCTCAGTAGGGGCCTCCTAATTCTTGGAATCTCTCGCACAACAGCTGCAGGCACAAAACCATGAGCACAAACACTTAACTACAGGATAAGGTAAATGCAATGACATTTGTCAGTCATGTGATCAGTTATTATGTGATTGGGCATCATATGGTCAGATGTTATGTAGCCAGAATGTCATGTGATCAAACATTCAGAAATGTCTCCAACCAGAGCTGGCAGCCTTATTGCCAAGTCACCCATTTTCCTAGAATATGCAGGTAATGACACAAGCCTCGACAACATTGCAATTTTGCATTAAGATGCACAAGTGCTGCTGACAGAAGAATACTCATGAAACAAACAAAGCACAGGTTGCTAGTTCCTGTTATTTTCCCCAGTCATCTCATTGTCAAACAGCAAACAAGTTTGTTACTGTTTTTAAAGTTGCTGAAGAATGAGCTTTGTGAGCGAAATACAAAGCATTTAATAAAGTAAAACTACTGCCACTAATTACATTATTTAGACATTAACTACTTATAAATTATGTAAGATCCATGCTGCTGCTGATTCCCAGAAGTGTAAGTTTTATGCAACTGGCTGCAACCCAAATGTAAAACCACCAAGGCCCACTGAAACCGGTCATCAGGAAGACTTGTATTTGAATAACACTTACACATAAGTGCAGAAAAAGACAGAGAAGTAGCATTCATTCTGAGTCAGCATCTATTGTGTATCCCTCATTGCCCCAAGAAAGTGGTGGGCCTCTCTGTGAACCATTAAAGTCAGCAGTTTCTTACATCTGGCTTGCTAGGCTACTTCAGTGGGCAGTTAAGAGTCAACCATGTTGGTGAGAATGGATAAGAATGGCAGGTTTTATTCCCTAAAGGACATTAAGGAACATTAATGGCAGTCCAACAGCTTTTGCTGATGTAATTTGAAAAGTGAGGTATTCTTCCAGTATCTTGCCAATTCTTGCCATCAACCAACACCATCTATAAAGGCAAAGATTATTTCGAGCATACGTATTTTGAAGAAGCTGTGTAAAGTTCAGACTTTTTCTTTCATGCAAAAACCTCCCATTCATTTAAGCTTCCTACACTTTCTGAACGTTAACTCAAAGCTCAAATGCTGGATACTATCTTTTCATCTCTGGAACATAGGCATGGAATGAAAAGTGACGGAATGAAAAAAGGGAACCTCTTTCTGCTGGCTGTAATGGTCTCATGTAAAAGAAATTGGAAAAGTCTTAAAGCAGTTTCTAATGAATCCACAGGGGGAAAAAAACTGCTGAAAATTCAGCCCAATCAACCCTAAATTGGAAAATTCACACAATGAAAATATCAGGTTGACTGGTAGAATTATAAAAAAAAAAGGACAATGTTGCACAGGTGCAATTTTTCAGGGAATGAGATTTGGGCACATCATTAGGCCAGAATAAAAACTATTCTTGCTTTGAGAATAGTTAATGCTAACACTGGGTTAAAACAATAAGGCAGCTTCTTTTTTTCAGCATTTCTCAATGAGAAATAAAAGTGACCCCGACAAGTCTATTTTTCAGCCATGCTATTGGAAGAAGTGCTTTGTGCATGTAGCAGTATGGGTTTTCATGCATAGTCAGAGTGAAGAACTTCCATCACTTTGCTATTCAGTAGGATTAGTTAATTGACACTTACGTCCATACACCCTGAACTCGAGCAAATAAAGCACAGATTTTTTACTATTACAATGTAAATGAATAAGTAAATTAAATGCAAGATTCTACTTGGGCTTTACTGAACAAAATGTAAATTACAATAACTATCGTGTTGTCTGAAGTGAGAGATTCTTTTTCTGCCTGGCCTTCCCATCAGAGTCATTCCTGGAAGTTTTTTTTTTTAAGATGCTTGTATAATGTTTTTAATTCCTACTCTAGGAGACAGAGTGGCTTCCAGCCAGTTTTTGACATTTCTGCTTTTAAATTCATTTTTGGCAGATATTGGCAGACTCGCAAACCCATACAAACTCGATCGATGATTCTGCCATCAGTTCTATACTAAACAAAATTAACAGCCAGCTCCCAGACTTTTTAATGAATGGAAAATAATTTAAAAGTGGCCATAATCTGAATCTATTTCACTACAGTTCCAGTACAATGGTCAGACTTTCAAAAAATTAATACAAATCTTTACAAATAAAAATGCTGGAAATCCATAATGAAAATAAGAAACTGGAAACAATGTGCAATGTCTTGTCAGTAATTTCCACCCATCTTTTACCTTTAATTGTTTCATTTTGACTCCTTTGTTCCTTTCCTGGATTCTCTGGGTGCAAATTGGGCTTGGTAATGCCTGTTGTTTAGGCCTTACAGGTGCTGTTTGGGGAACAAAATGGCATCCAATGCATGCGTGCACACTTCTGCTGCAAATTGTGCTGGATGCCTTATTGGTGAGGGTGTTAGCACACATGCAGCTAACCTTGGATGGATGTAAGCAGACCAGGCAGATCATGATGTCAATCAGCATGCAATGCGGATTTGATGCCAGCGATGTCATTTTGGAGCTCAATACTTCAGCCAATGTCCTCTATTAATCTTGCATAGCTGAACATATGTTAAGCAGCTGGAAGGATCTCCTAGCAATGTTACTTAACGGGATTATCTTCTGGCTGTTGCTAGGATTCTACAAGTGTTTGGTGCTTTCATGTTACAAAAGTCGACAGAGTGTGGTGTGGCAGATGCTGAAGGATTTGTTGATGACCTCAAGGCTTCTGCACAAACCAGTTGCTCTCAGACATGAGTATATTAGTAGGAATTCCCCTTGGAATATAGCACGACTGAGGGAAAAAGTAGAAGCCACACAGAGCAAAACAAGTTGCTAGAAGAGGAAGCAGGAGAAGGGGAAGAGAACTCTCAGTAGTAGGCCATATCCATTCAGGTTATTCAGTGAGAAATTCTCTGACTTGAACCTCAGTGAGGAACAACACTTGAGACATCTGAGTTTCAATAAGGATGTCCTCACTGAAATCTGCCAACTGTTTCAGACACAACTGGAATCTCACAGCAGGGAAAGGACTGCATTGCCAGTGGCTGTGAAGATCACGGTGGTGATGAACTTCTATGTGTCTGGTTCATTCCAGGCTGGGGCTGGAAATATTTGCAACACCGCGCAGTTCCCCATCCACTCTCTACTCGAAGAGACAGACAAAGTGAACATGACAGTTTGCTAGGATTACAGGCTTCCCCGGTGGGTGCCACTGACTGCGTACACATACCTTTGTGGACGCCACATGCCAAGTCTGTCATATACATCAGAATCAAAAAGGATTCCACTCCCTCAACGTCCCACTTATGTATGCCCAGTGGCAATGAAACATTTAGGAAATGAAATTTGCCATCCTGGCTTGGTCTGGCTTATATGTGATTCCAGACTCACAGCAATGTGGTTGACTCTGAACTGCCCACTAAAATGGCTCAGCAAACAATTCAGTTGTATAGGGATGGACACTAAATGCTGGCCAGAGACACCCATATCCTGTGAAATAATGAAAGAAAAAGGTGAGAGGATATGGCATTTGAAGATGATTCACTGACACTGACCACTCCTGTGAGGTCAGTGAACTTCCTACGGCACTGCATCCAGGTCCTTGGGGCTTGAGAAAAAGTTGAGGCCGAGAGCAGAGCACTAGAAAAGGGCAAGGTCAAGAACGGAGCACTAGAAAAGGCGAAGCCTAGCATGGAGCACTAGAAAAGGGTGCTTTTCTGTAAGTCTGTGAGTGACATAGGAGAAAAATCACAAAGTGACATCACAGCACAAGGAGGGATAGGTAAGTTGCAGGTAAATATTTAACTTAATCTACCTAGAATTTAGATTGGATCAAGTAATTAGTTAAAACATATAAGCTGATAATCCCTGACCACCAACCAGACCAGTGCCACTACCTAAATAAAGGGTGTGACTGCCTCCTGGATCAAAGTGTCCACGTAACCCTCTCCCTCCCTGAAGCTCAGCAATACCTACACCTCAGACTCCAGCCCAACAACTCTGAGCTGAAGTTTTTTTGAGATGCAGCAACTTACTGCAGATGTGGATGACCATGATAACACTGCTGTGTACAAACTCCCAGCTGCAGCACATCTCCCGCACTGCTATGCCCTTTATAACCTTGTTTTATTTAATTAATTAAAGTTTCACAGAGTTATAACGGCACAGAAGGAGGCCATTTGGTCCATCAAATCCAGGCCAACTCTCTGTAGAGCAATCCAGTCATTCCCATTCCCTCACTCTTTCCCCATAGTCCTGCAAACTTATTTCCCTCAAGTGTCCATCCAATTTCCTTTAGAAATCATTGATCGTCTCCACTTCCACCACCCTCATGGGCAGCAAGTTCCAGCCGAGTACAACTCGATGTGTAAAAAAGTTCTTCCTCACATCCCACCTGTATCTTTTGTCCAAAACCTTAAAGCTGTCCCCTAGTCCTTGTACGATCAGCTAATGGGAACAGCTTTTCTTGGTCTAACGTATTCAAACCTTTCCAAGCTGAACAGCATCAGCCTCTCCAACCTAACCTTGTAGCTAAAATCTCACATCCCTGAAATCATTATGGTAAATCTCCTCTGCACCCTCTCATGAACCCTCACATCCTTCCTAAAGTGCAGTGACCAGAACTGGATGCAATACTCCAGTTGTGGCATAAGCAGAGCTTTATAAAGGTTCAGCATAACTTCCCTGCTTTTGTTTTTTTTTAATTATTCATTTGTGGGATGTGGGTGTCACTGGCAAAGCCAACATTTATTGTCTATCCCTAACTGCCCTTGAGAAGGTGATGGTGAGCTGCCTTCTTGAACCGCAGCAGTCCTTGGAGTATAGGTACACCCACAGTGCTGTAAGGAAGGGAGTTCCACAACAGGGAAGGAACTGCGATATAGTTCCAAGTCAGGATGGTGTTTGGCTTGGAACTTGCAGGTGGTGGTGCTCGCATGCATCTGCTGCCCTTGTCCTTCTAGGTGGTAGAGGTCGTGGGTCTGGATGGTGCTGTTGAAGGAGCCTTGGTGAATTGCTGCAGTGCATCTTATAAATGGTACACACTGCTGCCAACGTACATCGGTGGTGAAGGGAGTGAATGTTGAAGATGGTGGATGGGGTGCCATCAAGCGGGTTGCTTTGTCCTGGATGGTGTTGAGCTTTTTGAGTGTTGCTGGAGCTGCACCCATCCGGGCAAATGGAGAGTATTCCATCACACTTCTGACCTGTGCCTTGTTGATGGTGGACAGGCACTGGGGAGACAGGAGGTGAGTTACGCAATACCTCTGTTTATGAAGCCCAAGATCCCATATGCTTTGCTAACTACTCTCTCAATATGTCCTGTTACCTTCAAAGATCTATGCACATTAACCCCCAGCTGTCTCTATCCCTGCACACTCTTTAGAACTGTGCCATTACGTCTATATTGCCTCTCCCTATCCCTTCTGCCAAATGTATCACCATACATTTCTCTGTATGAAATTCCATCTGCCACTTGCCTTCCCATTCTGCTAGCCTATCTATATCCTGTTGCAGTCGATTGATATAATCTTCACTGTTAGTCATTGTGCACAACTGATTGTGCAGTTATATGGACTTGTGTCTCAAATCTATAACTGCAGTACCATCAGCAAATATTGAAATTATACCCTGTATTCCAAGATCCAAGTCATTTATATGTTTAAAAAAGTGGTCCTAGCACTGACCCTTAAGTCTACCATCCTCCAGTCTGAGAAAAAAACATTTACCATGACTTAAAAACAAGAAATGCTGGAAATACTCAGCAGGTCAGGCAGCATCTGCGGAGAGAGAAGCAGAGTTAACGTTTCAGGTCAGTGACCTTTCATCAGAACTGGCAAAGGTTAGAAATGTTTTAAGCAAATAAAGTGGGGGTGGGGCAAGAGATAACAAAAGGGAAGGTGTTGATAGGACAGAGGGTCGTAGAGAATAACTGACCAGAAGGTCATGGAGCAAAGGCAAACAGTATGTTAATGGTGTGTTGAAAGACAAAGCGTTAGTGCAGAGAGGGTGTTGATGGACAGAAAAATGAACAGCCCTGGTCCAAAACACAAACTTAAAGTAAAACAGTGGGCAGGTACATAGTAAAAGAAAATGATGAAACAAACTAAAATTAAATAAAAAGAAGAAAAAAGCAAAATAGTTACAAATAAAAAGGGGAACCCGTCATGCACTGAAATTACTGAACTCAGTGTTCAGTCGGGCAGGCTGTAGAGTGCCTAATCGGTAAATTGAGATGCTGTTCCTCGAGCTTGCGTTGATGTTCAATGAAACACTGCAGTAAGCCCAGGACAGATATGTGGGCATGAGAACAGGGGGATGTGTTGAAATGGCAAGCAACCGGAAGCTCCGGGTCATGCTTTCAGACTGAGCGGAGGTGTTCCGCAAAGTGGTCACCTAATCTGCGTTTGGTCTCCCCAATGTATCCTCTACATTCCCGCTCGGCGATGGGACCACCATTTAAATATTTAAATAAATTAAAATCAATTAATTAATTATATTTACGTTCCCGCCATCTGTCCCGGCACTCCCGCGCCTTTGGATTCCCATCTGGGGAACCGAGGCGGAACACTGGTGGGGAGGGGGAGGAGGTACGTTTCTCAAGTGCTGGAGGGTGGGGAGCAGGGTCAAAGTAATATCATTGGTGTAGGGGATGGTGCGAAGTGTTATAGTTTAAAGTTTATAGTTTAAAGATTATGCACTTTGGTGGGGGGGGGGGTGGCGGGGAGAAGATCAGGTGGTCAGGGTAAGTGTTTTAGGAGGGGAAAGGGCGAGTTATCAATTTTATGGTTACTGGGGGTGGGAGGGCAAAATAAACGTTTTTAATATTTTTAAATTCAATGACTCTTCAAATATTTAAATTGAACAGTAGGGCTCAAAGCCATTTAAAAATGGCGTCAGCACCTGTGCACAGGCAGCTGATGCCATTGCCGGGGACGGATAGCCCACCCCCTTCACATCATCGGGGAAAGGGTGGGGGGTGGTCCGCCCCGGCCATTTAAATAAGCCGCTGCATGGAAGATTGTTGCAGCTCCACGACATGCGGCCCGCATGTGTGGGCTGCTATTGTTTTTGCTGCCACCGAATATAAATTTCAGCCCTTTGATTCAGGAGGCAGTCACATCCCTTAGTTAGGTAGTGGCACCAGTCTGGTTAGCGGTCACGGACAGGAGGATGTGATTGTGAGTCAAGGCAGATAAGAGGACCTCAGATGCAGTGCCAGAGATTCGGCCCTTGCTTTTATTCAACAGGTACGAAGTTCTTGCTGCCTGTGTGTATGAGGGCAAAGTATGCAGGGAGGATAAGCAAATTGACCATGGCACGAGGTAAAGGAGGCCATTCAAGTCAGGAGGGGGTGTAAAGGAACATAGTAGTGGTAAGGGACAGTACAGTAAGGGGGATAGATATTATTCTCTGCAGCTGTGACCAGAGCTCCAAAGGTTGTGTTGCCTGCTCAGTGCCAGGGTTAAGGACATCTTTTCACAGCTGGAGAAGAACTTGGAATGGGAAGAGGAGGATTCAGTTGTCACGGTCCACTTAGGAACCAACGAGACAAGTAGAACAAGGAATGAGGTTCTGCTGAGAGTGTTTGATGAGCTAGGGTTGAAATTAAAACACAGGATCTCACAGGTTAATCATCTCTGGATTGTTACCTGAGCCATGTGCAAATTTGCATGGACAAAAGCAAGAGAAGGTTAAAGGCATGGCTGGACAACTGCTGTGGGAGGTTTCAATTCAGGGGGCAAAAGCACCAGTACTGGGGAAAGAGAGAGAGCTGTTCTGTTGGAACTGGCTCCACTTCCAACAGACTGGAGCCAGTGTCCTGGCGAACCAAATAACTAGGGTGATAGATACGGCTTTAATTATGGTGGTGGTGGGAGGATTCAGGAAAGGGTAAACTCAAAGGCATCAAGGGAAGTGTCAAGGCTCTAGAGCAGAGCAGCAGTTTTGGATAAAAATAAGCAGTGAATCAGGAAGGGACAGAGAGTTTAACAAAGGTAATGGGGCATCAATGACTAAGGTGGCATCAATGAAAAATAAAGAAAGCTAAAGCTAAAAGCACTCGATCTAAATATGCAAAGCATTCGCAACAAAATACATGAATTAATAGCACAGATAAAAATAAATGGGTTTGATTTAATACCCATTACAGAGACAAGGTCGCAGTGTGGTTGGAATCTGGATCACACTGCCTGAGGGGGTGGTAGAGGCAGGAACCCTCACAACATTTAAGGAGTATTTAGATAAGCACTTGAAACGCCATAGCATCCAAGGCTATGGGCCAAGTGCTGGAAAATGGGATTGGAATAGATAGGTGCTTGATGGCCAGCGTGGACACGGTGTGCTGAAGGGCTTGTTTCTGTGCTGTATAACTCTACGACTCCATAAATATTACAGGATACTTGACTTTTAGAAGAGGCAGGTAAAGTGGAAAAGGATGGAGATGGGGGTAGCCCTGATAATAAAAGATGGGATAAAGAAAGTAGAGAGAAAGGATTTTAGCTCAGAAAATCAAGATGTAGAACCAGTTTGGGTGGAACTAAGAAAAACCAAGGGGCAGAAAACACTGGTGGGAATAGTTTATAGGCCCCCTTAACAGCAGTTGTAGCGTCGGGCAGAGTATAAATCATGAAATTATAGGCACATGTAATAAGGGTAATACCATAATCATGCTGAACTTTAATCTTCCTGGAGACTGGGGAAGCCAGATTTGTAGTAATATTAAAAGAAAAATACTGTGGATGCTGGAAATCTGAAATAAAAACAGGAAGTGCTGGAGATATTCAGCATGTCTGGCAGCATCTGTGGAGAGGGAAACAGAGTTAACGTTTCAGATCTGTGACCTTTCATCAGAACTGGCAAAGGTTAGAAATGTAATCGGCTTTGAGCAAGTACTCAACAGTGAGTTCAAGAATTTCAGAGCATGGTTGCCCTGTATTTTTTTTTCTTTGTTCTTTCATGGGATGTGGGCATCACTGGCAAGGCCAGCATTTATTGCCCATCTCTAACTGCCCTTCATAATTGAGTGGCTTGCTAGGCCATTTCAGAGGGCACTTAAGAGTCAACCACATCGCTGTGGGTCTGGAGTCACATGTAGGCCAGACCAGGTAAAGACAGCAGATTTCCTTCCCTAAAGGACATTAGTGAACCAGATGGCTTTTTATAACAATCTGATGATAATTTCATGGCACCATTACTGAGACTAGCTTTCAATTCCAGATCTTTTTTAAATTAGTTAATTGAATTTATTAATTAATTGAATTTAAATTCTACCAGCTGCCATGGTGGGATTTGAATCCATATCCCCAGGGAATTAGCCTGGGCCTCTGAATTACTAGGTCAGTGACATTACCACTACATTACCATCTCTCCTCTTATTTCCTTTTATTTTATTTTATAACCTGTGCCTGTTGTAAACTTGTTTTTCAGGTTTTTGCTTTTGGACAGAGCTGTTCATTGTTCTGCCATTAAGACTCTCTCCAGATGAATGCATTGTCTTTTCATACAACTATGAGTACTCCCTTTGCTTTTTATTCTGTAATACCTTTGTCATTTAATCTCTCCTACCCTCTGCCCTATCACACACGTTCCCTTTTGTCTTCTTCCCCTCCCCCTTTTCACTTGCTCAAAGTCAATTACATTTCTAACCTTTGACAGTTCTGATGAAAGGTCA
Organism: Heterodontus francisci; assembly: GCF_036365525.1. Lineage (NCBI taxonomy): Eukaryota > Metazoa > Chordata > Chondrichthyes > Heterodontiformes > Heterodontidae > Heterodontus > Heterodontus francisci. The sequence continues at coordinate 51,095,181 of NC_090389.1, forward strand.
TAGACCTGAAATGTTAACTCCGTTTCTCTCTCTACAGATGCTGCCAGACCTGCCGAGTATTTCCAGCACTTTCTGTTTGTATTTGCAGTAATAGCGTTGAGGACGAGTTCATGGACAATTGGAAACATTTCAAGAATTAATTCATAATTCACAACAAATATACATTTACTTCAGGAATAAAAACCCCACAGCAAGGGCTGAACTTTGTGCCAACGGCAGGGTTCCTGGCACTGGGCTGAAAAGGCGAGGGGAATCCCGCGTCGGCCAGCTGGAGCACCCTGCCCCCCATCCTGGAGCTATTCTATGGCACCGGGCCAATTACAGCCCGACGCCGGGATCCGTGTCCCTTTGAAGTCATGGATCCCGCCTCCAAGAGCTGCTGGCCAATCACAGGGCCAGCAGCTCAGCAGACTCGGTAGTGCCACCAGGAGTGGTGGCCACTGCCGCTACTGCAAGAGGCTTGGACCCAGGCCCAGCACTGGAGCCCGGACCCAAGCTAAGTGAGGTGGGGTCACTGGGGCCAGTCCAACAGGCCCTGACGATGGTGGGTGTTTAGTGCAGTGGGAGGGGGATGCAGGGAGGTGCAGGTATTCTCGGCGGCAGCAGAAAGAGGACCTTAAGTGGCCATTAATAGACCACGTAAGGGTCTCAATTGGCTCTGGGCAGGAAGGCTAACTTTGGCCTATCCCGCCCTGACAAAATTACGCTGCGCCGGTGAGGCGACTGGCCCTCTGCACCCTCCACCACCCGCCCGCCGGCCTCCTCTCACAATTCTATGGCACCCCCCCTTTCTCTGAACCCGCCTCAGAGGGGTCCATAGAATTCAGCCCGAAAAGTGCTGCAAGTGGGGCTAACAAAAGTTAACGATAGTATTAGGTTAAAGGAAGAGGGTTATAAATGTTGCCAAAAAGAATAGTGAGCCTGAGCATTGAAAGGATTTTAGAATTCAGCAAAGGATGACCAAGAAATCATTAAAGAGAGATAAAATAGAATGAGACATAAAAACAGATTGTAAAAGCTTCTATAGGTACATAAAAAGGAAGAGATTAATGAAAGTAAACGTAGGTCCCTTACAGCAGAGACAATAGAAATTCTAATGGGAAATAAGAAAGTAGCAGAGACATTGGACAAATACTTAGTTATCTGTCTTCACAGTAGAAGACACAAAAAATATTCTGGAAATAATGGGGAACCAAGAGCCAAGTGAGAACGAAGAACTTAAAGAAATGAATGTAAGTCATGAAATAGTGCTGGAGAAATTAGTGCAACTAATAACTGACAAATCCCCCGGACCTGATGGCCTACTCTAGTGTTACACAAAATGTGGCTGCAGAGATAGTGGATACATTGGTTTTGATCTCCAGAATTCCCTAGATTCTGGATTGGCCTATACGAATTGGAAGACAGCCAAATTAACCCCCCCTATTCAAGAAAGGAGACAGAAAGAAAACAGGGAACTATAGGCCATTTAGGCTGACATCAGTATTAGGGAAAATGCTATATTATTCGGGCCAGGATAACACAGCACTTAGAATATCATAATTTGATTGGGTAGGGTTGAAATAAATTTATGAAAGGGAAATTGTGTTTGACAAATCTATTAAGAGCTGTAATTAGCAGGGTAGATAAGGGGGAACCAGTGGATGTAGTGTATGTGGATTTTCAAAAAGCATTCAATAAGGTGCCACACAGGAGGCTATTTATTACACAAAGTTAGGGCTCATGGGATTGGAGTTAATATATTAGTATGGTTAAAAAAACTGACAGAGAATAGATATTCGGAATAAACGGGTCATTTTAGGTGGGCAGGTTATAACTAATGGGGTACTACAAGGATCAACTATTTACAATCTATATCAATGACTTAGATGAGAAGACTGAGTAATGTATGCAAGTTTGATGATACAAATTTAGGTGCGAAAGTAGGCTCTGAGGAGGATGTAAAGAGGCTGCAAAGGGATTTGGACAGTTTAAGTGCCTAGGGAAGAACATAACAGATAGAATATATTGTGGAGAAGGGTGAAGTTATCCACTTTGTTAGGAAAAATAGAAAAGCAGAATATTTTTTAAATGATGAGAGACCGGGAAATGTTGCTATTCAGAGGGACCTAAATGTCCTTGTAGACGAATGACAGAAGTTAACTTGCAGGTACAGCAAACAATTAGGAAAGGAAATGGTATGTTAGCCTTTATTGCAAGGTGGTTGCAGTATAAGAGTAAAGAAGTCTTACTCAATTATACAATAATGACAACTTGTATTTATATAGTGCCTTTTACCATAAATTTTCCAAGGTGCTACACAGGAGCATTATAAAAAAAAACTCGACACAGAGGCAAATAAAGAGCTGTTCGGGCAGATGAACAAAAGCTTGGTCAAAGAGGTACTGTTGTGATAGTGCATTTGTTAGTATGTTAAATATAATCATTTAAATATATTTTATGCTAATATGTATGTCATCACAGGAAATGATGCAATATCATGCGACACAAGGGTTTAAATTTTGTGCTAAAATCTTAGAATTCTACGTGTTTTAAAAAAAACTGAAAAAAGGATTTTCAGTGGACATGGACACCTGCAAATAGCTGAAATTTTTGGATGTTGCCTTTGTATATAAGAATAGGAAAGCAAGCAGTTTCAAGGAAGACAACCAAGGAGTTTTGACCTCCTCAGAGCAACACTTTGAATGACAGGGGAGTTCTCTGTGTCTGGTCATGTGATCAGCTTAGGAAGGTTTGCTTTCACTTTGGAGCCTTTTAAAAACCAGTAAGTTGGACAGGAAGCAGGCATTTGAAATTCAGTTTCTGACCTGCCTGGAGATCAAAGTGGAAGACCCAGAAAGAAAACCTCCCTCTCTAAAGGAAGCTTACATCTCTTGAAATGAAATCCTGTATTTGAAAGGGGGCAGATTCCTATTGCCTCCTGTCTCTGAAGAATTGCTGCATCCAGTGTGGTTCCTGTTTCCTCCTGTGTTTTGGGAAATCTTGGAACCTGAAGAAAGCTTTAACTGCTATACTGTTGCTGAGAGTCCTAAGCAGACAAGTTGCTACACCCCTGCTGAAAGACCTATGTGACGCCTGCTGTAGCTGAATTGTCTTGAATGTCAACCCATCACAGACTGTTCATCAACTTCGCCTGGAGAGACTTCGAGTGGCATCTGACTATACGACTCTGGGACACTTCACCCAACCAAAGAGTTTCCTACCAGAACGTGACAAACTGATTTATTTTATTATTCCTTCTATTTCTAAGAAATAGCTGTAAACCAAAATACGTTTTTCCCCGGTTAACCAGTTTTTTTGAATGTATGTGTGTGTACGCATGAGGGCTAGGGAGATAAGGAGTTTTCATACATATAGATTTATCTCATTAGTGGTTAAGACTTATTATTTTTTTCTAATAAATAGTGTTGTTGTTGTTTAAAGAAACCTGGTTGGTGTGCTTTATTCTGGGGGACAAATAGAGTTTTAATTGGCTATTTTTCGGTAGGTGGAAAAATTTATCGATATGCCGTGACCCATGGGGAAGTGGGACTGAATTAACAGTGCATTTCTCCCGCCTTGGTCGAAATACATGTGATTCAGTTCTCTTGTACAGTCAGTTAGCACATGTAAGCTGAAACAACAAGTCTCCATTAAAGCTCTGAATTCAACCTATATGCCTGCCCTTCAGCTTCAATTGTATTAATCTAGAAAGAGATAATACAATGTGGTGGCAGCGGTAGTGAGTCAACAGCATTGATCAGCAACTGAAAATGACAATTCAAGTCAGACGCCCTACCTGAAGTGTTGCGACCGGATCACAGCTCTCACATTGGGAGAGCAACAGTGTGAGTGGAGATTGAAGATGAATTGGGCGCACTCCCAGTTTTACTCTGAGCTAGCGGGACAAAGATTAATGGTATTTTCAGCTGCAGTGATCAGTGCAGCATCATGTTTTGGAATGGATTCCTTCCCACGTTGTTGCACTTGCATGCCATTAGCCGACACCAATGCCAGGGCCCCTCCCGCCTACAAGCTCGCAGGCCCCAGCTACAGCCAAGAGCACAGACGCATCCATGAAATGAGGAAATGGATGAGGTGGATCGAGGTGAAGACACTACAGGTGAACAGCTATTTCACATGATCACCTTAGGAGAACAGGTCTATTCCATTAACAAAATGGAAGCTTTTGCAACACTCAAGAGCGTCCATCCCAATAAGGTTGGATGGCATCAACTGAGAGTGATGACTGACACAGGTACAAGTGCCAACATGCTACCTTTCTGCATTTTCAAGGACATATAACACAAGGCATAGAAGTCTGTGGTCCAACCCACAAGCATGAAGTTTACGGCATACAATGGCTCGACAATTTAGTACCTAGGTTCCCTAGGCCGGGAATGCAGGTACAAAGAGTCTACATAATGGATGTGTCCAGACCAGCAGTAGCAGGGCTGCCAGTGTGCAACAAACTTAATATGGTCACTATCCATGAGCTGACCCAGTCAGAAGACCACAGCAGTTTGACACGTTTGGGAATTTCAACGGGGACGCAGTCCTACACATTAAAGAAGGTGCAATGCTGTCAATTAACCCGTTGCAAAAATACAGTGTGAATATTCAAGAAAAGTTGAAGATGCAACTGGATGGAATGGGAAAAACAAGGCATCATTCGACCAGGGCAACATCACACAAACTGGTGCAGTTCTATCACTACTGCAATAAAGAAGGACAGTTCAATTCAACTATGTTTAGACCCCTGGATGCGAAACAAAGCTTAACGAGATGTCCTCATAAGATACCAAGGCTAGAAGAGTTAAACCCAACATTTGCAGCAGCAAAACACTTTTTCAAATTAGATGCAAAAAACGGATATTGGTCCATTCACTTGTCAAGACAGTTGCAAGAGCTAACAACATTCAGAACTCCTTTCAGCAGGTACTGTTTCCGCCATCTACCATTTGAGCAGTTGGTCAGCCAGGACATATTTCAACAGCATATGCACTGGATAATGGAACGGGTCCTGGGCTGCTTATGTATTGCGGACAACATCGCCGTAGTAGGATGCACGGAAGAAGAGCATGACAGAAACCTGCACATGTTAATGGGAACCGCCAGACACTGAGGTTTGGTGTTCAACAGCAAAAAGTGCTCCATTAAGGAAGATCATATAAACATTTTCGGTGCCATTTACTTGAGTTCAGATATCCACCCATATCCTGGCAAGATTGAAGACATCCAGTCAATGCCGACACTGCAGGCCAAGGCCAACCTCCAAAGTTGTCTAGGTCTGTTCATTTCCTTGCTGCATACATACAGAGATTCTCAGAGAAGGCATCTCCATGAAGAGAATTGTTGAAGAAAGACAAGCTATTCCTATAGCAGGATGATCACCAACATTCAGTGTGTTGAAACAAGCACTGTCATCCGAGTCATGTCTTCAATATTATGACCTTTGGAAGGCAATAACATTAGAAGTGGACGCATCGCAGAAAGATTTCAGTGCATGTCTTCAAGACGGCAAGCCTGTCGCATTTGGTTCAAAGTCTGTTGCCAGCACAAGCAAATTACTCCAACATCGAACGAGAAGCTCTTGCTCTGGTCTCTGGTGATTATACCGGTAAGCTTTTAATTTAATCTAAATTAATCAAATATAAAATAATACTTGATCGATTCATTAGTATAACAACTAAAAATGAAAGTGGATTTTATAATTTATCATATATATAGAAATAGAGAGACCAGCTGGGACGGTATTGGCTCAAATTAGGAGCTGGGAAATTAAAAATATTCAATCGGAGTAGTGTAACAATAAGTGTTGTAATAAGAGCATAAGCACAGAGCAGGGCGAGAGGTATTGATTAAAAATGATAGTTTAAACAGTGTACTAATTAGATTGTTGAAAAAGGGAATAGACGGTTTTTTTTAAAATCATGGATGGGCAGGGGTGACCTGTTGCTTGCAATTCCTGTGCCATGTGGGAACTTCAGGACACTTCATGGACAACCACGTGTGCACAAAGTGTCTCCAGCTATTTCAGCTCGAGCTCAAGATTTCCAAATGTGAGGGGCAGCTGGAATCACTGCAGAGCATCAGGGAGCAAGAGAGATTCCTGGATCGTACATTCCAGGAGGTGGTCAGCCCACAGGCAGCAGGTGTTCAAGATAGTAGGTGGTTGGCCATCCAGAAGAGTAGGAAGAAGCAGGAAGTGCAGGAGTCTTTGGGGTATGTGCCACTCTCAAACCAGTACTCAGCTTTGGAGACCGCTGGGAGTGACAACACCTTGAAGGAGTACAGTCCAGGCCATGGCACCAATGGACATGAAACTGTACAGCAGGGAGCAGCATAGTGCAGAAATGCAGGTGTTATAGGTGATTCCATAGTCAGGGGGACAGATAGGAATTTCTGTAACCATTATCGTGAGACCCACATGGTGTGTTGCTTCCTCGGTGCCAGGGTAAATGACATCATGGACAGGATGCAGGATATTCTGCAGGGGAAAGGAGTGAGCCAGAAGTTGTGGTTTAAGTTGGTACCAAAGACATAGCAAGGACAGGTACCTACGGTCAGATTTCAGAAGCTAGTGAGGAAGTTAAAGAGTGGAAACTTGAAGGTAGTAATCTCTGGATTACTCCCAGTGCTAGTGAGAATAGATATCGGATGATAGGGAGGATAAATGGCCTGAAGCATGGTACAGGAGGGAGGGCTTCAGATTCTTGGGGCATTGCAACCAGTTCTGGGGCAGAAGACACCTATTCAAAAGGGACGGGTTGCACCTCAACAGCACTGGGACTAATGTCCTTGCGGGGAGATTCACGAGTGTGGTTGGGAGGGTTTAAACTAAATTGGCAGGGGAGTGGGCACCAGAATATAGAAGTAGAAAAGAGCAATAAGGTGCATAATGTGAGAGTGTTAGACAGTATTAGAGAAGGGAGTAGTTCCATATTAGATGGAAGCCAACCAAGAAGGACTACGAGGAATGCAAAGCCAGGATTACAATGCATGTGTGTAAATGCACAAAGTGTGGTGAATAAGGCAAGCACAAATTTGGGGCGGCACAGTGGCGCAGTGGTTAGCACCGCAGCCTCACAGCTCCAGCGACCAGGGTTCAATTCTGGGTACTGCCTGTGTGGAGTTTGCAAGTTCTCCCTGTGTCTGCGTGGGTTTTCTCCGGGTGCTCCGGTTTCCTCCCACAAGCCAAAAGACTTGCAGGTTGGTAGGTAAATTGGCCATTATAAATTGTCCCTAGTATAGGTAGGTGGTAGGGAAATATAGGGATAGGTGGGGATCTGGTAGGAATATGGGATTAGTGTAGGATAAGTATAAATGGGTGGTTGATGGTCGGCACAGACTCGGTGGGCTGAAGGGCCTGTTTCAGTGCTGTATCTCTAAACTAAACTAAACTAAAACTAAATAGCAGTGTGGGAATATGATGTAGTGGCAATAACAGAAACGTGGTTTAAAAATGGTGAGGACTGGACTCTTAATATACAAGGATATAAAGTGTTCAGAAAAGACAGGAGGAGGGAAAAAGGGAAGTGGGGTGGTAGTACTGATTAGGGAAGATATTGCAGTGTTGGAAAGGGAGGATGTCCTTGATGGGGCAAGGACTGAATCTATTTGGTTAGAGTTGAGAAGCAAAAAGGTATGATCACATTACTAAGGGTACTCTATAGGCCTCCTAACAATGAGACAGAGATAGAGGAGCAAAACTGCAGGGAAATCTCAGAGATGTGCAAGAGCCAGAATGGTGATATTGGTGGATTTTAATGACCCAAATATCGATTGGGATAATTTTAGAGTAAAGGGTAAGGAGGGGGAGCAATTTCTGAAATATGTTCAGGAGAACTTCCTTGATCAGTATATTCTCAGCCCAACGAGAAAGGAGGCATTGCTGGATCTGGTGCTGGAACATGAGTTGGGCCAAGTGGACCAAATGTCTGTTGGGGAGCACTTGGGTAATATCATAAGGTTGAGACCAGTAACGCAGAAAAGCAAGGAACAAAGTAAGGCAGAACATCTAGATTGGAGGAGAGCTAATTTCAACACGATGAGAAGGGATCTAGCCAGAGTAGAATGGAACCAAAGACTGACAGGGAGAGCCGTATCAGAACAATGGGTTATCTTTAACAAAGAGATGCTTCAGGTACAGGTTAGAATCATTCCCACAAAGGTGAAAGGTAAGGGAACTAAAATCAGGGCTCCTTGGATGATGAGGGAGATAGAGATTATGAACAAACAGAAAAAGAACGTGTATGATGCATGTCAGGTAAATTCTTCAAGTGAGAACCAGGTCTTATAGTTGAGAGGGGAGGTGAAGGGGAAAATAAGACTGGCAAAGAGAGAATATGAGAATAGAATGGCAATTAACATAAATGGGAACCCAAATATCTTCTACCAGCATGTAAATAGTAAGTAAGTGGTAAGTGGGGCCTATTAGGGACAAAGATGGTAAAGTATGCTTAGAGGCACAGGGCAAGGTTAGAATACTAAATAAGTACTTTGTATCAGTGTTCACTAAGGAAGTGGAATCTGACAAAATATCAGTAGACATGGAGAGGGTAGAGGCAATGGATAGGGTAAAAGTTGAGGGGGGAAGGTACTAAAGGAAGGCTGGCTCTGCTTAGGGCAGATAAGTCACCTGGTCCAGATGGCTTCATCCCAGGTTGGGGACGGAGATAGCAGAGGGCTTGCAGTAATCTTCCAATTTTTGCTGGATATGGGGGAAGTGCCAGAGGATTGGAAAATGGCAAATGTGATACCCTTATTCAAGAAAGTCTGTAAGGACAGTCCTAGCAATTACAGGCCAGTTAGTTTATCAGTGGTGGGTAAGGTTTTAGAAATAATAATCAGGGGGAAAAAATCAGCACACACTTGGAGAGGTTTGAGTTAATTAAGGATAGCCAATGTGGATTTGTAAAAGGCAGATCATGCTTGAATAATCTAATCAATTTTTTTGATGAATTAACAGAGAAGGGAATGTGGTGAATGTTGTTTATATGGATTTTAAGAAAGCATTTGATAAGGTACCACATAAAAGGCTGGTTAATAAAATTCAGGCTCATGGAACAAGAGGGTCAGTATCCAATTGGATAAAAAAAATTGGCTTAAGAACAGAAAACAGCGAGTGGTGGTAAATGGTTGTTTTTCAGACTGGAGGATGGTAGACAGTGGGGTTCTCCAAGGGTCAATGCTGGGACCACTGCTTTTTTTGATATATATATAAATGAACTGGATCTTGGAATACAGAGTAGAATCTCAAAATTTGCCAATGACATCAAACTTGGAGGTGTGGCAAACAGCGAGGATGATATGAACCACCTGCAACAGGACATAGATAGGCTAGCAGAAGGGGAATACAACTGACAATTGAAATTTAATACTGACATGTGCGAGGTGATGCATTTTGGCAGAAGGAATAGGGTGAGACAATATATACTTTATGGCACAGTTCTAAAGAGTGTGCAGCAACAGAAGGACCTGGGGGTGCATGTGTACAATCTTTAAAGGTGGCAGGGCATATTGAGAGAGTGGTTCGTGAAGCATATGGGACCTTGGGCTTCATAAATAGAGGCATCGAGTACAAAAGCAGGGAAGTTATACTGAACCTTTATAACGCTCTGGTTAAGCCCCAAATGGAGTACTGCATTCAGTTCTGATCACCACACTTTAGGAAGGACGTGAGGGTCCTTGAAAGCATGCAGAGGAGATTTACCAGAATGGTTTCAGGCTGAATGGGGGATTTTAGTTACAAGGTTAGGTTGGAAAAGCTGGGGTAGTTCTCCTTAGAACAAAGGAGATTGAGGGGAGATTTAACTGAGATTATGGCAGGCATAGGTAAATTAGACAAAGAAAAACTGTTCCCATTAACTAATATTATCAGGACTAGGGGACACAGATTGAAGGTTTTGGGCAAGAGATGCAGGGGTAATATGAGGAAAAACCTTTATATGCAGCAGGTTGTAATGACCTGGAACTCGCTGCCCACAAGGGTGATGGAAGCAGAGACAATCAATGGCTCGCTTGAAGGAAATAAAATGCAGGGCTACGGAGATCGAGCAGGGCATTGGGACTGACCAGATAGCTCCATGGAGAGCTGGCATGGATTTGATGTTTCGAAAGGCCTCCTCCTGTGCCACAGATTCTATGATTCTATGACTCAAAGATCAGTCATGATTGTATCAAATGGTGGAGCAAGCTTCAAATGCTGAACAGCCTACTGTTCTTATTCGTTATGTTCTTATATACTTATAGCTCCTGGCATTGATCTCCAAGGCCATCTGCTTCCACTGCCTTTTGACCATGTGTCTGGGTGGCCTCCTACACCCCTGAAGATACGGGCCATCTCCTCCTCTCCACCTCCTTTCACCAAGACCTCGAAGTGCAGCATCCAAAAACCCTGGAGCCCACTCTCTCCCATGCTGCGTCATTCCTCACACTTTCCCTGGAGAGATTTAGTTTCTGCACAACTCCCAGCACCTGCTCCAGCCTCAATCCCTTTAAGAGATGCAGGCTAGTTTTAAGCAGTGGTGCTAGGAGGTTACGATTTTGGTGCCCCTGTTGATGCATGCAGCCGATCAACAGTGTGGTTAGTGCTGACTGCACACAGAAATCATTATAAAAAGAAAGCAGCACAAAGTTGGTGTGCTGCGTGCATTTCAATGAGGCATGGGTCAATTGCACATCGTGATCTCTGCACCCGTTTGTGGGGACTATCTAATTTTCCCCCACCCAATCTCTCTTTAGGAATAGGTTGTCCACATATAATAGTGAACCAGTTCTGTTGTTATGACAGTCCAATAGCTGTATGGTCACTTTTGCTGATGCTGAAAAAACCTACTGACTCCTAAAACTATATTGATAATACTTTTTCCCACCCAGTTTCCTTTAAGGACACCTTTGCCTTCTCCCACTTTCTCCATCTCCAATGCATCTGCTCTGATCCTACCACTTTCCACATTAGAGTTTCTAAAATGGCTACCTTTTACATCAGCTGAGGACTCTCACCTCCACCCCCACAATGGTTGATAAGATTCTGATTAAGTGCATCCCATTTTCTGTGTTTTGTTCCTCACCCGTTCTTCTCCCTCTCAGAAATGTGATAGGTACCCCTTGTCCTTACTTTCCATCCTAATAGCCTCCACATTCAACAGATCATTCACCACCATTTCTGCAGACTCCAACATGTTTCCACTACTACATACATGTGCCCTCCACTCCTCTCAGCATTCTAAAGGGATCAATCCCTTCCTAATACCCTGGTTTATTCTTGCATCACCACTACCACCTTCTCCCTTTCCTCCAGCATGTTTCCATGCAGCATAGGGCAGGGGTGCCAGTGTTTCCAGGGCTGGGGGAGGGGAGCCAGTTGGTGCTGAAGGTTGACACCTTCTTCCCTCACCACCCCCACCCCACCTGTCATCAGAAACTGTGCTGGTGGAATGGTGTGCATCTCTGTGTGTTTATCCTAATAAGGACAGCATTGTTGTTTACTGTGGAGTTCGCGGCTGTAGCAGATGCTACGATTCCCATAAAAAACTGAGGAAGTAAAGCGCCGGCTGGCTGGTTGGAATCAGAGTGCAGAACTATTTGAACATAGTCCTGAGGAGAAACTGGAGGGTTTACTTCAATGAAAGGTGTGACATGAGAAGCAACTAACATCTTTTAGCTGAGGATAAATAAAGTGGCAGTATGTTGCTGGACCTGGGGATTTGTATGACACTATTTGGAGCCTACAATGCTGCACCACCGATCCACATGTTGATATGTTTACATTTTTATGTTTGTGTCTGGCACATGGTTTCCTCAGAACCAATCAATTCAGCAAATCTCTCAGCAGTAATTTGCTCTCTACAGGTAAACTCTCCAGGAAAGTAAGAATTGGAGCCAAATTCCTACAGCCCCTTAAGTAGCATTCCCACTAAGTATCGGCTTTTAAAACCTCTGAACAGCAATTACACTTTGAATAAAGTCACCAAGCATTTACTTAACAATTAGAATTTTCAGTCTTAAAGGGAAACACCTCTTTAGCAAAATATATTATATATTCCATTTTTCTTATAAAACATCTCAACATCACACTTACTGTAAGCAATACTACAGGAAATCTGCTCGTACTATGTTAAAATTGGCACATGCAGTACAAAGCAATACGTCAACATTAAAAGAGTAAGACACTTAAAATGTGAGTGTTTCTCACCCGCAGCTGAAAATTAACAAGCACATTTCTATTTCGCTTGAGCTTCAATTTATTTAATAAGATAAGTCTTTGCCAAACTTTTCATGCATTCCACAATCATTTTAAAAAGTATGTCAACTAGCTTGCAGTGAGCAACTCCGAGAGATCTGCGAATAAAGTTACTTGCTAGTCTGACATGCTATATGAGGAAAACAAGATACAATATAATTCAGAAGGTATTGGACTGGATTTTGCAGTTGCAATGACGGTGAAACTGACAGCGTTTGGCGTCACTACAACTGTGAAACTGACAGCAACCTCTGGCATCCGCACATGCACAGTTAAATGTGGAAATCCAGTAGTTGCTATCAGTGATTCTCTGCTCCTCCAGGGGGTGTGCTGTTGGAGTCCCTGCAATCTTCTAGAAATCACTGAACTGATGAGAACTTCCTCTTTTACACTGTAGTATCCTTGTTTAAACCCCCAGAAAAAGTTACGCCTTGGTGATGAGGTGTAATTTGGTTTTTAATGGCATACTAAGTCATAACTACTGCTGAACCAACCTCTCTGGCCCTGGAAAACTAATTTTATATTTATGTAATGTCAAATTTTTCCATTACAATAAAATTGCAAACCTATTTAACTTAATAAACATTTTTTTTTGAAAAGTTTATGATATTTCAACTTGTAATAAGTTTGTTCAGATCATTATTTCACTCTCTGTAAACTATATAAAAATATGAAGAATAATCAGTGCATTTTACTTCCTGTTTGCTGCCTGTGAGACTTCTTCAATTTGGTTGGCAGTTTATCCTGCTTGGTAACATCACTATGGACTCTTTGACTTGGCGCCAGATTCAAATTAACATCAGCAAAGATGAAATCCACGCCAGAGATTTATTTGTGGATAGCTTTCTTTAACATCAATGGTGAGCACCGTCACATCACCGCTGACTGCAAAATCTGGGCCAATATTCTGGTGCAAAGGTGTGTCAGTTAAGGTCACAAAGCCAGACAGCTGTTGTGTAAACACTGGGCGAAGTCAAGAGTTTGACTGTACTTCAGATTGCTGGTCACAAATCTGATATGCTTCCTTCCTTTTTTAAAAGTGTGCTTGCAAAAGTCAAAGGTTACCAACATTCTGCACTAATATTAATGGTGAGACTGCCAATCAGGCAGTTAAAGGCTTCTTTGAGAGGCCGAGTGTGGGTGCCCCTGCTCCTCCTGGCCCACAAAAGAATGCTGAAAGAGCTCCCCACTCGGTTCAGCTGCCAGGAATCCCACAACTCTGGCCTCCCCCCCTACTTTAAGTTGTGGTGCCAATGAGGTAATCAGGCCCCGGCTTTGGTATGTTGATTAGATCCCAGCCTGCCTTTTGTGGTAGCCTAACCCATGGCCTGATTCCTATATTTTAATATTTAAAGGGGCAGGAATAGGATCAGGTTGCCTGATATTTTAGTTGCCCCCATCCTGCTGATTAAAATCAAGATCTCTGGCTCTACTGTTGCTTTGCAGTTATTTTTGAAGTGTACCAGAGATTTAAGCATGACACCTGAGAAGTGTTACATGGAAAATGTGTGCTTGACATTGAGATTTCTGTCTTCACTGCCTGGTTGGTCATCTGGTGGAATGCATTGTCCACTCTTTATAAAACATGCAGCATCTTTATTCCATTAATTTCAACAGAATAAAATTTGGGCAGATTCTGCATTGGATAGGTAATCAATTCTGCCAGATTAGCACCCAGGCTGTGGAAACAAAAACCTGCTCCACTGTTTTCAGAATACACGAGCAAATCTCAGATGATGCTATTCACAGGTTGGAGTCCTGGGAGGGAGGGTGTTGAGGAGAGAGAGAGAGAGAGTGAGAGAGAGAGAGTGAGAAAGGGAGGGAGAGTGTGAGAGAGAGACAGAGTTGGGCCCCATCGCTGAGCGATGTGGAGGGGGGGGTGGCGGGGGGGGGGGGGGGGGGGGGGGGATTTGCACCATGAAGCCTCGCCACCACCAGGAAGATAGGACCTGGCAATCCCAGGGTCGGGCACTGCTGGTGCGACCTTCCGGCCACGGAGCCCAATGTCGGGAGCTGAACAAAATTCAGCACTTTGTGTGTATGTGTTAGGAACTTGACGTATACATATGGCAGGGCTGAGAAAGGAGGGCAGATTTTGGTGTGGAATTATAATGATCCTTACTTATATTTTCCCTCTAACTAAAGCTCAAGTCTGGAACTGGGAAGTTAAATCAAGACTGGATGAAGCGAGCAAATTATAAGAATTTACAAAGCAGGAAAAGGATATGATAAAGACAAAGAAAGAAAGGGGATTCAAAGGTTAACATAAAATGAGAGGGACGAATGTAGAAAGTTTGTTACCACCAGATAGTGAGTGTGAGAGAAACAAAAAGGCTTACAGATTTGTACATACCAAATGATTAGCATAAACAGAAAGGGAAATAAATAATATAGAATTAGGTTATAGATCAACCATGATGGAAAGGGCTCAAGACAGCTAAATGGCCTACATATGTTCTTAAATTCCTATAAGGAAGTAAGGGAAGATCAGACTTCCAAATAAAGTGAGAATGACTCAAATGCAAATAAAGAAAGCACAATGGACAGTGTCTCAGTGGTATTATCTGGAGCCGGGGTGGGTGGGGGGGGGGGGAAGTGGAAGAAAAACAGATGGATTAAGTCAAGCAGAGAGGCAGGTTTTTTTGGAGAGAGATGCTTCTTTTTCCCCATGAACAATTCCAAAGACAATGAACTAGCATTAGCAAAATAAACTATAAGCAAAATCCTTCTAAAAAATAGGATATTCAGACCATTGGCTCTAGACTTTGCTTTGAAGTTGAATATTCTGTTGTTTTACAGCATTATTAGATCATTTGTGCATCAGTATCAAAACAATACATCTGTACAACTTCACTCTAAGGGAAATACAAGAGCATTCATTGATTGGGATTTATGAGCTTCATGTCCCATCAGTGTATGTTATACTGCTGACGAGAGCAGATAAGAGAATAAGAAATAGGCAATTAACAGAGGAACTCACCTAACTTGAAGTGAAAGAAAACAAACATAGGCATTGAGCTACAGCTAATCTGGAAGTACAGCAAAACAATATTATTGCAAAACCATCCAATATCACTAAAGTTGTAGTACTATAAGTTGTAATACTGGAAGTTGGACCAAACCTGGCTGTCATACTGAAACTCTGGCCCTAACAACGACAATGTTAGTCTAGCAGCAGTTGGAAAAAGCAATTAAGGGGAAGGATTTTGGGTGGGGACCAAATGGGGGTCACAGAACTGCACTGTGTGGGAAACAATCGCCCAGCAGTGACTTTCCCTGAATTGGACAATTAGTGGCAGAGGGCAAGCTCTCCAGCTTAGAAAGAGCAGCAGCCTGCCTTTTCAGGTAATAGAGAGAAAGGACACCTCCATCTTCAGGCGCTCCCTCCAACGTATTAAAATTTTAAATTAAAGAATGGAATCAGCATCCAGGCCAGCACTGTGGAGGGGGAGCCCCTCCCCAGGGCTGCCTATGGCTGCAGCTGTGGCTAGGCAGGCAATGAGCGCCTCAAAAGCTTGGAGCACTGCCACTCTGGTCTGTCGCTGGGAGTCCGCCCCCAGGCAGCTGGCCCAGTCCCCAATGCCTTGGGGGGTGGGGGGGGCCCACAAGCAGAGTGGAAAATTTCAGTTGGCCTCTGACAATATGCCTTTAACAATCCTTAATGGCTACCTGCTGCTTGCCAGCAGGTAGACCTGCCAACCGGAGCCCCCACCCCGCCCAAGAAAGTGGCCCAGAGGAGGGATGATGCCAGCAAACTGGCATACCAACCAGCAGTACAAATTTTCGTGCCTGCCCATCTCCATACTCGCCCCAATCGGGAGCGAGGGGAGGTGAGCACGGAAGCGGGCAGGTGCAAAAATTCACACAGCCAGTTGGCATGCCTGTTTGCCAGGACCATCCTGCCCCTGGGCCATTTTCCTGGAGGCTGTATGGGGGTCGGTAGGGCTACCTGCCAAAAGTGGCAAGTAGCCAATTAAGGGGGTTAAATGGCCACTAAAGGCCTATTGTCAGATTGGAATTTGAGGCCCTCCCTGCCTGCCTGCCTGGTCACAGCTTCGGGTGCAGGCTGCCTGTGGAGGGACTCCCCCTCCACAATGCTGGCCTGGCTGCTGAGGACATTTTTTAATTTAAAGGTTTAAAAAGCTTTGGGAGCCTGCCTGCCATCCTAAATTGGACTTTGAGCCCACCTACTAGCTACTAATTGGCCAATTCAGGGAAAATCACTCCGGGTGACTACTCCCCACACAGTGCAGGGTTGTGACCCCAATTTGACCCTGATGTCGGGGTCCCAACCCAAAATCCAAAATCCTGCCCAATGTTATGGTCTGTAGTTCAGGTTTGAAAATGCAATTCCTCAGGTTACAGGCAGATTGCTTTCATTTAATATGCTTCAGATCAGGGGAAACATGGATGACAGGGCTTTTCAAAAGTCTAGCTCCAAGTTTAAGGGACTTGTTCTGCAGATTACTTACATTAGAACTGATCCTTTGGCTTGCCTGTACCTGGAACACCACTGCAATAACATTCCCATTCCTCTCTCATACTGAGATCCCTTCTGAGAATGACTGCAGATTCTGTTCCAATTTGTGCTAAAATGCAAGAGCCAACATTTTTCATACTTATGATCTGTACCAGCTATCAAACATTTTATTCAATTCTACATTATAAGTGGAGTTTGAAATGGAGTTTCAGATGTGACAGCATGGGGCTCTGTGGACAAGAAAGCTTTGCACAGTAATGCAATAAAAGCATACAACTTATCTTACCTGAAGGAATATAGCCATTGCTCCTCTAACTCCATTTCTTCTAGATGCCAACTCAACGTCATCATTGCCAGGACTTGAAAGATAAATCTGCATCTGTTTTTTAAAAAGTGTGTAGAGGGGGGGGGGAAAGCAAAATATTAGTACAAAATTTTTATATTTATTTTCTGTACTTTTCTATCTATATGTAAATCGGACCTGCAATAGTTAATATAATCAACATGAAGCAATTAAAAACCATGTAACCCTTCATTAAAGCTTTCATTAATCAGTGAAAATTGCATTAGTTAAATCACACATAATCAGCAACAATGTCCTAGTACAACATCCAAAATCCCAGCAGAATACCTCACACATGCGAATGAAGAACACTGTATAAAAATGACCTTTTGTAAAATGATACAATTAAGAAGATAATTTTATTGCAATAATTAGAGGTGTTCAGTAAATTACTCCATATAAAAACATCTTTTGATGGTACTAACTCAAAATTAATCAGAGAGAGCACAACTGCAGCAGTATCAAACCACAGTCGCTATTTAAAAACTCAATATTACACATTCTGGTTGTGATTTGCAGCTCAATCTGTTTTACATCATCCAATAACAGAGAAGTACCTGTACATCAGTGAAAACTTCTCAATTTTCAAACTTTAATGGCAACCGTAACGCGTGAAAAACATAATTAATTAACTGATCTAGGTAAATTGTGTTGTCTAAAACAAAATTGTCTTCCCATGTTCATTCAAAAGTGCCCTTTCATTTTTCTTCACTGCCATTGTGATGTGTTGCTCAATAATCATGGTCAGCCACCCAGTCATACAATCATGTTTCAGGAAATCATCCGTGACATTATATAATTTTCAATACTTGGTAGAGTATGACATAAGTACTCTATGTCGAGAGGTTTGAGATTTTTCATATATATTTACTTTTTAACTCGGAAACCAGGCGGGGGAAGCAGTTAAAATGGAGCTGAAGATTTACACACTTCTTTCCCACCCCGATCCGACCGACTGCAATTTTAAATTGGAGGTCGCATCCAATAATATGTTTCTCTTCAGCGTACTTGTCCAATTTTTCCTTCACAATTTCTGAACTACTTTAGTTCTAATAACAAACACGCATTTCTGTGATATTTCCTTTCATCTCACCTGAATCTATGACCCGATTATAAATCTGAATGCATTTTGG
Source organism: Heterodontus francisci (assembly GCF_036365525.1). Lineage (NCBI taxonomy): Eukaryota > Metazoa > Chordata > Chondrichthyes > Heterodontiformes > Heterodontidae > Heterodontus > Heterodontus francisci. The sequence continues at coordinate 51,113,363 of NC_090389.1, forward strand.
CAGGTGGGTTGCGGGGTGAGTTTGAAACACATCTGCTGCCCCAGGAAACAGGTATAGGCCGCAAAATGTGGCTCCTTAGCATTTGCTATTTTGGTGCAATGAATGCCATTTTGCTTCCGAAATAGCACTCCTGGTGCATGCACACAGATCTGATGAGGAAGGCCATTTTGGTGAGGGCGTTAGCATGCATGCAGGGAGCATGCAGAGTAGGCATATTCTGACGTCAATAACATGTAATGCTGATTTGACACCAGCACTGCCATTTTGGAGCTCAATGCTCCAGCTAATGACCTCGCTGAACATGTACCCAGCAGGAAGGACCCCCCAGCAGTACTATTTAAAGGGATCATCAACTACTTTCAGGTTGGTTGCTGGTTGATTTCTACTGTCTATTGCTGCAATTGAAGAAGTATTTGGTGGGTTCTAGAGTTCTGTAAAGAGAATGGTGTGGCAAGTACTGAAGGGCTTTGTCCTGACTTCAAGAATTCTTCAGAAACCACTTGCTTCAGATATGGGTGCAGTAGTATGCATTCCCCTTGGATTGCATCATGACAGTATGAGCAGAGTGCATACAGAGCGGGACAAGTTGCTGAAACAGGGAGGGGGAGGTAAAAGGCACTCAACAGGAGGCCATATCTGGCCATCCTACAAGAATCTCAGTGAGCAACAGTGTCAAATGTCTGCTCTTCACTAAAAATGTTCTCACTGAGATCTGCCACTTACTGAAACTACAACCTCAGAGCAGGGCAAGGGGCATTGCCAATGGCTGTGGAGGTAACTGCAACCATGTATTCTAATGTGTAAGGCTCTTTTCAGGCTGGAGCAGGTGATATTTGCAACATCTCGCAGTTTGCCATCCACTGTTGGGAAATCACTGAGGCTCTGTATTCAAAAAGAGATAAACACATTTCATTCTTTCTTGCAGGTGGAGTAATCACACAGCTTCACAAAGATTGTGGGCTTCCCAAGGTGCAAGGTGCCATCGACTGCATATACATTGCTTTTGCGGGTGCTGCATGTCAAGTCTGAGTTGTATCCCAACCAAAAAGAATTCCACTCCTTCAGCATTCAGCTGCTGTACAACCATCCACTGCGTATCATTCAGGTCAATGCCTGGTTATCCTGGCAGTGGTTATGATGTTTCATTGTGTGGCAGTCTGCTCTGCCATCTGAATTGTGCCACTTTGACAAACCAGAAGGTGGCTACTGGGTGGTGAGGACTATGCACTGACCACATGACTCATGACTCCACTGGGTAAATCATGCATAGATGTGCAGCATACAACGAAAGCTCTGCTACCTCAAGAAATGCAATAGAGCAGACCATTGGGGTACTTAACGCTTCCGCTGCCTGGACCGCTCTGGAGAAGTCCTGCAGTACTTGGCAAAGTACTTGTCAAGTATTGCGTTGATCTACTGCATGCTGCACAACCTCACTATCATGAGGGCACAGCCCTTGCCACCAGCTTTACAATGACCAACTGAGGACGCGGTGGGGAGCAGGAAGAGGAGAAGGGAGAGGAGAAGGGAGAGGAAGAGAGGAGGCAACCAACACAGCTTCTTTCTGGCCAGGCTGTCCATTATCGATTCATCCATCTGTAATACCAGTAAACAAAATCCTAATTCTCCATTCGCCAATTGTCCCACACCTTACCTTCCCTCTGTCACTAACCATTATAGCGCTACTTGGCAACAATGTTAAAATATAAGGTTCTCGCAGGGAGGACACCATTATTAATAAGTACTTCCATTTTAAGATTACCATACTAGTTTACAGAAGAATAGGTCATGTACAATCTATCATGTCCAGTCCTTGACATACCACTCAACTTCTTGAGGGCATTCAGCAATCGTCAAAATAGAAGTATCTACAAAGATCACTACGAGAGATGCAGTCAAGGAACTTAATCCAAAAGTCACCTGAACAATATCATCGATGTCATCTGAATTTTTTTCCATTTAAACATGAGCACTTTATTGCATTATTTAGTGTTGCTTTCACAAACTGCCAAGGCCAAGTCTTAAATGGTTCATCTTGTGCTCAAGGGATGTAAACCTCACTTGTGTTTGTAAAAAGGTAAAGGTTTTTGCATACCAAAATCAAAGACGACCAAAAATTTAAGGCTGCAAGTACAAAACAGAACATTTTTCAGTTACATAATCTACATATAAGTAATAATACACAAGTATTTTCCCAACTTTTTGGGCAGCATACCAAGAGGCTTGGAAACCTTAGACAATGCAATCCTTGACATCAATATTTGGAATGACTAAAGGTACCAATCAGCCCTTGAACGTAATGCAGAACTTCTGGTTCTCTGGTTGCCCAAAATACCACCAAAACCTTCACTGTTCTTGTTTTTATTCCTGAGACAAGCACTAAAGCAATTCATCTTGTGTGATTATCGTGACAATGAGAAGCATTTGCAGTGGACAATGGAAGGTCCAGACTCATTGTATTCCTGTTTGCTAAGTCACATTGGCTGGTAAATGGGCAGGGAAGCCAAGATGGAACTTCCATTTCAGACTGAGTATTTACGCTCATGTGGAGCAATAATCTTGATTTTCATGGTGCCTGGAGCCAGAGCTATGATTTCTTTCTGCATAGTCTTTCATACCAGAATACATGCTGGTACCATCAGACAGGACAATGCTGGCCGACAGGTCCTTCCTGATATCTACATCAAATTTCATGATGGAGCTGGAAGTGTTCTCATGTATACCACAGGATTCCATAACGAAAAGTTGGTTGAAAGAGGGTCTCTGGTCATCTGAATTGTTCATTGCCAATGGTGATCACCTGCCTATCAGGCCATTCACAGCTCTTCTCTAGAGAGGAGGAGGAAGCAACAGTGGCCATTTCCTGTTGAAAGTTACCATAGCAGAAGGATGATTTCTTTCTCAGGTACGGCAGTGTAGGAGTAGCCTGTTACTATCAAAATCATCATGAGGTAGTCTTTCCGATCACAACTAGCCAAATCCAGACTTAGAATAGTGTGGGGCAGGATATAACCTTCATAGATGGGCACAGTGGAGGCCGTGTTGGTTTTATCTGATTTCTGAGTTCAGCACAACTACGGTCGTCATTGATTCATTGACCCTCTTAAAAGGGAAGGTCAGAACAAACCCTTTTAAGGAGCAGATGGCTGATCCAAACTGATCATTTTCAACAAAAGCTAACAAATTAATAACTATTACTTCATCTGATTCTGGGCCTTTGGGTGCTAAACTATGAAAAGAAACTCACAAACTGAATTTTTCTTTGGAAAATAGATTAAGGAAGTCCATGAATTGGCCTTCAAAATGCTGAAAGGCATGGGTAATACAAATGAAAGAACACTATTTATTCTGGGTTGTGAGCACAGGCACGAGGTCACATCAGAAAATGAATAATACAAAAGTAAAATGAGAGACTACAACAAATTATTTTCCCCATAGAGCTCTTAACAGGTGGAACAGACTCCCAGCAAAATCAGCCAACTCTATGTCAATTAATTCCTTTGAGAAAGAACCGGAAAATTATCTGCTTAGCAAAAATAAATTGAAGGTTATAATGGTAAGTAGAAGATGAGGATCCAATGCTCAATGGAACACTGTTCCAAAGTATACTACTGCATGGAAATCTCATCTGTTTTGGAAAGCAAGCAGTTATGGATGAACATCATATGATGAAAGGTTAGACATATTCTGGATTTTCATTGGATTACATTACAAGAAATTTAATTGTACCTTCCCCAAAATCATTAAATATATTGGGTAAAGTTCATGATGGGAAAATTGTGTGATCAGTGGAAAGGTGGCAAAATGCCCTTTCCTTATACCATGTCTGTGCTATTATATAACCTAACCTCTTAAGCATGCTCTAGAAGTGAATTCGTTTTAAATCTGTTACTAAAGGTAAGTATAGATGGATCACTGAAGTCATTTGCAAGTTTCTTTGCCTAAACATGTAGGTACATATTGAACAAAATAAGAGATCAGGGATTTCCTTCTCAGTTTACTGATGTGGATTAGCATGTACACAAGATAATTTTGTACATGTTGCCACTTACCATGTCTGTACATCCCATTAACTGTAACAGCCAGTATGGCTCTCCTTAACTTAATAAAGCTGCTTCATGTGGATTTAATTTCTAGGAACTAGCACTATATCAATATTATTTTCTTTTGGGCCTCCTTATCTCGAGAGACAATGGATACGCGCCTGGAGGTGGTCAGTGGTTTGTGAAGCAGCGCCTGGAGTGGCTATAAAGGCCAATTCTGGAGTGACAGGCTCTTCCACAGGTGCTGCAGAGAAATTTGTTTGTCGGGGCTGTTGCACAGTTGGCTCTCCCCTTGCGCCTCTGTCTTTTTTCCTGCCAACTACTAAGTCTCTTCGACTCGCCACAATTTAGCCCCGTCTTTATGGCTGCCCGCCAGCTCTGGCGAATGCTGGCAACTGACTCCCACGACTTGTGATCAATGTCACACGATTTCATGTCGCGTTTGCAGACGTCTTTATAGCGGAGACATGGACGGCCGGTGGGTCTGATACCAGTGGCGAGCTCGCTGTACAATGTGTCTTTGGGGATCCTGCCATCTTCCATGCGGCTCACACGGCCAAGCCATCTCAAGCGCCGCTGACTCAGTAGTGTGTATAAGCTGGGGGTGTTGGCCGCTTCAAGGACTTCTGTGTTGGAGATATAGTCCTGCCACCTGATGCCAAGTATTCTCCGAAGGCAGCGAAGATGGAATGAATTGAGACGTCGCTCTTGGCTGGCATACGTTGTCCAGGCCTCGCTGCCGTAGAGCAAGGTACTGAGGACACAGGCCTGATACACTCGCACTTTTGTGTTCCGTGTCAGTGCGCCATTTTCCCACACTCTCTTGGCCAGTCTGGACATAGCAGTGGAAGCCTTACCCATGCGCTTGTTGATTTCTGCATCTAGAGAGAGGTTACTGGTGATAGTTGAGCCTAGGTAGGTGAACTCTTGAACCACTTCCAGCGCGTGGTCGCCAATATTGATGGATGGAGCATTTCTGACATCCTGCCCCATGATGTTCGTTTTCTTGAGGCTGATGGTTAGGCCAAATTAATTGCAGGCAGCCGCAAACCTGTCGATGAGACTCTGCAGGCACTCTTCAGTGTGAGATGTTAAAGCAGCATCGTCAGCAAAGAGGAGTTCTCTGATGAGGACTTTCCGTACTTTGGACTTCGCTCTTAGACGGGCAAGGTTGAACAACCTGCCCCCTGATCTTGTGTGGAGGAAAATTCCTTCTTCAGAGGATTTGAAAGCATGTGAAAGCAGCAGGGAGAAGAAAATCCCAAAAAGTGTGGGTGCGAGAACACAGCCCTGTTTCACACCACTCAGGATAGGAAAGGGCTCTGATGAGGAGCCACCATGTTGAATTGTGCCTTTCATATCAATATATAAGTATATCATGGGCATAAATGTGAATATTTGGAAACGGTTTGAGGATAAAACAACATAGACTTTACAAATATTATAGGAAACAGTGGAATATTCCAGCTGCACTGTGTAGATTTCTTGCTTCACAAATTTGTGGACTCAATATTCAATATTCCAAGCTAGTTGCTTTGACAGTTAATTTTTAAATGAATTGCACAGTAGAGATGGGCCGTGACATTTTGCTTCATCAACAGCTAGAAAAGCAGAATGAGTGGATGCAATAGCTTGCCTTCTCCAAAATGGGCTTAAAACATCTCAGCTTTACTGTATATAGATGCATCTTTCCACAAAGCTGTTAATCACAGTACCTGCTACAATTCTTTACATCAAAATGTCAAATGGATTGCCACCAAGATTCTCCTCCCTCCGCCAAATATAAATATTTTTCCTTCATATTGTACCACAGTTTGTCTATTGCTGTAATTAGTGTACTTTGAAAAGAAAAAATATTTACAAGGGCAGTAATTATAGTTATGCATACTGGTATAGTAATTTTACACACTTGAGGATCAGGTTAGATCAGAGGTTGGCAACCTTAATAACAAGAGGAGCCATTTTTTGTAAATTTAGTCAAAAACACAATATCTTAAGAGCTGCAATGCTGTTATTCAACTGCCAATAATAATGAAAAGTAAGACAGAGACACATTTCAACAACGGGCTGAATTTTACAGACCCCCCCCACCGCCCTGGTGTCGGGGATCATGGTTGTGCAGGGGGGTGCGGAAAATGCCTCTGGCAGAGGCCCACCACAGGCTTCGATGCCGGGAAGAGCTGGCCCAATATTGCCGGCAGCGGCGAGGCCCATGGCAGCCCCCTGCCCCTCGGCGACAGGATCCAAATTTAAATATGTAAAATAATTTAAATGAATGAATACATTTCCTTCCCACCTGCTGTCCATCCCGGTGCAATATTGGTGCCGGTGGCCAGTAATCCCATGCCTTTGGATCCCCATCCGGGAATCTGAGGCGGAACACTGGTGGGAAGGGGGGAGCAGGTACGTTTTACTGTGCCGAGGTGGGGTGGAGGGGGCGGGGGAAGAGCAGCGTCAGTGTACGGGATGGTTGGAAGGGGTAAATTTAAAGTTTGTGAACTTGGGGGGGGTGGGGTAGGAAGAACAGGTGCACAAGGTAAGTGTTTTGGTGGGGGAGAGGACAGGTAATTAATCCATTGGTTATTGGGGGGGGAGCGGTGGGAGAGGGCCAGGATCAATTTATTTAATCTTTTTAAATATTGCGATGATCCTGTAGTTTTTTTTCCAGGAAGAATGCAGTGTGCCTTTAAGGCTGGAAAAGGAGCAGCACCACTTTAAGGCAACAAGCTCCAGAGACTGAGTCAAAGAATGCATTCTCGTTGCTGGGGTACAGACATTCGGAGAACAAGGACATGCGATACATTGTTGCCAATTGATGTTTGAAACTAGTTGAAACAGGCTTTTGAGAGACAGACAGCTGGACCAGCGTATGCTGAAGGAAATGAGAGCTCTCTCTTGGTTTATTTAAACCTCATTTATTATGCTCTCAAAATTCTGAGGTCAAGCCAGATTAATTTCTGAAAAGAAAATACTCCTTTAACGACTGAACTGTAATTGTTGAAATTCATCACTGGAAAAGAGCATCAATTCAACCACTGAATTAGATTACTGACTGTTCTCCTGTTGAAGAACCTTTTTTTTCCCCCCATCGGATGGCTGTGAGGACTTCAAGCAACCTTGGACTATTCCACATTGGAAGATTTCACTCCGGCAGGAGTGTAGATATGCAAGGACACTACTTTTTTCTATTTTAAATGTTATTTATATCTTAGTAGTGTTTAAGAATTTAGTTTTTCTAATTAAACAGTTAATTTGTTGATCTAAAGACACCTGGTTTGGTTAGCCTCATTCGGGGGTTAATAGATGATACAATTCGGCTGGATCTTTCTTTAATTTGGAAAGTTTAAAATGATATGTTTTTTTTTAGAATTAGAACATTACAGCGCAGCACAGGCCCTTCGGCCCTCGATGTTGCGCCGACCTGTGAAACCATCTGACCTACACTATTCCATTTTCATCCATATGTCTATCCAATGACCACTTAAATGCCCTTAAAGTTGGCGAGTCTACTACTGCTGCAGGCAGGGCTTTCCACGTCCCTACTACTCTCTGAGTAAAGAAACTACCTCTGACATCTGTCCTATATCTATCACCCCTCAACTTAAAGCTATATTCCCTCGTGTTTGCCATCACCATCCGAGGAAAAAGACTCTCACTATCCATCCTATCTAACCCTCTGATTATCTTATATGTCTCTATTAAGTCACCTCTCCTCCTCCTTCTCTCCAACGAAAACAACCTCAAGTCCCTCAGCCTTTCCTCTTAAGACCTTCCCTCCATACCAGGCAACATCCTAGTAAATCTCCTCTGCACCCTTTCCAAAGCTTCCACATCCTTCCTATAATGCGGTGACCAGAACTGCACGCAATACTCCAGGTGTGGTCTCACCAGAGTTTTGTACAGCTGCAGCATGACCTCGTGGCTCCGAAACTCGATCCCCCTACTAATAAAAGCTAACACACCGTATGCCTTCTTAACAGCCCTATTAACCTGGGTAGCAACCTTCAGGGATTTATGTACCTGGACACCAAGATCTCTCTGTTCATCTACACTACCAAGAATCTTCCCATTAGCCCAGTACTCTGCATTCCTGTTACTTCTTCCAAAGTGAATCACCTCACACTTTTCCGCATTAAACTCCATTTGCCATCTCTCAGCCCAGCTCTACAGCCTATCTATGTCCCTCTGAACCCTACAACATCCTTCGGCACTATCCACAACTCCACCGACCTTAGTGTCATCCGCAAATTTACTAACCCACCCTTCTACACCCTCTTCCAGGTCATTTATAAAAATGACAAACAGCAGTGGCCCCAAAACAGATCCTTGCGGTACACCACTAGTAACTAAACTCCAGGATGAACATTTACCATCAACCACCACCCTCTGTCTTCTTTCAGCTAGCCAATTTCTGATCCAAAGCTCTAAATCACCTTCAACCCCATACTTGCGTATTTTCTGCAATAGCCTACCATGGGGAACCCTATCAAACGCCTTACTGAAATCCATATACACCACATCCACTGATTTACCCTCATCCACCTGTTTGGTCACCTTCTCGAAAAACTCAATAAGGTTTGTGAGGCACGACCTACCCGTCACAAAACCGTGCTGACTATCAATAATGAACTTATTCTTTTCAAGATGATTATAAATCCTGTCTCTTATAACCTTTTCCAACATTTTACCCACAACCGAAGTAAGGCTCACAGGTCTATAATTACCAGGGCTGTCTCTACTCCCCTTCTTGAACAAGGGGACAACATTTGCTATCCTCCAGTCTTCCGGCACTATTCCTGTCGACAATGACGACATAAAGATCAAGGACAAAGGCTCTGCAATCTCCTCCCTAGCTTCCCAGAGAATCCCAGGATAAATCCCATCTGGCCCAGGGGACTTATCTATTTTCACACTTTCCAAAATTGATAACACCTCCTCCTTGTGAACCTCAATCCCATCTAGCCTAGTAGCCTGAATCTCAGTATTCTCCTCGACAACATTTTCTTTCTCTACTGTAAATACTGACGCAAAATATTCATTTAACACTTCCTCTATCTCCTCTGATTCCACATCTGATCTGTGGAGGGACAGGACTGAAGCAACAGTGCGTTTCTCCCAACACAATCAGAATCATATATTTTGATTGGGGGCTTTGACTTGAGCGGTCGGTCGTAACATATTAATTGGGGGCTCACACGAGATTGAATCATGTTTAATTTGGTGGCTCATGTCTGGGATCAGAAATCAGACTAATTTGGAGGGCTCGCATTTGGAATCATATTAACTACTCATCTTTGGGATAACATATTTAAGTTGGGTCTTGTATTTGGCATCATATTTATTTCTCCCGCATCTGGGATCAGAGCAATTGGAAACTCAATTGTTGGTATCTAAATCTAACACCAATTACAAAGAAATTAAAAGAACCAGGTCTCTTGTATAATCAGGTACAGTCTATACCATTGTAATGGCATTCGTGATTGTAGCAGAGTTTTTGGGAAAGCAGAATGTTTCCCTGTGTGATTTGATAACTTTAACTAAGAACAAGTTAAAAAAATTGGCAGTGAAATTGGGGTTGGAATTGAAATTAGGTGCCAAAAAAGCAGAGATAATTGACATAATAGCCAAACATCTGGAATTAGTAGTAGATGATAATGATGATATAGATGAAAGGGAATACGAGAGACAAGAAGGTAGTAGGTCCGAGAGTGATGCAGTGGTATTGGCTAGGATTCAGTTAGAAATAAAAAAAACTTGAGGCAGAAAACGAATTAAGAAAACTTGAATTGGAGGAAAAGGAGAGAGAGCATTTTGGAAAGAAAGTGAAAGAGAAGAGAGGGAATTTAGGTGAAAAGAGATGGAACTAAGACAAAAGGGTCAGGAAGAATCTGAATTCAGATCAGGACCCAGTGAGAAGCTGCTTAAATTAATACAGGCTCTTCCTAAGTTCGAGGAAAGGGACATAGAGGCATTTTTCAAATCTTTTGAAAAAATAGCCAAGCAGATGAAACGGCTGAAAGAAAGCTGGACACTGCTTATTCAGGGCAGGCTGATAGGCAGAGCTCATGAAGCTTATGCCATGCTTCCTGAAGAGGCTTCTGCAGATTATGAGATGGCAAAAAAGGCTATTCTCGCTGCGTATGAGTTAGTTCCTGAAGTTTACCGTCAGAAGTTTAGGAACTTTTGGAGATTGGCTGGACAGGCAGATTTAGAATTTGAGAGTGTGAAGCAAATTACTTTTGACCATTGGATACGGGCATTGAAGATAGAAACCACATAATCAAGAATTGATTCTCTTATAAGAGTTCAAAAATTCCATTCCTTCAGTAGTGAGAACTCATATAGATAACCTGAAAGTTTTGAAAGCTAGGCAAGCAGCAGAAATTGCTGATGATTTTGAGCTTGTGAATAAGCCAACCTATTTTGTCCGTCAACCCCATAAACCCGAGAAGGATAGAATGTGGGAGAGTGAAAGGAAGGCAAGTAGCCGGGGACAAGAAGGAACAGCTGGGAATACCCCAGGATCACCGCCTCAGGTCAGAAAGGAAGATGCTGAAGGTTCAAGTGAGGTTCGCAAGCCAAAGTGTTATCATTGCAATAAAACAGGTCATCTTCGTTCAGAGTGCTGGAAATTGCGAGGTAAACTCATAGGACTTGTTGGGGTACGCAAAGTTAGTGCAGAGGAAAAAGACTCTGACTGAGAGTATAGCAGACCACGCTATCGCCTTAACGACACGTGTGAATGTGAAACCAAATACTAAAACTAAAAGAAGTGTAGCGGTCAAGAATAAAATACCTGAGAATTATAATGAATTTTTGTCAAAGGAGAGAGTAACTCCGTATCCTGTAAGTTAGGCAGGAAAACCTATTATACTCAGGGACACAGGAGCAACCCAAACAAGGGCTTCCACCAGAAAGCACCTTGGACGCTAAAGTTTTAGTTAATGGAATTGGCGAGGAATATATACCTGTACCTTTGTATAAAATACGCCGAGAGAGTGACTTAATATCTGGGATCGTTATTGTAGGTGTTGTCCACAGTTTACCAGTAAATGGAATTGATCTACTCGTAGGAAATGATTTGGCAGGATCAAAAGTATCAGTTTCTCCTATAGTTACAGAGGAACCACGCTCTGGAAGTGGTTCAAGAGTTCACCTACCTCGGCTCAACTATCACCAGTAACCTGTCTCTAGATGCAGAAATCAACAAGCGCATGGGAAAGGCTTCCACTGCTATGTCCAGACTGGCCAAGAGAGTGTGGGAAAATGGCGCACTGACACGGAACACAAAAGTCCGAGTGTATCAGGCCTGTGTCCTCAGTACCTTGCTCTATGGCAGCGAGGCCTGGACAACGTATGTCAGCCAAGAGCGACGTCTCAATTCATTCCATCTTCGCTGCCTCCGGAGAATACTTGGCATCAGGTGGCAGGACCGCATCTCCAACACAGAAGTCCTCGAGGCGGCCAACATCCCCAGCTTATACACACTTCTGAGTCAGCGGCGCTTGAGATGGCTTGGCCATGTGAGCCACATGGAAGATGGCAGGATCCCCAAGGACACATTGTACAGCGAGCTCGCCACTGGTATCAGACCCACCGGCCGTCCATGTCTCCGCTTTAAAGACGTCTGCAAACACGACATGAAGTCCTGTGACATTGATCACAAGTCGTGGGAGTCAGTTGCCAACGTCCGCCAGAGCTGGCGGGCAGCCATAAAGGCAGGGCTAAAGTGTGGCGAGTCGAAGAGACTTAGTAGTTGGCACGAAAAAAGACAGAGGCGCAAGGGGAGAGCAAACTGTGTAACAGCCCCGACAAACAAATTTCTCTGCAGCACCTGTGTTAGAGCCTGTCATTCTAGAATTGGCCTTTATAGCCACTCCAGATGCTGCTTCACAAACCACTGACCACCCCCAGGCGCTTATCCATTGTCTCTCGAGATAAGGAGGCCAAAGAGATGCCTGTATAAAATATGCCTGGAGAGTGACTTAATATCTGGGATCGTTACTGGAGGTGTTGTCCACAGTTTAACAGTAAATGGAATTGATCTACTCCTAGGAAATGATTTGGCAGGATCAAAAGTATCAGTTTCTCCTATAGTTACAGAGGAACCAAGTGAAATTAAGGGTTTGGAGCAATTACAGGAACAAGTTCCAGGAATATTTCCTGCGTGTGCAGTCACCCAAGCAATGGCTAAACAGGATTCATTGTCAGAGGTAAAAGGGACACCACAAATAGATAGCCAAGTATCTGAAACCTTATTTGGGGATTTAGATAATCCAAATGAGATGTTTAACAGACCATCTATCATTGCAGCACAGCAAGTCAATGCAAAGATATACCAAATAGCACAGATGGCTCTGTCAGAAACTGACGCGAAAGGAGTTCCAGAAGGCTATTAAATGGCAAACGGGGTGTTGAGGAGGAAATGGAAACCGCCTCATACACATGCCGATGAAAACTAGACAGTCGTTGAACAGATTGTGGTACCATCTAAACAGCGACAAGGATTATTAAGGTTAGCACACGACATTCCTTTTGCAAGACATAGATGAAATCACACATAAGCCAACATTATTACTGGCCAGGTCTTACAAAGAATGTGAGACAATTTTGTGGGACATGCAATACCTGTCAAATGGTGAGAAAACCACAACCTACCATAAAACCAGCACCACTAGTTCCCATACCAGTGATTGAGGAACCATTTAGTAGGGTATTAGTGGACTGTGTAGGACCCTTGCCGAAAATAAATTTGGTGCATCAATACATACTATCATGGATATGGTTACTCGATTTCCAGAGCCATTCCTTTGAGGAAAATTACTGCTCGAGTAGTGGTAGAAAAGTTAACCCAATTCTTTACGAGATTTGGGTTGCCACTTGAAGTTCAATCAGATCAAGGTTCTAACTTCATGTCCAGGATATTTCAAGAAGTCGTGGGCAATTTGGGGATTAGACAGTTGAAATCTTCAGCACATCACCGACAGTCACAGGGAGCTTTAGAGAGATTTCATCAGCCTCTCAAAACAATGATTAGAACATACTGTCACAAATATCCACATGACTGGGATAAAGGACTAGATTTTCTTTTATTTACCATCAGAGACTTACCTAATGAGTCCATAGGCTTCAATCCTTTTGAATTGGTTTATGGACATGAAGTAAGAGGTCCTCTAAAACTTATAAAGGACAGATTCTTGGAACAAAAGAATGAATCGTCGCTACTAGACTATGTATCTGTGTTCCAGGGAAGGCTCACAAAAGCTTGTGGTGTGGCTCAGGAACACCTTAAAGCATCCCAAGCCAATACGAAAAGATGGGCAGACAAGAATGCAAAAGCCCGTGATTTTCAACCAGAGAATGAAGTATTATTGTCTCTATGACTCTACCATTATAGGGAGAATCATTAAAAGCATGGTTCAATGGCCCATATAGAGGGATCAAAAGGGTGGGTAAGGTAGATTACTTGATTCACACCCCTGATCGCCGGAAGAAGAACCGGTTGTGTCACAGCAACATGCTCAAACAATATTACTGCAGGGATGAGGCTAAGCCAGTACAGGTATGTCAGGTAATTGAGACTGTTGAGAAGGAAAAGGATCGTGATGATGAGGCACAAGCAGGCCTAGGAAATTCTCAGATTGAACCTCCGACTATCCGATTAGCGAATACAAAATGGTTAGGAAAATTAAACAATAGGCTTTTACACTTAGAGGCAAAACAGCGTGAAAACCTAACCAGGGTTTTCACAATGTTTCAAAAGGTTTGTAGGGATAAGTCAGGGTGTACAACCTTAGCCACACATGATGTGGGTATAGGGGGAACCATTTCTTTATAACAACATCCTTGTCGCTTAGGTCCAGACAGACAGGCCCAAGTGGAAGCAGTGGTACAATGCATGCTGAAAGGCAGCTTAGTTGAACCTTGTCAGGACAGCTGGAATTCACAGCTGGTCTTGATGTCTAAACCTGGTTCAACCTTGCATATACTCCAGAAAAGTCACTGCGGTGAAGAAGGCAGACTCCTAAGCAAATTCTCATTTAAAGGACCATGTGGACAGAGTGGGCAACACCATGTGTCTTAAAGAGACAAATGTGTTGGAGGAAACCTGTCAAATTCCTTTGACACCCCAGGGTGAGAAAAAAATCAGCTTCTGTTACATTTGACAGGGTTTTCCAGTATCAAGTGATGCCACATAGGTTAAGAGGTACTCGAGAAACTTCTCAGAACATAGTGAACCCAATGGTGGTCAGTGCTCCTAGCGGTAGCAGTTCACCTGGCTGAGGTGATGGACAATAGGGACACATGGAAGGAAAACACAAAACAAATGGAAGACTATGCTTGGAAATTTGAAATGGATTAATTGGGACATCCACTTTTGCAAATTTAAAGTCAAAAATGTTCTGGTGGAACTTGTTGATGTAATCTTAACATTTTAGAAAAGTGTATGCCTGTAAATGTGAAATAAAATTTTTTTTTTTCTAATTGTATTTTTTTTTTTACACATTGTCGTGAAACACATTTCAGGAATGGCATTTCATTCTGCCAGGGGCAGATGTGTTATGATCCTGTAGCTTTTTTTTCCATGAAGAATGCAGTGTGCCTTTAAGGCTGGAAAAGGAGCAGCACCACTTTAAGGCAACAAGCTCCAGAGACTGAGTCAAAGAATGCATTCTCGTTGCCGGTTTACAGCCATTCGGAGAACAAGGACACAAGATACATTGTTGCTAACTGACGTTTGAAACTAGTTGAAACAGGCTTTTGAGAGACAGACAGCTGGACCAGCATATGCTGAAGGAAATGAGAGCTCTCTCTTGGTTTATTTAAACTTAATTTATTATACTCTCAAAATTCTGATGTCAAGCCAGATTAATTTCTGAAAAGAAAATACTCCTTTAACTACTCAACTGTAATTGTTGAAATTCATCACTGGAAAAGAAGAGCATCAATTCAACCACTCAATTAGACTACCGACTGTTCTACTGTTGAAGAACCTTTTCTTCCCCCCCATCGGATGGCTGTGAGGACTTCAAGCAACCTTGGACTCTTCCACATTGGAAGATTTCACTCTGGCAGGATAGGAAGGATGTGTTTGCACTGGAGGGGGTGCAGAGGCGATTCACCAGGATGTTGCCTGGGATGGAACATTTAAGCTATGAACAGAGGTTGGATAGGCTTGGGTTGTTTTCGCTGGAGCTGAGAAGACTGAGGGGTGACCTGATCGAGGTGTACAAGATTATGAGGGGCAAAGACAGGGTGGATAGGGAGCAGCTGTTCCCCTAGTTGAAGGGTCAGTTACGAGGGGACACAAGTTTAAGGTGAGGGACAGGAGGTTTAAGGGGGATTTGAGGAAGAACTTTTTTACCCTGAGGGTGGTAATGGTCTGGAATGCACTGCCTGGGTGGGTGGTAGAGGCGGGTTGCCTCACATCCTTTAAAAAGTACCTGAATGAGCACTTGGCACGTCATAACATTCAAGGCTATGGGCCAAGTGCTGGCAAATGGGATTAAGTAGACAGGTCAGGTGTCTTTAATGCATCGGTGCAGACTCGATAGGCCGAAGGACCTCTTTTGCACTGTATTTTTCTGTGATTCTGAGGAGTGTAAATATGGAAGGACACTAATTTTTCTATTTTAAATGTTGTTTATATTTTAATAGTGTTTAAGAATTTAGTTTTCCTAATTAAACAGTTAATTTGTTGATCTAAAGATACCTGGTTTGGTTAGCCTCATTCGGGGGTTAATAGATGGTACAATTTGGCTGGGTCTTTCTTTAATTTGGAAAGTTTAAAATGATATGTTAGGCGATCTGTGGCGGGACGGGACTGAATCAATAGTGTGTTTCTCCCACCACAATCAGAATTGTATATTTTGATTGGGGGCTTTGACTTGAGCGGTCGGTCATAACAATATTTAAATTGAAATGTAGGGCTCACAACCCTTTAAAAATTGCGTCAGTGCCTGTGCAAAGGCGGCTGATGCCATTGCTGGAGACTGACTGCCCACCCCTTCCAAGTCATTGGGGTGGGCAATCCGCCCCAGCTATTTAAATGAGCCACCGTGTTTAATATCGCAGCAGCTCCACGACATGTGGACCGCCATTGTATATGTCCGCCGACACTTGCAGCGGCGGAAGTCTAACTTTCAACCCAACATTTTAAAGATTTTTACGAAAAAGTTATTAATTGAATGATAACAACAAGAAATGCTGGAATCACTCAGCAGGTCTGGCAGCATCTGTGGAAAGAGAAGCAGAGTTAATGTTTCGGGTCAGTGACCCTTCTTTGCTTTTATTAATTGAATGATACTTTTCTCAGAAGTACAATGTTGATAAAGGTTTAAAAAATGAAACAAATCATTTAATTATCATCAGAATGGGTTTGATCGATTAAGGTCAGCAACTGCATGAGTCCTTAATGAACTACAAGAGGTTCCGGAGCCGCAGGTTGCAGACCCCTGGTTTAGGTGCACATGGGTTTCCTGCTCTCTCCGTAGTGTCTTTGGCTTGGGTCACTATTCTTGTCGTGATATCTCACATTTCTTTAAATTAAGGCATCATGTTACATTTGTCTAAATCAGGTTTGCTGCATATTTTTAGGGCTGCTACTATAAAATCTCTACTTGAAGATATGTGAAGAACTACATTCTCCAAGAGGTTGTGTTGCAGTTCCACAAACCTTGTGTACATGGTTGAGAAAAAAATGTCCTGATGTGAAAAGGTACATCAAGTGTCCAGACTGAAATATTTCTTGTATAAAAGTTTCTATTAATCCTGCAAAAGATCCAAACATTCATCTCCTGAAGTGACAGAACCTATTTGGTGATGCAGCAATTCTCTCCCCTGTTCTTCTAATAGTTCTTGTGAATAGTTAAACTGAACATACAATCTTTCAAGCAATAAAACACAATTCATCACACTTACTGTCAGCAGATAGGATTCTGTGCCTCATATGCAAGCCATAAAGCACCAAAATATATTTATCGTCTCACCATTTCCACCTCACTTGACTTTTACTTTGACCAAGAATAGGTACAGTTTTATCAAATGACTCCCTCAAACCAATTATTTTATATTTTTCTAACAGTGTCTAGAGGGTCATTTTCAAATTGCAGGAAATGCATCTAAACTGATTTTGAAAATGTTTATTTTACAAAATGTATTTTGAGCGATAGAGCTATAACTTTGCCTTATCCCTTTCATTCTCAGACATTAAAGATCCCGACTAAATGCACATCTCTAAGAGGAAGTTCTGTTCAGTGAAATTGTGCATAAATCTATCATAATATCCAGATTTAAAAGCAAATTACTATGAGAAATAAAAGGATTACAAAAATAAATGCTCCCTCAGTTAAAGTATTAAAAGGAACATTCAGTTGGGAGAACAATGGTACATTTTGGTCCTGAAACAGGACATAAAAAATCGGGCAAGTTGGATAGGTTCATACTTTTATATGCTTAATGTCTTTGTGATTAGAAACACAACTTAAACATTCCTCTTTTATAACAGCTGTCCACCTTAAAGGAGAAAGAAATTAAGATTTGGTGTCCCCTCAAGAGACAACACATTATTCTCAATTTGAAGATGACGAGAATAGGGTGAGGAGAGTAACAAACTACTCTAACCTCAGCAGCATGAGGCACAGGTAATTCTATCTCCCAGGCCACATCTGTACTTCTCTGGTCAGTTTCCTGCCTGAATCTAGCAGGAAGCAGGAGGTCAAGCCAGGGACCAGATGTAGAGTAACAACTCTAATGAGGCAGCCAGGAGAAGAAATTTGAAGAGGGGGAAAAAATATTGATTGCCCACACAATTCTTGATATGAAATGATCTGAATGCCATTTTGGTTATCACTTTTCTATAAATATTAGAAAAAGCTACCTCTTACAAAAAGGAAATGTCTATGAAACATTTATGTGTTTTTTCCAAAATATAGGAACTCCAACAATCTGATCAACCATTAAAGAATGCAACATTTTTTATTGTATTGGATGAACATTTGATAGGTATATTCTGCCTTAACACATTCATTCAAGAGATTAAGGATCAACAGGAAACAGCTTTTACTTGCATTGAATTTCTTTGGAAATAAGATGCTTCAGATTGTTTGGAGAACGAGTGAAAGCTTTAAGAAAGACAGTGCCTGTGTGAAATGTTCCCCTATTTTGCACAAGGTTTCTATGACAACATCAACGATTTATTTCCCATCATTTGTCAAAACCTCAAGTGCAGTGAAGCACGCACATGAACCATAACGCAACGTTGTGTTTTTGAACTATTCACTGGCAGATTTATTTTTCCCAAAGTCCCAAATTATTGTGGCACTGAAAGATTGGGTTAAAGTTCACTTCAGTTTTACATCCTGTGTAAATTTTTGATAGTTTATTAGAATTTTTATTAAATACCATGGAATATTTTTTGATATTTGCAGACTGCAATGGATGTAATATTTTATTTAGATTAGATTAGAGATACAGCACTGAAACAGGCCCTTCGGCCCACCGAGTCTGTGCCGAACATCAACCACCCATTTATACTAATCCTACACTAATCCCATATTCCTACCAAACATCCCCACCTGTCCCTATATTTCCCTACCACCTACCTACACTAGTGACAATTTATAATGGCCAATTTACCTATCAACCTGCAAGTCTTTTGGCTTGTGGGAGGAAACCGGAGCACCCGGAGAAAACCCACGCAGACACAGGGAGAACTTGCAAACTCCACACAGGCAGTACCTGGAATCGAACCCGGGTCCCTGGAGCTGTGAGGCTGCGATGCTAACCACTGCGCCACTGTGCCGCCCTTAGGGCAAGACATTTCCATACAGCCAGCTGAAATGCAATTTTTTCAGTCCTAATCATAGGGTACTGCCAGTGAAGGAAAAGAATTACATTATATTACCCTAATGTACTAAAGTAGCCATAAAATGTAAAAAAAAACTACTCAGTGGCTTTTTGCTATTGCTGCTATACAAATGTGTTGGTTGTTTTCTTTAGCATAGTGTTTAACAACCAATAACTAATTGATTTGTGAAGCATCTGTCTTATAATATTTGTGAGATTACAATTAATCACTCTTATCATGGAGAAATCTTTCTCAACTAAAGAATATCCTGAAATCCCAGGTTGTTCAATAATCAGGGGTTTTCAACCGATTGTACCAACTTCCAAATACAGCTTCAACAGCTATTTCCACACACCACAGACCAGTCAAACTAAACTTATATAGTTCTGAAGAAGGGTCACTGACCATTAACTCTGCTTCTCTCTCCACAGATGCTGCCAGACCTGCTGAGTATTTCCAGCATTTCTTGTTTTTATTTTATATTATATTATATATTATTATAAACATATAAAGCTGTTTTTCACATCCTTTTTAAATGCCAAAAATAGAATATGCACTGGACTTGAATTAGATACCAATGAATTTGGGTTGTAAGTATGTTGGATGCTTCACAGCAGCAGTGATCACACTCCATATAAGATCACGAAGTATAACTAAATAGATGATGATAAAGATCATTTGGTTCATTTTAATTCACCCATTCTTCACTTGACTGTTTCTTAAATGATTCCAACGGATTTTGTTTGCACTACAATACCTAGAGATCCATTGGCTAGACGGCTAGCATGAAATGCAGAAAAATGCTAACACACGGGTTCAATCCACGTACCGGCTGTGGCAATTCATGGAGGCCTGCCTCCTCGCCTTGCCCCACACTTGAGGAGTGGTGACCCTCAAGCTATACATCATCAACTATCTCTTTCTAATGTGGAGAGATGCCTATGGTCCTTTGGGACTCTGGCTAGAACAATTTGAAGAACGCCTTTCCATCAGTAATAAAATTATTTATCACTTGTTTGGGCCCTGTTCTTCTTTTCCATGGTCACAGTTTGACCTGAAGTAGGGTTCTTTATTACTTTTTCTATGTTGATTACTGTCTTATATATTTTCACGAGACCTCCCCTTCCAAATTTACTCCTTTCAAGGCTGAAGAAACATACATCTGTCCTCATAATTTGTGCCTTGATGCTCAAAATCATCCTTGTACTTCTCTCTGCACTAATTCCAATGTTGTCCAATACATTAGCCACAAGCTACATGTGGTTAATTGGGAATCCAGACGTGACTAATTACATTTTGGATTAATAAATAAAAAATGAGTAGAAGGTACCATTGTTGGGCTTGTGATCTCAATACTCATATTCGCAGAGTGTACGCATTCATATTTGAATGCATTTGTTAGTAAAATGGTAACATGAAAAGCAGAGTTTGAGCTTTCCTTCCTTGGTTACTGCTTTTTGGGGTATCTGCTAAGATAGTTTGTAATATGGGAGAAAGCATCAAACATCAGCACTGTGGAAACACCAGCAACACTGTATGGAGCTGGGAGCTGTTAGCGTGGTCAGCTTGACCAAACAGAATAACTGCTCTAGGTCAGCAAAGCAAGCAAACCAACCAACAGTAATCAGTTCCAATTTGGCACATCACGGCAAAGGGCAAGAAGCATCCAGCCAAGTTCTGGGCGAAAGGGTGCTTCTCAGATGTCTCACTATGTAATTCAATGTTCTCAGCACTCACTCTGATGAAGTCAAAATACCACTTGCAACTGCTGGACAAAATCCTAGCAGCTGCACTGAGATGCTAACCTAGTGAAGCACAGCCTGTGCATGCACTGCCCCTCAGAGATATCCACTGTTGGCCTATAGACCCTGTGGGCTTGTTAAGTATTTATATGAGCTGCTCCCCTCACCTCCCATCTTCTAAAAGGCCCATCTGCTGTTTGTCCTGTTTCTCAACGATGTTGCTGCTGCTCCTCTGCCTCCAACTGTTCATGCATCCAAAGGAGTGAAGCTGAACAGCTCTCATGCTAAGTAGTGAGTGCTTAATGGGTAAAAAAAAATTGTAAAGAAGGAAACTGGAAACTTCGGAACTGCCTTGGGAATTCATGGCTGACAGCAGCACACAAGTCCGAATGACCTGAATACCTGCAGATGAGAAGCAACTTGAATGTAGCTTCCACAGTTATGTCAGTCCATTTATGACACCGTGATGCCAATCCTGATAGGTTTTGCTCAAATGCCTGTGCTGGGCAGGACTTCTGGCCCACACAGATAAATTCATATTGGGGTCCTAATGATGGCATAGGGCATGATTTGAAGTTATTCACATGGTAGCCGTCCGTTTCTGGAGAGTGTGTTTTCCACTTGAATCGACTCTGTAGTAAAAATGGTGGTCAACGGGTTTCCAGTGGTAAAGGGGAAGTATGTCAATTTTTATGATTTTTAACTATTCACTTACCCCGTTCCTGCCAGCTGCGCTGGGTCAAAATGGGGTTTGCTGATTTTGATCTCCCCTTACTCCATCACATTTCATAGATTACTTTTCAGTTGCATCAATAGTTAAATGTCATGGTACTCAGCCATGCAGACCAGAAGTATCTGAATTTTGATTCCTGACCTAAAGTCAGTGATTTATGCTGAATACAGTTGCATGTCCCCTTCCTTGGGATACACACTTGTCCAATTTTCAGCAAGGTCATTGGTAAGGGATCAGGACAAGCAAAGTTCTGGTAAATTATTCCTTTTCCCACTCTAGGGTTGGGGAGGTTAACTATAGCACCTCTATTGCTAGTCAATTCAGATGTCAGCTTTAGAGTCATAGAGGTAAACAGCACAGAAACAGGCCCTTCGACCCATCGTGTCCGTGCCGGCCATCAAGCACCTAACTATTCCATTCCCATTTTCCAGCACTTGGCTTGCAGCCTTGTATGCTATGACGTTTCAAGTGCTCATCTAAATACTTCTTAAATGTTGTGAGGGTTTCTGCCTCCACCATCCCTTCAGGCAGTGCATTCCAGATTCCAACCACCCTCTGGGTGAAAAAGGTTTTCCTCAAATCCTCTCTAAACCTCCTGCCCCTTACCTTAAATCTATGTCCCCTGGTTACTGACCCCTCCTCTAAGGGAAAAAGTCTCTTCCTATCTAACCTATCAATGCCCCTCATAATTTTGTATACCTCAATCATGTCCCCCCTCAGCCTTCTCTGCTCTAAGGAAAACAACCCTAGCCTTTTCAGTCTCTCTTCATAGCTGAAATGCTCCAGCCCAGGCAACATCCTGGTGAATCTCCTCTGCACCCTCTCCAATGCAATCACATCCTTCCTATGGTGTGGTGCCCAGAACTGTACACAGTATTCCAGCTGTGGCCTAACTAGCGTTTTATACAGTTCCATAATAACCTCCCTGCTGTTCTATGCCTCGGCTAATAAAGACAAGTATCCCATATGCCTTCCTCACCACCTTATCTACCTGTGCTGCTAACTTCAGTGATGTTTAGACAAGTACACCAAGGTCCCACTGACCTTCTGTACTTCCTAGGGTCCTACCATCCATTGTATATTCCCTTGCCTTGTTAGTCCTCTCAAAATGCATCACCTCACACTTCTCATGATTAAATTCCATTTTCCACTGCTACCAGCCCATCTATATCGTCCTGTAATCTAAGGCTTTCCTCCTCGCTATTTACGACACCACCAATTTTGATGTCATCTGCGAACGTACTGATCATACCTCCTATATTCACGTCTAAATCATTAATGTACACTACAAACAGCAAGAGTCCCAGCACCGATCCCTGTGGTACACCACTGGTCACAGGCTTCCACTCGCAAAAACAACCCTCGACCTTTCTTTCCTGCCACTAAGACAATTTTGGATCCAATTTGCCAAATTGCCCTGGATTCCATGGGCTCTTAACTTCTTAAACAATCTCCCATGCGGGACCTTATCAAAAGCCTTACTGAAGTTCATGTAGACTACGTAAACTGCTTTACCCTCATCTACACATCTAGTCACCTCCTCAAAAAATTCAATCAAGTTAGTTAGACACGATCTCCCCCTGACAAAGCCATGCGGACTATCCCTGATTAATCCCTGCCTCTCCAAATGGAGATTAATCCTGTCCCTCAGAATTTTTTCCAATAGCTTCCCAACCACTGATGCTAGACTCACCGGCCTGTAATTACCTGAACTTTCCCTGCTACCCTTTTTGAATAATGGTACCACAGTCACTGTTCTCCAGTCCTCTGGCACCTCTTCCGTGGCCAGAGAGGATTTGAAAATGTGTGTTAGAGCCCCTGCTATCTCCTCCCTTGCCACACATAACAGTCTGGGATACATCTCATCTGGGCCTGAGGATTTATCCACTTTTAAGCCCACTAATACATCTAATACTTCTTCCCTTTCAGTGCCAATATGTTCAAGTATATCGCAATCCCTCTCCCTAATCTCTACACCTACATCGTCCTTCTCCATAGTGAACACAGATGAAAAGAAATCATTTAAAACCTCACCTATGCCCTCCGGCTCCACACACAGATTGCCACTTTGGTCCCTAATGGGCCCTACTCTTTCCCTGGTTATCCTCTTGCCCTTAATATACGTATAAAACACCTTAGGATTTTCCTTCATCTTGCCCGCCCATGTTTTTTCATGTCCCCTCTTCGTTCTCCTAATTACTTTTTTAAGTACCCCCCTACACTTTCTATACTCCTCTAGTGCCTCCCGCTCCGAATCTGCCATAAGCCTCCTTTTTTCCTGATCCAATACTCTATATCCCTTGACATCCAGGGTTCCCTGGACTTGTTGGCCCTTGGCTCAGTGACAGCACTCTTGCCTACAAGTTAGAAGATTGTGGATTCTAGTCCCACTCCAGAGACTTGAGCACTTGGGCACAGACATGATGGCCTGAATGTCCTCCTTCTATGCTGCAAATGTTTTGAATTTTCTACAATCCAGGCTGGCACCTCAGTGAATTACTGAGAAATGCTGCACTGCCAATTGAGATGTTAAACCAAGGCCTCACCTGCCCTTTTGACTGGATGCAAAAGATCACAATGCAATATTTGAAGAAGTGGGAGAAATTTCTTCCTAGCATCCTGGACAATAATTATGCTTCATCATCATCACAAAGAAAGGGATGATCTGGTCATTATCTCATTGCTGTTTGTGGGACCTTGCGGTGCTTAAATTAGCCGTTGCATTTCTGATATTAGAACTGTGATGACACTTCAAAGTGTCTCATCGCCTGTAAAGCATTTTGGGATGTCCTGTGGGCGTGAAATGCATAATATATGAATGCAAGTTCGTTTGTGCTTTCTTTGTTTCCTCAATAAAGGAGGGAGGGGAGAAACCAAGATGCAATTTGGTGATGAAGGCTACAATACTAATGTAGCCCTTTGAATAGGGCAGGTGGTGGGAAGTATAGCTAGGAGGGGAGCCTTCAGTAAAGGACAAGATGCTGTAACCCTCAGCCAAGTTACCACCAAAGCCATAATGTCAATGCAATCATTCACAATAAGATTGAGGCTGGCAAGGGCCCAGCTCTTGAATGAACAGACATTCTGGATGGGTGCGATTGTTCATCTGCTGACAGAGTCCAAAGGGCTGCAGTAGATGGGATGAGGAGGTGGTTAATAAAATTATCCCTTTACCCCACTGTGCGTATGTGGAGTGGGAGGATGGGTGGGAGTGGAAAATGGGGCAGTTGGGGGTTGCTGCTTGTAAGTCGACAATTACAGGTACCTTTGGAGAATCAAAGAAGTTGGGAGGGATGTGAATGAGAAGTTTAAGACATATGCCAAGAAATATTTCTTTCCTCAGAATGAGATCAAGAGCTGCAACACTTTCCCAAAAAGGGTTATTGAGGG
Organism: Heterodontus francisci; assembly: GCF_036365525.1. NCBI lineage: Eukaryota > Metazoa > Chordata > Chondrichthyes > Heterodontiformes > Heterodontidae > Heterodontus > Heterodontus francisci. The sequence continues at coordinate 51,138,119 of NC_090389.1, forward strand.
CAGGACAATGTACTCATTGAAGAAATAGCCAGATGCTGTAATGTAAAGATTGTAGGGTTGGCATTCTGGATAGAGGAGATCAAATGGACCTTCTTCATGACCTTGTCAGAACTGTCAAGCATATATGGGTGAAAATCATCAGCCTGTCACTTTGAAATATAGAGAATTCAACTTGTCTAAACTGACTGGTTGAAGCCATTATATACCAATTTCACTGTATTCATTTCTGGAGGACAATTACTAGCAAAGTTAAAGCAATGAAAAATGGCAGAGGGAGAATTTAAAAATAATGGAAGGCAAATGAAGGCAACACAAGCAGATCCAATACACAGTTTTATGAAGTGCACTAATCTATAGATCCCTGAATTCTTATGCAGCCAACATGGAGAATTGTGGAGACATTAGGCTATATTGTCCTCTCCTAGCTAATTTCAAAGAAGAACTGGACACAAATAATTCTGATAAAAAAATATTGTTTGTTTGTTGAGGCTCTGTTTAAGGCCAGAAATTATAAATTTACTCTCTGCACCACAGCTGCACACAAGTTAAAAGGGAAGCACTGAACTCCCTGACAGACCAGACATTAGTGAGTTTGAAGAACAAAAACATTTAAGAAATAAGATCACAGCAGTAACATAAGTAAGTGGTAAGCTGGAGGTGGTTCAATTAGTTTAAATGAGAGCCATATATTAAACACATGACAAAACATGTGGAGAGGGAAAATGGCGGACTTCTGGCACTTTTATTTCTCATAATTGGCAGATCTAAACTGTTCCTCGTGAGGTTGCTCCAAGCATGTAGGGTCCCACATAGAAAGAAAAACTGTGCAGGGCAGTATTCCAGCTCTTTAACTGGATGGTTGTTCATTGGTAACAGTGAGCAATTAAAGCATAGAAGAAGAGTTCACATTGGTATTTATCAATTCACTCTGTTATCTATACATTGTAATTTATTTGGGATGTGGTGGCAGATTTCATCTGATCAGTATAAGTTATTCAAAAATCCATTTATTATATTTTTCTTGAAGTAAAGAAATCTTCCCACTGTGCTTATAAAGCTACTAACCCCTTCCCTGCCTCACAGTAAAACGCGCTTCAAGAGTTACCTTACACCAACAGGCAGGTTAACTTGCAGATGGCATTAGATAGTGATGTGCTGTGTAGCTGTCTGTCCCTAACAATCTCCAATGTCTTAAACAAAAGCAATGCTAAAGCCTCTATGTGTTATCCTTCTTTACATAAAAAAACTCGGGTGAAGGTTCAAGACCATTTAAGGCAGATGAGACCAAAGTTCAAAGGAACAAAAGAAATTACATTGATCAGAAAGCAACTGTGACACAAAATCTGTATGTTGTAGCTGTCTTAAGTATGCACAGTTCACTTCAGTTTTGGAATACCATTTTTTTGATGTTATATTAAAGTACAAATCTTCACAATTAAACAACAAAAATAAAGGAGCGAAATTTAACCCCAAAAAATGGGTGGGTTGGGTCGAGTGAGATGTTAACATTTTAAGAATCTCAAACCTGCCTCCAACCTACCTCCAACTCACCCACTTTCAGGTTTACTGGAGGCAAGACAAGGGGAAGGCAACCAACCCAGGAGGTAGGTTTGTCATTTCAATATTTTAATGATACTGGCTAACAATTGTTAATGTTTATTTCCACATGTTTTATGCCAGAATTTATATTCCAGCATATGCTGAAATGATCCTGAGGAAATTTTAACCTAATCTCGATTGAGAAAAAAATCTGGCCCAGTCTGTCTTTGATCAAAGATAGCTTGGTACCTCCTTGAACTTTTGTAGCCAACTAAACAAAACTCAGACATTTGTATTGAGTTAAACTTGGTACAAGCTTCTGTCTGAAAGAGGCTTTTAAACTAATCCTTAAACATTATGGCTGGACTTAGAGAGGCGGCCACCAAGTCAAAACTAGACAAAAGAAAATCAAACAATTTCTGTCACATCACCTGTGTAGTGTATTGTTACTGATCTGCAGCAGAAAATGTCCAGTCAGCTACTCATACTCATTAACAAGCCTCAAGAAAACTTCAAATTAGGATCCACCCTACCACCCCAAACTAGTAGATATATGGAAACAACAACTAAAAAAACAATAAATACCGTTTATTCAATTTTTAAGGATTTAAGCAACACCTAATGTAAATAGGATTGAGGGCTATTACAGCTAATATGGATAAATGCTGTTGGAATTGTAATGTCAGGGAAAGCTAACGAAAGATTAATAATAAAAAGTATTAGTTTACATTCAAACATAAGGAGTGAATGAGAAAAGGTGATTTGGCCCATTAGCTCCTTCCTTCCATAGACCATGTATAATTTGACTTTGAGAGAGAGTGAGAGTAGAGAGAAATGTTGCAGAACATATCCTCAGGTAATTCAATGATTGACTGGAGTCTAAAAGAGAGAAAATGTACACACTGTTACAACCGAGGTGGGAGTAATGCACTGTCAATTCAGTCCCAATACTCCACAGGTCGCAGCATATTATTAAAGTTTTCCCACCTACCAGAAATTAGCCATATTACATGCTTTAGTAACCCCCAGAATAAAACAGACTAAACCAGGTATCTTTAAACAACAACAAATTAACTATTTATTAACAAACTAAATCTAAAACACTACTAAGATAAATTTATGTATAACGACTGTATAACTTCTTATTTTCTCTTAACCCTAATGCACACACACATGTATTCAAAAATTAACAGTTAACCAGTTTTAAAAATAGTATTTCTTAGGAATAAAATAAGTAGCTGGGTTGTACGTCCTGGTGAATTACGTACCTGGTTGGTGAAATGTCCCAGATTAGAATGATCAGATGTCACTCAAAGTCACCAGGCGAATTCGATGAGTCTTTTAATAGACAGGTATTTGAAGCACTTCAGCTGCAGCAGGTGTCACGCAGTTCTTTTAACAAGGAGTAGAGCCACAGGTCTATTTGGATTCTAAAATTGGTAGCTTTTCAGTAGAAACTTTACTAAGAATTCCAGCAAACACAAACAAACGACAGAGTCTGTCTTGAAGGCGAATGTTATTTTCTCCCAGGTATTTTGTTTCTCCCCTTGGGCAATATAGAGCCTTAAGATAAATGTAGATTTTCCTGCTTAGAGAGATATACAACTTCTTCCTTCAGACCATGCTTTGCTGGACTCTAGTTCAGAGGTTCAAGGCAGTCTTTATCCACAGTCAAAAGTTACAGTACACCATGTGACTGTCTCTCTCTCCTGCTGTGGCCTAGGAAACAGGTGCAGTTGCTGGCAAACTATGCTCAGCCTTAAAGGCACACTGTCTTTAAACAGAGGAGATAAAAACAGATCCGTGACAACACACACACACACACACACTTTGTCAACACGGCATCCAAGGATTGTCAGTAGGATAATGGTGGGTATGGACATATGATGTGTAATTCTTCCTTTCTATTTTTATTTATTACTTCGTTGTCTCAAATTTTTTCTTGGGTTAAATGAGAGTCAATTGCATGCTAAGGAGGCAGAGGTTTTCTATAATCCTTAGCATGACTGAAACCACACTCATGGTAAGAGTGGTCTCCCTTTTGCTGAACAATCCAAGTGCGATGTCCATTAGTACAAGTGTGTATCATGACTGATCCATGGAAGAAAGTCAGGTATTTAGGATATTATGCCATTGTTAAAATGTGCAATGTTGATGCCACAGTGGCTGGAATTTAACGCCCCCAGGAGTGCTCTAGGAGGCGAGGCGAGGCAAGGCGTGGGGGGCAGGGTTGTCATAAAATGGGGTGAAAGGCAGGGGTTGCTGTGCCTACCCACCCCAGTTGCTATTTTACCAGCGGCAGGGGAGGTGGCAGGCGACCTGCCCGCCCTTAGGCTAACAGAGGTCCTTGTGGACAATTACCACTTTAGGGCCTCCTCCCACCGCTGCTGGTATTTTTCTGGCGGACAGGCACTTCAGCACCTGAGAAGGCTGTCCAGTAATACCTGGTAGCCTCCTTGCGGGCTGGGAGGAGGCCCTCCTGATGGGGCACCCTGTGCCCCATGGAGGGTACCCAGCAGCACAGGCTGCCCCCGCTGAAACAACCCCACTTACCCTACACTCCAGCCCCATCTGCCAGGGCATAACTGATTGTCCCAGCGAGGCCTGACCCCACTTAACATTTTGGAGGCCAACACCCATGGTCCCTTTCTTGCTGGCAGCAGTCCCAGCAGTGGTCACTGCTCCCAGTGGCATTGCAGGGACTGAAGAACTGCCAGTCTTCTGATTAGCTGGCAACTCTTGGAGGTAGGACTTCCTGCCCCAGAGGTGCAGAAGCCCTGACTGCTGCCAATTAAGGGCCTCAGCCAAAAAACAGCCAGGTGGCTTTCAGGCCCAGCGGAGTGGGGCTCACCACCGCCTCATCATTAAATTCCGGCCAGAGTTTCAGCCCACCTTGACTCTAATATGAAATACAACACAGGAGGCCATCTCAGACCACATGGGCTGGACACTGCATGTGTCAAACCCAGAGTATAAAGAGATCAAGTGTCCACTGGCCCTCTGGAGTACTTTCTAACCTTACCTATAGTTGATTTAAATGTTTGCATGTTCAGACACTTCTATATGCTTTCAAATCATGCAGAATTTAACAGCCAGCAAGACAGCACTGTGTACACCTGTACAGATACATGCACAGTGTTCTCATTTAGATAAAAGAATTTCATTTGGAGCCAGTGAATATAAAAGAACCTCAGAATATAACAGCTGAAATAAATGCACCCAAAGATTGTGAAAAAGTTTTTTTTAAGTCATTCATGGGATGTGGGTGCCACAGGCAGGACTAGCATTTATTGCCCATCCCTAATTGTTCTCAAGGTTTAAATACCTTCTTGTATACAACTGAGTGGCTTCCTTGGTCATTTCACAGAGCCATGGGATTTGAGTCATGTACAGGCCAGACCAAGTAAGGACACCAGATGTCTTTCCCGAAAGGACATTAGTGAAACAGATGCACTGCATGACAATCTGTTAGTTTCATTATCACCATCATTAGCTTTTTCTTTCAGATTTATTTTATTAATTGAATTTAAATTCCCAACTGCTGTGGTGGGATTTGAACTTATCTCTCCAGGTCATTAGTCAAAGCTTCTGGGTTACTGGTGATGATGATGGCAGATTTGTCACAGGTGGAGATCATGGGAAGGCTTGTCTCTGTGGTAGTTGGCATAATCATTGGTGACTGAAGAGGCCAATTCTTGATCTGTAGGCTTTTGAGCAGTTGGAGCCCAAGAACCCTTGGTTTGGCAGGATTCTGGTATAAGCAGACTATTCATTATTTCTTTCTTTTGCAGCGCTGGAGCAGATGCCCGTTGGCTACAGTAAGCCAACCATGTAAGTTGAGACAATCAATGTTTGGGTTACCTTTTCTAGGCCCATCTCCATTCAAAGCAAGCAGTGCTATTCCTAGAGAAGGCTGCTTGGTCACTCAGGGTGCTGCCAGATGATGATATTGTCTCAGGTCGACAGTCAAAAGACCCATAATACCGAGTTGCCTACATGCAGGATTGAAGCTGCGGCCGTCAGTGTCATCTTGCACCTGCTGATTTTGCCTCTCCCCCATCACTGTAGGACTTTTCTTCCCACCTGCGCTAAGTTTGTTTAAACTGGAAATCAGTCCGTGCAAACTAATCCCACTCTTTAGGGTAAGTATTTCACCACAGTGGCTCAGCAGGCTGAGACAGCTGCAGCAACCACAAAGTTGTTATGTTGGAGTGTCCTTCTCCTAGCCTTTGGCTCAAGAGCCTACCCTCAAGGCAGAGGGGTTATTTGCCCATAGCTTGGTTTCCGGTCGCCAGTTCCCTTATGCTTGACCCGATGCCCTTGGGACGTGGAAAGTCTCCTTTGCTGTATTCTGGGTTACTCGTCCAGTAACTTAACCACTATACTACCATACCCAGTATATGAACAAGTATGGCATTGCATTTTCTAGTGCACCTGATTTAAGACAGATATTCAAACCCTGAACAAAATACATTTAGCAAAAGCAATCAAGCCAAGCAAAAGACAGCCTAGAGAGCACGCCTATAAAAAGTCAGTGTCAAATACCCAGCTTACCTACTGGCAAGTATTTATTTTATTAGAGGATCTGGAATCTCAGAAATTTCAGGATGATTGGGGCCATTTGTCCCAATGTGCCCATCCGATGCTGGCTTACATGACAGCCATCTACTCTAATATCATTTCCCTGGTCATTCCCCACAGTCTTATATATTTTCTTCTTTAAATGTTAATTAATTCTCAGTTAAATGTTTTAATTAACTTAGTTTTGACAGCCAATTGTGGTAATAGCTCGACCTCTCCAGCACCTCCCTTGACTCCTCCACTAGCTACGTTGTCAGACAGCTTGTTCAACATACAGTTTTGCATGAGACAGAATTTCCTCCAGTAAATCAAAAGGAAGACTGAAACCCTCATCTTCAAACCCTGCCACAAACTCCATGCCATTACTATCTACTCTATTCCCCACCACTGTCTCTGACTAAACCAGGTCATTCACAACGTCCACATTCTATTTGAGCCCCAGCTGAGTATCCATACCCATTATCTTCTGTGTGAAGAACACCTATTTCCATCTCTGCAATATTGCCTGGCTTGGTCCCACCTCAACCCATCTTCTGTTGAGATGATCTTCCATGCCTTTTTAACTTCCAAACCTGACTATTCCAATGCTCTCCCAGCAGACCTCCCATCCAGAAACTTCAGCTCATCCAAATCTCTGCAGCCTGTATCGTAACTCACTCATCTGGAAACCCTGTTCCAAATGAACTACACTGGCTACTGGTCCTCCAACACCTCAAATTTAAACTGTTATCCACATGTATAAATCCCTTCAAAGCCTTGCCTTTCCTTATCTTTGTAACTCTTTCTAGCTCTATAACTCCCTCTCCAAAACTCTCTGTTACTCTGGCTGACCCCTTTGCACCTCCTTTCATCCCACTATTGGGAGCTGTGGCCTTATGCTCTGTAATTCCCTCCCTAAACCCCCTCACCTCCCTCTCTTCAGGATTCTCATTAAAGCCCACCTCTTTGACCAAGCTTTTGGTCACCTCCTACTATCTCCTTCTTGTGTACTTTTTTGATTACAGATCTGTGACGCACCTTGGGGCATTTTTCTATGTTAAAGGCACTTTATGAATTCAAGTTGTTGTCGTTCTAATATATTTCATAGTCTAATAATATTCTATGTAAAAAGGATACTTTTGTTCTCCTTTATGCTGTATGGTATTAATCCTAGGGATAATGGGAATATACTTGAATTGGAAAGAAGCGAATATTGGTGTCCCACAAGGATTTGTGCTATAGTCATTAATGACTTAGATAACACGACAGAGAGCCATATATCCAAATTTGCAGATGACACAAAGATTGGTGGTATAGTAGGTCGTGTAGATGGAAGAATAAAATAAAAAAAGAGACATCGATAGATTACGTGAGTAGCAAAACTTTGGCAGGTGGATTTCAACATAGGTAAGTGTGATTTTGCACCAAAAAAGTAAAGATTTGAGTATTGTTTAAAACAGCAAAAAGCAAAAAATAGTGGAGGTCCAAAGACATTTAGAGGCACATGTATACAGATAACTAAAATGTAGAAGTCAGGTAGAAAAATGATCAAAAAGTCTAATGGAATGTTAGCCTTTTATAACTAGAGGGCTAGAATATAAAGGGGAGGAAGTTCAGCTATGCAAAGCCCTGTTTAAACCACATCTAGAATACTATGTACAGTCCTGAGCACAATATCTTAGAAATAATTTTTGGCCTTGGAAGGAGCACAGATTCACCAAAATGTTACCTGCATTCCAAGGGTTAGTTATGCAGAGAAATTACATAAACTAGGCTTGTAATCTCATGAATGTAGAAGGCTAAGGGGTGACTTGATTGACGTTTTTAGGATTTTGCAATGAACTGACAGGTAGATAGAGAGAAACTTTTTCTACTGGTGTGGCAGTATAGAACAAGAAGACATAACCTTACAATCATTCAGGAAAGCAGACAGGAAACACTTTTTAATGCAAAGGGTGGTAGAAGTGTGGAACTCTCTTCCATAAATAGCAGTAGATGTGAGCTCAATTAGTAATTTTAAATTGGATATTGATAGTTTTTTGCAAGACAAGGGTACAAAAGGATATGGATGGATGGTGGATGGAGTTAAGATACAGATCAACCATAACTTCAATGAATGGTGGAACAGGGTCAAGGGCTGAATTGGCTACTTCTGTTCCTATATTGTCCCACCTTGTTACTGATTTATGAACTAGTGAAAATTGAATGGATAGAAAATTAATTTATAGACTTAAAGTTATCTCCTTGCTCTTCTTATGCTCAAAGAAATTCTCTTGTTTCATTTCAGTGGGCAGAAAGTATTTTGAAAGTAATTCCATTCTTCTGGCTCAATAAATATTAAAGAGCCCCCAGCAGACAATAAAAAGAATCAAATGAAGGATGTTGTGGCAAAAATGGCTGCATTTAAAATAGTGTTCCAGCATATTGAGGTAAATAAGGATGTTGTTCTACAAACTACAGTGTGGATTCTACTATCATCCATTTAATTTCTTACTGTGAATCCTGCCCATTGCTATTTAAGAAATTCAGTATAGCTTTCAATTTGATCATCATTTTTTTGTCAGGTCAGCCAGATAGAGTATTCATAGCTTTGTGAATATAGCAGCATAATCAGAATCTCCCTAACGCTGTAATTTGTACAAAGTGACAACTCACTTCAAAGTGATTTTACAACCAGTTGGTTCATGTAGTTGCGACTGAGGCGGGAGGAGTGCACTGTCTTTCTCTAGTTCCACTTCTCCATAGGTCACAACATATACTTAAATGTTTACCCAGTTACCAATATGGCCAATTATATACTCTATTTTTATTTCAGATTAAAATCCACCAACCCATGTTTCTTTAATAAACAACAAAATTATTAATTTATTATAAAACAAGACATATTCAGTAAAGATGCAAAGTATTAACACACAGATTGAAATATAAATGTTCCCTTCTAACTTAGCCCAACACACACCCACCCACACATGGGTTAAAGAAAAAAATAAAGAAGTTTTCTCTGCAGAGATCTTTTTACAAAAAGGACAAAAAAAAAAACTTTGGCCAAATACTCGTTAATTCTTGAAGGAAAAGGATAAGATATGGAATTATATCAGTTGTCCCTTGTCTGGCATCCCAAATACGCACAGACAGCTGTCAGTGGGATCTTTTTGGGGCAGTTCTCTTCAGGCGACATTGAGGATTAGTCTGGCAGGCTTTCCAAGAGAAATGCATCATCAGGGATTTCAGGTATCACTCACTGGATTTTCAAGGTTTCTCAGAGAGGTGGAGAAAGGATGAGCTGGTCTTCTCTTTTAGCAGGCTGACCCCCAACTGACTAAAAATAAGCCAAAACAAAACCAATTCTTGACGAACATAAATTTTGACATGTCACTTCTCTGTAAACAATTCCATAGTCATAAGGCACCTCCTGTTTACATGGCTGAAGACATGTAACTTCCAGTAAGTGTTTTTAAACAAAACCCAAAGTCCTTCCAGTTACCTTTTAAAAAACAAAGTCCAGTATCTATGGAATCACTTCAGTCCTCCAAAGGAATCTATTTCCACAATTTTAAAACACAAGTCCTCACAAAAATATTAATAAATGGAAGTACTTTCATAACAATGATGACAAAATGTATCTGAGGAATATTAAGTAATAGCCACAGGCAACTTTTTAAATCTTGAAAATTTTTTATACATGTTTTTCTTGGTTCAAACAATTTGTTCTTTAGCTTGCAGGACAGGATGATCTGGGTAGTAGTGCTTTCAATAGTCACTATTGTACTCTGCATTGATCATTTCCTCCTGCTAAGATGAAGCATTGTGGTGAAGTGGAAGATATGACATTCTCAAAGATGCAAAACTATTCAGTATAAAATCAGTATAAAATGGCAGGTCTACCAAATTTAACAGTGAATCAACATTGCAGACCACAAACAAAGAGCATTTATCATAGTTGTCCGTGGAAGGCTGAGAATCAGCTATGATTATGACTAAGTTGTCTGTCATGTAAAGCTCATGCAGCACGACTGAGATTTAAAGCCAAAACAGGCAGAGTGCATCTAGTATTTTAATATTCCGAGGCCCCAAACACTCCTTTCAGGTGAAGCGGCGATTTACTTGTAGTTCTTTCAATGCAGAATATTGTATTCGCTGCTCACAATGTGATCTCCGCTTTGCGGAACACCTCTGCTCTATCCAAAAGCATGACCCTGAGCTTCCAGTTGCTTGCCATTTCAACACTCTGCCCTGCTCTCGTGCCAACATTTCTGTCTGTCCTGCTCCAGTGTTCCAGTGAACATCAAGGCAAGCTCGAGGCGCAGCACCTGATCTTTCGATTAGGCATTCTACAGCCTGGCGGACTGAACATTCAGTTCAATAACTTCAGAGCATGACTGGCCTTTTTAAAAAATATTTTATTTTTTTAAACCATGTGCCTGCTTTTCACGTAGTCAGAGCTGCTCATTATTCTGCTATTAACACTCTGGACTAATGCTTTGTCTTTCACCACAAGCAACAACACACTCTTTGCCTTTGTCCCAGGATAGCTTTGTTATTTAATCTCCCTCTGCCCTATCAAACACCTTCCTCTTTGTTCTCTCCCCCACCCCTCCCCCTCGCTTGCTTAAAACCTAATTCTTTTCTAACATTTGCCAGTTCTGATGAAAGGTCACAGACCTGAAATGTTAACTTTGCTTTTCTCTGCACAGAAGCTGCCAGACTTGCTGAGTATTTCCAGCACTTTTTGTTTTTATTCTAGTATTTTAAGACTGTACCATTTTTTTCCAAATTTCTATTTGTAATAAGAGTAACAAGAAAAAGGTATACATATATTCTTGATAAGCAAGGGGGTGAATGGTTTTCAAGGGTAGGCGGGTATGTGGAGTCGAGGTAACAATCAGATCAGCCATGATCTTACTGAATGGCGGAGCAGGCTTGAGAGGCCGCGTGACCTCCACCTGCTCCTAATTCATATGTGCGTATGTATGTTCATAGAATAACAAAGGCACTCAATACCAGCAAGTATATTTCTGACCATACAAATGGTAACTAGCATTGAAAGCTTTGTATGAAATAAAGCTAACTTGTAGAGAATGAGCTAATACAACACTAAAAATCTTGATTTATTCTTGCAATATTGCTTCAAGGACAACTGCAGCATTACAATATTTGCAGGTATGCATGTCTGTGATATTTTTTGCAACCTCTACTATCTGGCTGGAGATCATGATGTTTGCACCAATCTGGTAGCACAAGTGAGACAAAATGAAATAACGCCATGTTGTTTACACTGCACAGGCTTCACTGGCTGTGCCAACTTGCTTGAATACATGGTTCACTGCTGAGCATGTGCAGGTACATATACAATGTCCAGAACTTAATGAGGCCAATAGAAGCAGGAATGGAGGCATGGAGGGGGGGCACGGAGAATAGCGATGGATGCGCCAACCTGGAAATGCAATGTCATGACATTGGTTCTGGATTTATCCAGCGGTGGGAAAGCTGCAAGGTGGCATTGCCACCCCAACGTGACAGGACTGCCATTTGAATTGGTAAACAAGTTGTTGTAATACATTTGCATGCTATTGACTGCAATTCGATGGGAGAGTTGGAACTAAGTGAACGGCGGGTGGGTCTCACATCGCTTTGGATCCCTGGCCATTGAAAGGTGGATGTACCGAGGCAAGGCCTCAGTGCCACAACAGCAATGCAGCCATGATGAGAATTGGATAGGGAAAGAGTGGAGATCGGAGGCCATTGTCGGCCTGCAGTGCTGTGCACTCTGCATAGGTGGGCTTGGTCTCAGGTGAGGGGATCGGGTGGCAGTACTGGGTGGGTTTGGTCTCAGATGACAGTACTGGGTGGGCTTGGTCTCGGATGACAGTACTGGATGGGCTTGGTCTTGGGTGTCAGTACCGGGGTGGCCAAACTACTGGGTGCTGGGCTGGGTCTCAGCAAGCGTGGGCACTGAGAGGAGTAGCAAAAGCAAAAGGAAACGGTGGTGTAGTGATACTGGTAAGGGTAATGTGACTGGACTAGTAATCTAGAGGCACAGGCTAATGTCCAGGGGACACGGGTTTAAATACCACCATGGCAGCTGGTGGAATTGAAGTTCAATTAATTGATAAAAATTTGGAATTAAAAGCTAGTTTCATGGCACCATTACGGAAACTATTATCAATTGTCTTAAAAACCCATCTGGTTCACTAATGTCTTTGAGGGAAGGAAATATGCTGTACTTAATTGCTCTGGCCTACATGTGACTCCTGACCTACAGCAATGTGGTTGACGCTTAACTGCCCTCTGAAATGGCCTAGCAAGCCACTCAGTTCAAGGGCAATTAGGATGGGCAATAAATGCTTGTCTTGCCGGTGATGCCCAGATACCATGAAAGAATTTTTTAAAAATGCCAAGGGCAACTTTGTCACTGCAAGGGCAGCTCTCTGGAGGCCTACTGGTCAGCTGGCATGGGTCTCATGCAGCCCGTCTTTGTGGACTCCCATGGTGCAATGCAGCACCTCCGACGAAGGGAGGGCCAGGAGACAGCTGCACCTGTCTGTGAAGCTCCATGAGAAGAGTGACAGCAGCCAGCCACACCAAGAAGGGCCCACCTGTACCAGAGAGTGTATCAGATGCGAATCAGCTACCTCCAAAATGTCTGAGCGACAGCGAAGACTGCGGCTCTCCAGGGAGGCCATTACCGATTTATGCGCCATGCGACACGACAAGTTGCAAACTATGGGATTTGGGGGACACCCTATGCCAGTGGCCCTAAAGATCACCGTAGCACTCAACTCTTACTCATCTGGACCTTTCCAGGGATTCACTGGGTACATGTGTGGGGTCTCCCAGGCAGCAGCCACTGCTGCATCAAGCGGGTGACCCAATGGCCTGTTCAAGAGGGTCGGTGACTATGTGCACTACCGGACTGACCATGACAGTCAGTGAGAGAGGGCCATTGGATTTGGGGCCATTGTTGGATTCCCCCAAGTGCAAGGTGTGATAGATTGCATGCATGTGGCCATCAAGGCTCCAATGGACCAGCCAGCCACCTTCATTAACAGGAAGGGCTTTCATTCCATCAACTGGTCTGTGACCATCGAAAGTGTTTCCTGTAAGTGTGCACCTGTTTCCCAGGAAGCAGCCACGACATCTACATGCTTCAACTGTCCCATATGCCACAGCTTTTCAGGCCCCCCAAGCTCACCTTCAGGGATGGATTCTCAGGGACAGGGCCTACCCACTGAAGACATGGCTAATGACAACTATGAGGAACCCTTGCACTGCAGCAGAGGAGGGGTGCAACACTTGCCAAGGTTCCACCTGAATGACTGTCGAGCAGGACATTGGGCTGCTGAATATGAGATTCCAGTGCTTTGATCAAACTGGTGGAGCCCTGCAGTATGCCCAGATAGGGGTCTCGCACATTGTAGTGGTCTGCTGTGCTCTGCAAAATCTAGCACTGCAGAGTGGGGAGACCATGCATGGAGACGACATGATTGATCGCCAGTCCTCAACCGACGAGGAGGACGTGGAGGGGGCTAATGAGCAGACAGCACTGGATCTTGAACCCCTAGTTTTGGAGGCCAGGCACATTGAGCGACGGGCCAAAGAGGCAACAGACAATCTCATACTTAACTGCTTCCTGCCACCATGATGGCATTTCAAAGTGAACTCAATAAAGACTCACCTCAATGTATGCAGTCTACTGCCTCCTTTCTATCTGGATTTCTATCCAAGGATCAGGAGAAGACTCTAGGCACCTTGTCCTTCTCTTGCCCTGCTGCTGCTGCGTTGAGCTAATGGCCAAGACGATAGTGTGCAAGTCTGCGCGCATCTGTGGGACCTGGCTCTCCATGAGGGTCGCCAACGCCTCTATGGGGGAAACCATGTGCTCACACACCTGAGACATGGCTGCACTCACGGCATGGATGGACTCCTCCATCGTCTGCTCATGGCTGTGAATGGCCTCTGGCCATTTCAACAAATGCTACTTGACCTCTCCCTGCAACTCCAGCCTGCCTTGACCTCTCCCTGCAACTCCAGCTGCTGACCTCAGAGGCTCATCATCAGCAGGGGCTCAGCCTGGGCCTGGCCACCCACAGTCATCCGACTGTCAGAGGCAGAGGCTGTCACAGCTTCAGCCAGCTGTTCTGGCATATGTGCAGTGCTCTCACCAACTTGTGACCCTGGTTCTTAGACCGCCCCACCAAGATGAAAGTATTTGCAGTGGTGGAAGGAGTGAGAGTGTCATATGATGGTGCATCCTCTGACTGCGCCTCCTCAGAACTTTCCCCCTTCAGCTGGAGTCTCCTGTGGTCACCGACCTGCATGAGAGAACACAAACATCTGTGGGTTAGGCTGTGCACATCTTGGTCATGCTAACCATGTGTGCTGTCGATCTCCAGAAGTGTTGAGGATGTTGAATGAAGACAATCCTTGCTCTCTTGTGCGGAGACGCCAGTCTCACCATCGCTAGTGAGCAGCCGCTCCGGGCCCCTGCTAGCTCTAGTGCCTTGTCCTCAGTCATGGAAAGAAGCCGGATATCAGATATTTCTCCACCAGTCCGCAAGGTCTCCCTGGCGTTGTGGGACTATTTGTCTTGCAAGTGCAAAGAGGGACATCGTAAGACTTTTCAGGAAGAACAAGAGTACAGTTCTGCTCATGGCAGCCCCTCATTCCCTGCTGAGGTTTCCTACATGGCTCCTCCCCACATCCACTCTCAGTGGCGTCATTGGGCAGGTGATAAAAAAGGTGGCCTGTTGTGAAATGCAACCATGCATCTCCCAGGATGTGGTGATGCCTACCCCCCCTTGCCATCGCCTTTGTGGTGACTCCCTCCCCATGTTTCACTGCCTCAGGCATAGCCCTCTGCAAGCCCCAAAAAGGAGAGCGGTATGCAGCACTCACCTTGGCTGACTGAAGTAGGTCATTGACTCTCTTCCTGCACTAGACTCAGTTGCGTTGGGTGACCCCACGGCTGCTGACCTCCTCTGTGATCTCCATCCAGGCTCGTTTGGTCAGACTGGAGGACCTCTTCTTGCCATCCCTTGGAACGAAGAGCTCCCGTTTTCCCCTTGCAACCTGGAGGAGAATCTTCAGGGAGGCATCAATGTGGGGCCATCCGGTTTCTTCCACCTAACATGGGCCCTCTTGGCTTCCGGAGAGCTCCTGGCCTTTTGTGGCCTTGGACAGCAGCATAGCAGTACAGTAGCACAGGGACTCCAGGCAGGGGAGCGTCAGCAGCACAGCAGCAAACAGTCAGTGAAGCAACAATTTAAGCAGGGCTGCTAGCACTTTAAATATGGCTCCAGCACCTGTGTTCGTCTTCACTGACAATGCCATTGGCGTCTTGCTACCTGCCCCAGTTCTCCAATGGGACATTCAAATGCGCTGGCCGCCGTGTGATCGCGGTTGGTCGGTTGCACACGTGACCAGCAGCAATGGTGCCCACTTTCAGTTCCGTCACCAGGACCCATGACGGGCTCACTAAATTCAGCCTAATGTGTCCTGTGCAATGTGTTAGACTTGGGCTAACAATGTGATTCCAATGCTAGACTATCGCCATGAGGGGTTTCAGATGGAGAAATGCAACCCAAGCACAGTGAGTTGCAGTGGCTGTACACTGACTTCTGTCCTAAACTTACACCTTTCAAGTGCAAATTTAACATGATACACATAATACAAAAAAAGCCCAAGACTCAAAGTCTTGACAAGAGCATCAGATTCCCAAAACAGGCAAAACTGACTTCAAAATCCAGTTCTGAATGATGACTTGAACATCAGTTCTTCCTTATAAAACGGTCACAAGTTACAACAGGATCAGTAAATGACGCACTCCCCTATATGAGCACCCATCAGCTCAGGGACAGAATGGCTGCTGACGGCAGTGAGGTGCAAAATAGGCAGAAACAGCAAAAGGAGATAAAACTAATAAAATGAACTGAATTTCCTCGAGATTAATAAAAACATAAATATACCTCAAAGATTCTGATTTTTTGACCAAATTAATAGGTCAAATTCTGCTTTTATTAACTGGAAATTTTCTCTCAAATTCACAGTTAAGTTCTGAGTTCCTTTTTTAAGCCAAATAGGTAAAGTGTGGTGCAGAAAATTGCACATAAACAACATAACACATGAGGTGTGATGAACTCTGAAGTGTGGCAGTCAGGAAACATATGCAGACATGTGATACTTATGATATTGAAAGTGAATCTCCTATGCTAATTCTCAGAGGTTTTAAGTTAGAGCAAGTGAACTAAGTAACACAGAATGTATTATTCTGCTGCTCAAGTGTTGGTGTGGGCCCCTTTAAGGTTACAAGGTGTAATTAGTCTTCACTTTTTGAAATTAATGGTTTGATTATTACAAGGCGAGCATTTGTTTTCTCAAAGAAAGTCTAACTGCTGTTATTAAGTAAGCACATACTAACATTTGCGAACTTAATCTCTCCAGACATCAGAGGAGATTGGAATTTATTGGGCAGTTTCAGACAGCAACTGAAACATAAAGCATTTAAAAATAGTTTTGCATCTGCAACAAAGTGTGAGTGCTATCTTTATGCGTAGACATGCCATTTTTACTATGTCATTAGCTGATCTCTAGTGGCTAGCAGCAGTAGAGGGAGGTGTCAGTGTCACTGTTAGGCAGCATGCGGCAGGAGGAAAGAGGGTAATCGGGGATGGGCATTAAGCAGGGAATTGTTGTTACTGAAATAAAAACAGAAAGTGCTGGAAATACTCAGCAGGTCTGGCAGCATCTGTGGAGACAGAAACAGAGTTAACATTTCAGATCGATGACCTTTCATTATAAATGATTTGGAGGAAAGTATAGGTGGTCTGATTGGCAAGTTTGCAGACGACACTAAGATTGGTGGAGTAGCAGATAGTGAAGGGGACTGTCAGAGAATACAGCAGAATATAGATAGATTGGAGAGTTGGGCAGAGAAATGGCAGATGGAGTTCAATCAGGGTAAATGCGAGGTGATGCATTTTGGAAGATCCAATTCAAGAGTGAACTATACAGTAAATGGAAAAGTCCTGGGGAAAATTGATGTACAGAGAGATTTGGGTGTTCAGGTCCATTGTTCCCTGAAGGTGGCAACGCAGGTCAATAAAGTGGTCAAGAAGGCATACGGCATGCTTTCCTTCATCGGACGGGGTATTGAGTACAAGAGTTGGCAGGTCATGTTACAGTTGTTTAAGATTTTGGTTTGGCCACATTTGGAATACTGCGTGCAGTTCTGGTCGCCACATTACCAAAAGGATGTCGATGCTTTGGAGAGGGTGCAGAGGAGGTTCACCAGGATGTTGCCTGGTATGGAGGGCGCTAGCTATGAAGAGAGGTTGAGTAGATTAGGATTTTTTCATTAGAAAGACGGAGGTTGAGGGGGGACCTGATTGAGGTGTACAAAATCATGAGAGGTATAGACAGGGTGGATAGCAAGAAGCTTTTTCCCCAGAGTGGGGGATTCAATTACGAGGGGTCACGAGTTCAAAGTGAGAGGGGAAATGTTTAGGGGGGATATGCGTGGAAAGTTCTTTACGCAGAGGGTGGTGGGTGCCTGGAATGCGTTGCCAGCGGAGGTGGTAGACGCGGGCACGATAGCGTCTTTTAAGATGTATCTAGACAGATACATGAATGGGCAGGAAGCAAAGAGATACAGACCCTTAGAAAATAGGCGACATGTTTAGCTAGAGGATCTGGATCGGCGCAGGCTTGGAGGGCCGAAGGGCCTGTTCCTGTGCTGTAATTTTCTTTGTTCTTTGTTCTATTAGAACATTAGAAGTTTCACGCCTTTTAAAAAATATTCTGCTTTTTTATTCTTACTACCGAAGTGAATAACTTCATACTTTCCTACAATATACATTATGGAGGCCTTGGTGGAGGTGGAAAGTAGGAGAGATGTATTGTATCCACAGGTGTCCCTCCAGACACAAGCTCAAAAGGCAGTGGGAGCAGGTAGCCATAGGGGTCAAAACCAGAAGTCAAGCCTTGAGAACGTGGATGCAGCGCCGCAAGAAGTTCAATGATTTCACATGAGTGGCCAAGGTCAGTGAATGCATCTTTAAATGCCGTATCCTACCAACTGCACCACCAGCCTCAGACACTGCTGAAATCACTCAAGTACCAACAATCTCTTTCAATCATAACTCATATTTAACATTCACAGCTTCACTTCACCTTCACACACATAGCACTGCTGCAAGCCTCACATTTCACAGCTTGCTCACACTGCCAGCTATTTAATCATGACAACCCCATCACCCAAACAGATTGCACCACACCCATTGACATAGTTCCCTCTCTCTTGCAGGACAACGTGGGGTACAACAGGAGGCAGCAGGTGTTAACTGGAGAGGGACAGGCCCAGCAGCATTTCCTTACTCCCATGCAGAAGATGGTGCTTGCCATCATTGGAGTAGCCATGACTGAGGCCACGGCCAGCAGAAGGGTTGAAACTATCGAAGATGACAGGATGCCCATAACTAATCCTCCTTCTCATATCTCACTTCGTCCTCATCCCATAATATATTCTGATTTACAAGCTGCAGATTGTGCAAACATGCACCTCTTATTTTCACCCCTTCATCTCACCACCACCCTACCCTTTTGCCTTTCACCTTTCAGATAACCAAGAACTGCGACCTCATCAGGCAATGGTGGAAGAGCAAGAAACAACACTTGATTTCACATTCACTGCCACCAGCTCAGAAACTGACACTGTGCATAATTTACAAGACAGCATAAAGGCAGGATCTGCACTGAACACCCAACAGGAGTGGCCTGCTGCCAGGGCAGGGGACAAGAATAGTGCAGGTGCCAGCTCCCAGAGTGTGAAGTCACACACAAGTTTTGCTGCAAGGCCTCAGATTAACACTTTGATAAGGCAGACTACAGAAAGCAGCTGATGGTTTGCACAATGAAATGCTCGGTGCATTGGCAGGAAGACTGCATGCAATGCCTAGAAGCATGGAGGAGTCTAGCTCCAGTTTTGCAAAGGAATTTATGCAGAGCCTGGAGCCCATCCTTTCCAGCATGGAAGAAGTGGCCAACTCCATGAGCACACTTGCAGACTCAACCATGATGCAACACAAGCAGAAGGCACCCAATGCCTGCCTGCTCATGTCTGCCAGACTCCTCCATGCTCCTTGGCATTGCTGCAGTGGAAGCTCAGACTTCTGCCATGCAAGGTTGGTTTGCTGCCACACAAGGTCAGCTTGCTGCCATCATGGCTGTAGATACCAGTGTCCAAAGGGGCTTGCAGGTGTCACAGCAGTCCGGCAATCTTTCCTTTGACAGGTTACTATGATTGCTGAGCCACAGGAGTGCGGGGAGTAGCAGTGGCTCCATACAGCACGAACCTGCTGTCCTCTCAGGATAGCAGCATTTGTTCTCCCACCACTGCCACTCCACAAGTGCACTTGCTGTTGCCTGTCAGCCAGCCAGCCCAGACTTCTGCCAGCCATTTTGAGTTACTGCAGTCTGAAGCCAGAAATTCTAGGCCCAGAGCTGCTCAAGGTCACCCTCCAAGGCCATCTTGAGTATCCCACATCGAAAGTCAGCAGCTTTCCACCAACCTTGCGGCTCACTGGGGTAGCACTGCGTAAGGGCACCAGCACTGGCAAAAGCACATGGAAGATAGGAGGTGTAAATAACCAGGGGGCATAGATTTAAGGTAAGGGGCAGGAGGTTTAGAGGGGATCTGAGGAAAAAAAAATTCACTCAGAGGGTGGTTGGAACATTTAAGAAATATCTTAAAGAGGACTTGAAACACCATAGCATACAAGGCTACGGGCCAAGTGCTGGGAAATGGGATTAGAAGAGATAGGTGCTTGATGTCCAGCACGGACACGATGGCCGAAGGTCCTGTTTCTGTGCTGTATAATGCTATGACTCCATGACTAAGCGAAATCACAGGAGTGACTAGCGACTACTAGTCTGTATGTTTTGATTTAAAAATTTGGTTTTGAATGTTTATTTTGTGGTGGCATTATGATCAATTGGATGCTGTGATGATCAGGGAAGATATGGCATGTGACTGTTGGTGAACGGGGAATTGGGGTTACATTACTGGTATCGCAGTTGGATGAGTTGCCTATGGACAGCCAGCCAGAAAGGAGCTGTCTAGGTTTCTTCCTCCCTTCTTCCACCTCCTCCTCACCCACGCACCATATAGCTGGTGGCTAAAGCTGTGTCCTCATGATGGCTAGGTTGTGTACTATACAGCAGACCACCATGAATCTTGACACCCAATCTGCCGAGTACCAAAGGACTCCTCCAGAGTGGCACAGGCAGTGAAAGCATTGTTTCAACACGCCAACGGTCTGCTCTGTCACATTTCATGTGGCAGCATGGCTTTCGTTGTATGCAGGCTGCCTACATGTGCATGGGTTGTGCACCAAAGTCATGAACCATGTCATCAGCAAATAGCACTTGTCACCCAATAGCCACCCTTTGGTATATTGTGGTGACTCAAATGCAGATGGCACGGCGGACTACTGCAGAATGAAGGAATCATAGCTGTTGCCAGGATACTGAGCATTGGCGAGCATGATGCATTGCGTGTGGTCACACACCAGCTGGTGAGGGAGCAGAATCCCTTTCAGCTGTGGTACATCACAGCCCACAAAGCGACGAGTGTGCACTCGATGGCACCCTGCACCATGGGGAAGCCTGCAACCCTTGCAATGCCACATGCTTGCTATGCCTGCTGTTCTCCAGCAAGAGAGAATGAAATTCAGTCAGCTGTCTTTGAATAGAAAGTGTCAGTGATCTCCCTTACACAACAGTGGACACAACCTGCGAGTTGTAGCAATTATCTGCAGCTTCAGCCTGAAAGAAGCCAAACAAATAAAGTTTATTGCCACATTCACCTTCACAGCCACTGGCAATGCAGACCTTGCCCTGCTCTGAGGTTGCAGTTCTAGCTATAGGAAATGGCAGATTTCAGTGAGGTTGTACTTACACACCATTGTCCCTCGCTCAGATTTAGGTAATAGAATTGCTCCCTGAAGACCTGGGAAGATATGGCCTCCTGCTGAGTGTCCTTCCCCCCATTCTCCCCCTCTCTCTTTTAGCAGCTTGACCAGCTCTGTGACACCTCTGCTCATTCTCCCAATCATGTCTTACTCCAAGAGGAAAGCCTACTATTGCACTCATGCCTGGCAGCAACTGGTTTGTGCAGAAGCCTTGAAGTCAGCATGTGCCACACTACTCCCTGTAGATTTCAATAATTTTAAAGAACTCTAGAAAGCACCAAACACTTGTACAATTGTAGCAACAATCAGTAGAAATCAATCAGCAACTAACCTGAAAATAGTTGACGATCCCTTTAAATAACGCTGGTGAGGTTCTTCCTGCTGCTGAACATGTGTTCAAACATGCATGATTAAGAAACAGTGTTTTCTGGAGCGTTGAGCTCCAAAATGGCAGTTTTGGATTGAAATCAGTGTTATACGCTCACAGACGCTGTGATCTGCCTACTCTGCATATATCTGGTAGACACTCACTACTCGCGTGCTAACGCTCTCATCAATATGGCGTCAGGCATGACTCACACCAAAAGTGTGCGCGAACACTGCAGATATGATTTTTGACTTCTACGGCTACTCATAGTAGTGCTCAAGAAACAGATGCTACCCATCCAAATTTTATGCTGCTGGTGTTTAAGAGATGCTCCTAGAATTAATTTGTCTTGTGACGGGTGTGGGGGGAGTGTGGGGTGGGGGAAGTAGGGAAAGTACTCAAATTAGGAGGAAGATAAACATTGTTTTCTCTGTTCCTATCTGTGTGTGTGGCTGGCCAACAAACAAATGTGTCTTTCCTAACAAAATTGTTTTTATGATTTATGAAATATGAAAAATCATTCTGCAGCATATTTTCACTAAGTTGGAAGCAACTCAAAAAAGCCCAAAAGCTTTTGCACAGTTACGATTATAGAGTTATACAGCACAGAAACAAGCCCTCTGGCCCATCATGTCTGTGCCGGCCATCAATCACCTGTTTATTCTAATACCATTTTCCAGCACTTGGCCTGCAGCCTTGTATGCTATGGCATTTCAAATGCTCATCTAAATACTTCTTAAATGTTGTGAGGGTTCCTGCCTCTACCACCCTTTCAGGCAGTGTGTTCCAGATTCCAACCACCCTTTGGGTGAAAACAATTTCCTCAAATCCTTTCGAAACCTCCTGCCCCTTACCTTAAATCTATGCCCCCTGGTTATTGACACCTCCACTAAGGGAAAAAGCTTCTTCCTAACTACCCTATCAATACCCCCTCATAATTTTGTATATCTCAAACAGGTCCCCCGCTCAGCCTTCTCTGTTCTAAGGAAAACAACCCTAGTCTATCCAGTCTCTCTTCTTAGCTGAAATTCTCCAGCCCAGGCAACATCCTGGTGAATCTCCTCTACACCCTCTCCAATGTAATCACATCCTTCCTAATAGTGTGACGACCAGAACTGTACACAGTACTCTGGCTATGGCCTAACTAGCGTTTTATACAGCTCCACATTTCAACAATGGCAGGTGGATGATCGAGGGTGGCCTCACGGTTCAGTGATGCCTCCCTGCTTATTCTCCTCCAGGCTGCAAGGGAACGGCAGGACATCCTTTTCCCCAGAAGAGGAAGAAGAGGTCCTCCCACCTCACCAAGTATGCCTGGACGGAGAATGCAGAGGAGGTCAGCAGCCGTGGGGTCACCCGAGGATTTTAGTTTCCTGGATCACTGGGTCTGTTTCTGGCAACGGTGGGACCTGTACAAGTTGGACGGGCTTCACCTGAACCAGGATGGGACAAGCATCCTTGCTGGGAGATTTGCTAGTACTGTTGGGGGGGAGGGGGGGTTTAAACTAATTTGGCAGGGGGATGGGATACAGAGTGGAGGTACAGTAGGGGGTAATATAGAATAGAAAGTGAGTCTGCCTGGAAGGCAGAGCAAATATAGACCTGGTAAGGCACAAGGGAAAAATGCAAGGTTGGATTGCATCTATTTCAATGCAAGGAGTCTTACTAGTAAGGCTGATAAATTGAGGGCGTTGATTAGCACATGGGATTATGATATTATTGCTATCACAGAGACATGGTTGAGGGAGGGACAGGACTGGCACTCAATATTCCAGGGTATAGAATCTTCAGGCGCGACAGGGGAGGGGATAAAAGAGGAGGTGGCATTGCACTGTTGATCAAGGAGTCAATTACTGCAGGAAGGAGGGATGACATCTTCAAAGGTTCCTCAAATGAGGCCATTTGGGTAGAACTTAAAAACAAAAAGGGGGCAATCACTTGGCTGAGCGTGTACTACAGGCCTCCAAACAGTGAGGAAGAGATAGAGGAGCAGATATGGAGGCAAATCTCTGAGAGGTGTGAAAATAATAGGGTAATAATAGTAGGGGATTTCAACTTCCCCAATATTAACTGGGATAGTCTTAGTGCAAAAGGCTTAAAAGGGGTGGAATTCTTAAAATGCATACAGGAGAGCTTTTTGAGCCAGTATGTAGAAAGTCCAACAAGGGAAGGGGCAGTACTGGACCTAATCCTAAGGAATGAAGCCGGTCAAGTGGTAGAAGTGACAGTGGGGGAGCATTTCGGAGACAGTGACCATAACTCTAAGATTTAAGGTAGTTATGGAAAAGGACACAGATGGACCAGAAATAAAGGTACTGAATTGGGGGAAGGCTAATTTCAATATGATAAAACAGGATCTGGCCAAAGTGGGCTGGGAGCAGCTACTTGTAGGAAAGTCTACATCACATCAGTGGGAGTCATTCAAAGAGGAAATAGTGAGAGTCCAGAGCCAACATGTACCCATTAAGGTGAAGGGTAGGACTAACAGGTCTAGGGAACCCTGGATGTGAATGGATATACAGCATTGGATCAGGAAAAAAAAGGAGGCTTATGGCAGATCCCAAGCGCTGAAAACAGCAGAGGCACTAGAGGAGTATAGGAAGTGTAGGGTGGCACTTAAAAAAGTAATTAGGAGAGCGAAGACGGGGCATGAAAAAACACTGGCGGGTTAAGGGTAAGAGGATGACCAGGGAAAGAGTAGGGCCCATTAGCGACCAATGTGGCAATCTTTGTGTGGAGTCAAAGGACATAGGTGAAGTTTTAAATGATTACTTTTCATCGGTGATCACTATGGAGAAGGACGATGTAGGTGTAGAGATCAGGGAGGGGTATTGTGACATACTTGAATATATTAGCATTGAAAGGGAGGAAATATTAGCTGTTTTAGTGGGCTTAGAAGTGGATAAATCCTCAGGCCCCAGATGAGATGTATCCCAGGCTGTTACGTGAGGCAAGGGAGGAGATAGCAGGGGCTTTGACACAAATTTTCAAATCCTCTCTGGCCACAGGAGAGGTACCAGAGGACTGGAAGACAGCGAATGTGGTACCATTATTCAAGAAGGGTAGCAGGGATAAACCAGGTAATTACAGGCTGGTGAGTCTAACATCAGTGGTTGGGAAAATATTGGAAAAATTTCTGAGGGACAGGATTAATCTCCACTTGGAAAGGCAGGGATTAATCAGGGATAGTCAGCATGGCTTTGTCAGGGGGAGATCATGTCTAACTAATTTGATTGAATTTTTCGAGGAGGTGACTAGATGTGTAGATGAGGGTAAAGCAGTAGATGCAGTATACATGGATTTCAGTAAGGCTTTTGATAAGGTCCCGCATGGGAGATTGGTTAAGAAGGTAAGAGCCCATGGGATCCAGGGCACTTTGGAAAATTGGATCCAAAATTGGCTTAGTGGTAGGAAGCAGAGGGTAATGGTCGAGGGCTGTTTTTGCGATTGGAAACCTGTGACCAGTGGTGTATCACAGGGATCGATGTTGGGACCCTTGCTGTTTGTAGTGTATATTAATGATTTAGACGTGAATATAGGAGGTATGATCAGTAAGTTCGCAGATGACACAAAAATTGGTGGTGTCGTAAATAGTGAGGAGGAAATCCTCAGATTACAGGGAGATATAGATGGGCTGGTAAGATGGGCGGAGTAGTGGCAAATGGAATTTAATCCTGAGAAGTGTGAAGTGATGCATTTTGGGAGGACTAACAAGGCAAGGGAATACACAATGGATGGTCGGACCCTAGGAAGTACAGAAAGTCAGAGGGACCTTGGTGTACTTGTCCATTGATCACTGAAGACAGCAGCACAGGTAGATAAGGTGGTTAGGAAGGCAGATGGGATACTTGCCTTTCTTAGCCGAGGCATAGAATATAACAGCAGGGAGGTTATGATGGAGCTATATAAAACACTAGTTAGGCCACAGCTGGAGTACTGTGTACAGTTCTGGGCACCACACTATAGGAAGGATACGATTGCACTGGAGAGGGTGCAGAGGAGATTCACCAGGATGTTGCCTGGACTGGAGCATTTCAGCTATGAAGAGAGACTGAAAAGGCTAGGGTTGTTTTCCTTGCAGCAGAGAAGGCTGAGGGGGGACATGATTGAGATGTACCAGATTATGAGGGGCATTGATAGGTTAGATAGGAGGAAACATTTTCCCTTAGCGGATGGGTCAAGAACCAGGGGGCATAGATTTAGGGTAAGGGGCAGGAGGTTTAGGGGAGATTTGAGGTAACATTTTTTCACCCAGAGAGTGGCTGGAATCTGGAATGCACTGCCTGAAGGGGTGGTGGAGGCAGGAACCCTCACAACATTTAAGAAATATTTAGATGAGCACTTGAAACGCCATAGCATACAGGGCTATGGGTCAAGTGCAGGAATATGGGATGAGAATAGTTGGGTACTGTATGGCCGGCACATTCACAATGGGCCGAAGGGCCTGTTTCTGTAATGCATTACTCGATGACTCTAAGGCCTCTCTGGTCATCCGCAGTCATCTCTGACACTGGCTGTCAGACATCTGGAGGTATGTCATGCAGTCCTAAAGACTTGCTGGCATGTGTGGGCTACTCCGTGCCTTGGTGGCTGCAGCTGCTTGCATCTGGGAGGTTCCTCATAGACCGCACCTGTCTCTTGGGCACGCCTCCGGCGGAGGCGGAGGGCAAAGGGATCCAGGAACACAGGGTGGATCATACCCATCTCTATGCTCCTAGTCACTTCGGGTTCCTTCAAAAGGTCACTCTCACCTATCTGGGCAGAGATTTGTATTAATTCCTGCTTCAGTGTTCCAGCATTAAGTGTATGTTATGGCGTGCTGTTTCGCGCACAAACTTTAGATAAGTGCGAGCCAATCATTTGATTTGCCTGCATGGGACCACTGACAATAGCAACCTGTACGGTTTCCTGGTTGTCCCACCCTCAAACAGTTTATCTAAATGCAGAGTGCACCCCTTATCTTCCCCCTCCCGACAAACAAATGCAGAGTAGACTCCTTCCCCCTCCCCTTGCTGACAGACTAATGCAGTGTAGACCAGTTCCCCATCCCCTTGCCAACAGACAAGTGCAGAGTGGACCCCTTCCCCCTCCCCTTGCTGATACACGAAAAATGAATGCAGAGTTCCAATCCCCCTCATTTCTGACAATTTCACTTCACTGCAAATGTCCGCGTTGGCTAAAGAAAAGAATAAGAGCAGGGCATTACTTACCAACCTTTGCCGGCACCGAGGATCTTGCCTCAGTGGCGTCAGCTTTTCAAGGACAGGGAAGTGAAGGCACGTGAGTGCCACATGTCGAGCTCAAGAATGGAAATGGCTGGTAGGATTGCAGGGAATTCCATTTAAATTAGTGCAGAAAGGTAATTTAAATATGCTAACTCAGGTCCCATCGCAGAGCGGTGAAGGGGATGCCACGGAGCTTTCCCACCACCGAGAAGATTGGGCCTGGCAATCCCGGCGCCAGGTTCTGTGGTGGCGGCCCCTGCTCCAATTCTCCAGCCTCACCCCCTCCCTCCGCCACAGAACCCGACATCTGGCTGGGAACAACATCCAGCCCTTTGCATCTTCCTCAGAACTTGCTTTCCTACCTGTCATTGTATTGTCAGCAAATTTGCCAAATCATCCAAGTCATTCATATAGATTGTAAATAGTTGAGGCCCTAGCACTGATCCCTGTGACACCCCACAAGTTACAGTTCGTCAACCTGAAAATGACCCATTTATCCCGACTCTCAGTTTTCTGTTAGTCAGCCAATCCTCTATCCATGCTAATATATTACGCCAACACCCATGAGCTCTTACCTTGTGCAGTAACCTTTTACATGGCACCTGATAAAATGCCTTTTGGAAAGCCAAATACACTATATCCACTGATTCCCCTTTATCCATCCTGCTTATTTCATTCTCAACTCTAATAAATTTGACAAACACAGTATCCCATTCATAAAACCGTGCTGACTTTGTATTATGATTTTCTAAATGTCCTGCTACGACTTCTTTAATAATGGATGCTCGCATTTTCCCAATGTCAGATGTTTAGCTTGACTGGCCTATAGTTTTCTGCTTTCTGTCTCCCGCCTTTCTTGAATAGGGGTGTTACATTTGCAGTTTTCGAATCCGCTGGGACCTTTCCAAAATCTGGAGAATTTTGGAAGATTGCAACCAGTGCATCCACTATCTCTGCAGTCACTTCTTTTAAGACCCTAGGATACAAGCCATCAGGCCTAGGGGACTTGTCAGCTTTTAGTGCATTTGGTTTCCCAGTACTTTTTTTCTAGTGATAGTGATTGTTTTAAATTCCTCCCTCCTATTTTCCTCTTGATTTTCTACTATTCTTGAGATGCTTTTTGCATCTTCTATTGTGAAGACAGATACAAAATATTTATTCAAAGACTCTGCCATTTCTGTTCCCATTATTAATTCCCCAGTCTCATCCTCTAAAGTACCTACGTTTAGTTAGCTGCTCTTTACCTTTTTATATATTTAGAGAAGCTGTTACAGACAGAATTGAGAAGGAACTAAAACCCCAGTTCCCTTGCCATTACTGTCTGTTTTTTTGACAAGGAAGATGTGTGTGTTTCTTAACCCTGGAGTGTAAGTCCAATGTGAATAACCAGCAGCACGCTTTTCATGGACATAAATAATCAGGATTACTTTTATTCGCGTTCACCACAAAGGTCTAACGCTATGTCACTCACTCACCACTCTCTCTCACACACACAAACACATCTAACCATCTCCCCTTTACATTCAATGGCATTACCATTGCTGAATCCCCCACTATCAACATCCTAGGGGCTACCAATGACCAGAAACTGAACTGGAGTAGCCATATAAATACCATGGCTACAGCAGCAGGTCAGAGGCGAGGAATTCTGCGGCGAGTAAATCACCTCCTGACTCCCCAAAGCCTGTCCACCATCTACAAGGCACAAGTCATGAGTATGACGGAATACTCTCCACTTGCCTGGATGGGTGCAGCTCCAACAACACTCAAGAAGCTCGACACCATCCAGGACAAAGCAGCCCACTTGATTGGCACCCCATCCATCACCAACACACAGTGGCAGCAGTGTGTACCCATCTACAGGATGCACTGCAGCAATGCACCAAGGCTCCTTAGACAGCACCTTCCAAACCCGCGACCGCAACCAACTAGAAAGACAAGGGCAGCAAATGCATGGGAACACCACCACCTGCGAGTTCACACCATCCTGACTTGGAACTATATCACCGTTCCTTCA
The DNA here is from genome assembly GCF_036365525.1 of Heterodontus francisci. Taxonomy (NCBI): domain Eukaryota; kingdom Metazoa; phylum Chordata; class Chondrichthyes; order Heterodontiformes; family Heterodontidae; genus Heterodontus; species Heterodontus francisci. The sequence continues at coordinate 51,166,793 of NC_090389.1, forward strand.
CAGTCGCTGGGTCAAAACCCTGGAACTCCCTTCCTAACAGCACTGTGGGTGTACCTACCCCACATGGACTGCAGCAGTTCAAGAAGACAGCTCACCACCACCTCTCAAAGGCAATTAGGTTTGGGCAATAACTGCTGGTCTGGCCAGCGATGCCCACATCTCATGAATGAATAAAAAAACACACACACTCTCGTGGAAGAAAACCATTAAAGAGAATAGTGCACTTTTACCAATTACAAACAAAGGACTAATTCGTAAGTCATGTGATTTGGCTTGTCTTGGGCAAAAAGTATGTGTTGCAGGCTTGGTGAAGAAGGCGTTTTCACTCAAGTGTAGTTCGGTGGATTTGATAGCCAGAGTCGTATACCAAAGTCGTTGCAGGATTCTCACAAAGAGGTGGACTTTCAGCAAGTCACAAAGTTAGTTGCTTGTAGTCTCACCACTAGGAGGTTAGCTTTCTGTATTGGTGGACTTGAAAAGGAACAGGCTTGAAGACCTTAGGATGTTGTAGTCTCCACTTTTATGGCACAGGTGTTCTGTCTTTGTTGCTGTCTCTCTAGCTGTTGTTTTGCAGACAGTTTAGTTTCTCCCTGGTGCTTGGAGTAATAAGATTTGTTATTTGTGATTAGCTTTGGTCAGGTGGCCACCTGATCAATACTTCTATTGTCCACCCAGAATGATTTGAAGGGCAAAGCCATTGCTACAGAGTGGGGATGGAAGGTGGCCATTCATACCTACTCATGATATAACTGTTTTCGTACAGCTCTCTTTGCTAAGTTTCGAGCTCAGAGACAGTGGCCAGGATTTTACGGGCCCCCCGAGACAGGAGGCACGGAGTATCGTGATGGGTGGCAGCGGGATGGCAAAGTGGACTCGTCGCTTTCCCTTCGCCAAGTGATCTTCCTGGGGGGGAAGAATAGGCCGACGACAGCCTTCCTGCCCAGAAGCCAATTGAGGCCCTTAAGGGGCCTATTAATGGACAATTAAGGGCCTGGTTCCACTGCCGCTGGGATCTTACCAGTGGCAGGGGTGAGTGGGGGGTGGGTGGGGGGTGGGGTGCCTCCACCGTGCGGGGAAGATGCCTTGCAACACAAGGTGACCTCCCTGCAGGCTTTGGGGGGGGGCACTCCTCCATGGGCAATTTGTGGCCCATGGATGACCCTCACCAGGAAAAACTTTACCCATAAGAACCCCCCTCCATCTGGACTTTACGACCACCCTCTCATCCACCTACGCCGGGGCCAGTGTAGAAGGCCCTGGAACCCCACATCACCTACCTCTTGTCCAGGGTTCCTGCACTGGGCCTGGGTCCAAGGCCTCTGCACTATCGACAATGGCCACCGCTCCTGGTGGCGCTGCTGATACTGTTGAGCTGCCGGCTCTCTGATTGGCCAGCAGCTCATGGAGGCGGGATCCCCAACTTTAAAGTGATAGGGATCCCGGCTTGTGAATCTTTAATTGAAAAACACTGGTAGATCACTACCCCCGGGCCGGGGGGAGGGGTAGGGGGTTGGTGGGGGAAAAGTAGAGGCGGGGGTTTGGCCCTGCGCCGGAAGCCCCACATCCTACACAAAATCCAGCCCAGTGAGTCTAGGAGTCCATAGATATTAAGTTTTGGATCAGACCACAAAAAATAGGTGCCTGCAGGCTTTGTGGGCGTGGGGGGGCACTCCTCCATGGGCAATTTGTGGCCCACGGAGGACCCTCACCGGGAACAACTTTACCCACAAGAACCCCCCCTCCCCCTGGACTTCACGACCAAATTCTACAAATGGTTTCATCTTGGTACGTCCATCTAAGGGAGGCACTCCATCCATGGTCATTCAATTAGGAACTTCCTAGATGCTGGAGATACTTCTGAGGCTGGGCTGAAATTGCAAAAGTCACCTGACCCTCAGCAGCCACCTTATGGAGCATTTTAATATCCATTATGGTTCATTTAAAAAGAAAATTCAGTTCCAGAAGATTCTGTGCTGAATACAGTCCACGTTAAAAGTTAGGAATAGGATATGCCTTTCCTGGGCATGACAAAGCTTTTACTGTCTGTTTTTGTATTACTTGCTTGTTTACTCTCATCCTCTAATTTCTCCCTCTTTTTTCAAAAAGTTATCTGTAGTGTTGTGCTGTGTTCTTAAGACTTCTTTAAATGACAACTGCAGACTTTATATTTGGATTCAACACAAACACTATTTATTGTCTTACTTATTTACCTTGCATGATTTCAGGTACAGATTCTTTCCCTGCTGGTGTGTGCCTGAATCTGTAAAGCCTCAAAATGGTGTCTCCTTATATATGCCTGATGATGTCATCAGTCGCAGTGACCTGATCTCTTAAAGGTATGGTTTCTTAAAGGTGAAGTCACCACTGCACTACATTGCACCATCTTTTGCTGGTTTCTATAATTTTCCCAATCTTCTGGCCTACCATGAATCTTCACAGGATTGTTTTTCTTTTGTTTCAATTTTTATCAAATGCAAAGGAATGACTTACCAAAAACAAAATCTATAAGACCTTTAACAAGAGAAGATATTCTTTGAAAAGGAAATATATTAAAGGGTCTGGGCAGAAAAATGGGCCAGAGTGCATAGTTCTTTCAGACAGTTGGCACAGGTACACTGTTCTGCACTTATTCAAAAGAATACTTCGGGCTGGACACTGAAGCTTAATGATAGGAGATACCAGTAGTTTCTATGACCAGAATTTACCACCAATACAAGGAACTTCGCTCTTCAATCCGGCATATCCCTTATTACCAAAAGAAAACATTTCCAATGTATATACATGTAGAACACACTTACAACAGCAACTATCAAAGTCATCTTTGTCTCAAACTGTATATTCCAAATATAGTAACAAGCCAACATCTTGTAATCACATCCTTGCCAATCAGAAGCATGGGAAGATTCAGCACTAGCACTTCCTCTAACAGCAATCTGAGTACATTGTAGACACAGCTGGCATCAAGGATTTCCCAAATGTACCAAGAGAACCGTTCTGCACCACTGCAGCCTCCTGAGGTTAGCCATGAAAGATCATAAACAGCATTACTGCATTAAACACAAATTAAGGACACCATTTTCTGGCAGCATCTTCAAACAGTTTTCCATTTGCAACCTCAGTAAAAAAAAAACATTTGAAAAAAAATCAGCATATTTTAACCGAAGGAACATGAAGCATGATGCTAAAAAATACACTATAAGTGGTGACTAGGGTCTTAACAAAAAAGAGCATCTTTAAATTAGCACGATAGCGTCTTTTAAGATGTATCTAGACAGATACATGAATGGGCAGGAAGTAAAGAGATACAGACCCTTAGAAAATAGGCGTCATGTTTAGATAGAGGATCTGGATCAGCGCAGGCTTGGAGGGCCGAAGGGCCTGTTCCTGTGCTGTAATTTTCTTTGTTCTTTGTTTTTGTTTTTTTTTGTAGACGAAAATTTATTACGGCTAACATTAAAGCTTTGAGATAGCCCCAAATGCTTTGAAATGAGGGATTAACAGCCTCAAAGTGTTTTATGACAGAAATTATTTGTCAAGATCGAAAACTTGTTTAAATCCCATTTACTCTTCAGACTGAAGCACAGTATATCCAGATTTAGGTACAAATTAATGGCTGAATTTTCCCTCCCGATGCAGGAAACAGAAGTCAGGATTGTTTCTGGGTCCAGGGCCCATCCCCAGCAGGAGAACAATCACTGACCTGGGATTTTCACAGGCGTGCTCCCTGAATTGGCATGGAAACAGGTTCTTAGTCCAAGTAAGCGCACTGGGACGACTCTCGATGCTGGAGGGCCAATTAGAGGTCTTCCAGCTTGAGTGGAGCAGCAGGTTATAATGGATGGTAAGAGAGAGGGCACTTCAACATGGAGGTGCCCTCTCTCCAACTTCTCTAAATCCTGAAGTTAAAAAGGGATACAAGAGCCAGGCCACCACCGTGCTGTTGGGGGCGGCAGTGGGGTGGGTGTAATCCCTCTACAGGGCAGCCTGTGGCTGCTCCCGCAACCAGGCAGGGAGGGCTGGGTACTCCCCGTCAGGCACCTAAACTGGTCCCTGCCAGTGCAGGAAACTGGAGGCTGACTGGAAAATCCCAGTCGACCTTTAATAGGCCTTAATTAGGCCCTTAACAAGCCTAATCAGCTACCCGCTGTGTGGAGTTGGATAGCCCTGGCAACCCCAAACTCACCTCTGCAAAAAAAGGCTGTCGCCAGGAATGGCATCAGGAAATTGTCACGCCAGCTGGCACCTGTATTTTGGGCACCACCTGCCTCTGTTTTCACCCCCAGTGGGGGCCCGAAAACTCAGGCCCAAGTAATTTACAAAAAAATAGAGTCTTCTTTGGCCTCCTTATCTCGAGAGACAATGGATACGCGCCTGGAGGTGGTCAGTGGTTTGTGAAGCAGCGCCTGGAGCGGCTATAAAGGCCAATTCTAGAGTGACAGGCTCTTCCACAGGTGCTGCAGAGAAATTTGTTTGTCGGGGCTGTTGCACAGTTGGCTCTCCCCTTGCGCCTCTGTCTTTTTTCCTGCCAACTACTAAGTCTCTTCGACTCGCCACATTTTAGCCCCATCTTTATGGCTGCCCGCCAGCTCTGGCGAACGCTGGCAACTGACTCCCACGACTTGTGATCAATGTCACAGGATTTCATGTCGCGTTTGCAGACATCTTTAAAGCGGAGACATGGACGGCCGGTGGGTCTGATACCAGTGGCGAGCTCGCTGTACAATGTGTCTTTGGGGATCCTGCCATCTTCCATGCGGCTCACAGGGCCAAGCCATCTCAAGCGCCGCTGACTCAGTAGTGTGTACAAGCTGGGGATGTTGGCCGCCTCGAGGACTTCTGTGTTGGAGATATGGTCCTGCCACCTGATGCCAAGTATTCTCCGGAGGCAGTGAAGATGGAATGAATTGAGACGTCGCTCTTGGCTGACATACGTTGTCCAGGCTTCGCTGCCATAGAGCAAGGTACTGAGGACACAGGCCTGATACACTCGGACTTTTGTGTTCCGTGTCAGTGCGCCATTTTCCCACACTCTCTTGGCCAGTCTGGACATAGCAGTGGAAGCCTTTCCCATGCGCTTGTTGATTTCTGCATCGAGAGACAGGTTACTGGTGATAGTTGAGCCTAGGTAGGTGAACTCTTGAACCACTTCCAGAGCGTGATCACCAATATTGATGGATGGAGCATTTCTGACGTCCTGCCCCATGATGTTCGTTTTCTTGAGGCTGATGGTTAGGCCAAATTCATTGCAGGCAGATGCAAACCTGTCGATGAGACTCTGCAGGCACTCTTCAGTGTGAGATATTAAAGCAGCATCGTCAGCAAAGAGGAGTTCCCTGATGAGGACTTTCCGTACTTTGGACTTCGCTCTTAGACGGGCAAGGTTGAACAACCTGCCCCCTGATCTTGTGTGGAGGAAAATTCCTTCTTCAGAGGACTTGAACGCATGTGAAAGCAGCAGGGAGAAGAAAATCCCAAAAGGTGTGGGTGCGAGAACACAGCCCTGTTTCACGCCACTCAGGATAGGAAAGGGCTCTGATGAGGAGCCACCATGTTGAATTGTGCCTTTCATATTGTCATGGTATGAGGTGATGATACTTAGTAGCTTTGGTGGGCATCCAATCTTTTCTAGTAGTCTGAAGAGACCACGTCTGCTGACGAGGTCAAAGGCTTTGGTGAGATCAATGAAAGCAATGTAGAGCGGCATCTGTTGTTCACGGCATTTCTCTTGTATCTGATGAAGGGAGAACAACATGTCAACGGTCGATCTCTCTGCACGAAAACCACACTGTGCCTCAGGGTAGACGCGCTCGGCCAGCTTCTGGAACCTGTTTAAAGCGACTCGAGCAAAGACTTTCCCCACTATGCTGAGCAGGGAGATTCCACGGTAGTTGTTGCAGTCACCGTGGTCACCTTTGTTTTTATAGAGAGTGATGATATTGGCATCGCGCATGTCCTGGGGTACTGCTCCTTCGTCCCAGCACAGGCATAGTAGTTCATGTAGTGCTGAGAGTATAGCAGGCTTGGCACTCTTGATTATTTCAGGGGTAATGCTGTCCTTCCCAGGGGCTTTTCCGCTGGCTCGAGAATCAATGGCATCACTGAGTTCCGATTTGGTTGGCTGTATGTCCAGCTCAACTATGACTGGTAGAGGCTGGGCTGCATTGAGGGCAGTCTCAGTGACAGCATTCTCCCTGGAGTACAGTTCTAGGTAGTGCTCAACCCAGCGGTCCATTTGTTTGTGTTGGTCAGTGATTATGTCCCCTGATTTCGATTTGAGGGGGGGCAATCTTCTTGATGGTTGGCCCAAGAGCTCTCTTCATGCCATCATACATTCCTCTGATGTTTCCGGTGTCTGAGGCCAGCTGAATATGACTGCATAGGTGTTGCCAGTAGTCGTTTGCGCAGCGCCTGGCTGTTCTTTGTGCAGTGCTTCTGGTTGCTTTAAGTGCTGCGGATGTTAAATCGCTGGGGGCTTTCTTGTAGTTCAACAGTGCAATGTGCTTAGCGGCTATGACAGGTTCCAGCTCTTCATTATGAGATTGAAACCAGTCTGCATTTCTCTTCGCACTTTTGCCGTAGGTGGTCAAAGCTGACTCATAGATGGCGTCTCTGATGTGGGCCCACTTGGTCTCAGCCTCCCCTGTGGAAGTGTTTTGAAGGGCTGTTACAAGTAAATTTAGAAATTTTTGTTAACAGCTGTGGGTGAGAAATTCTGCTCGTGTTGATGCGCGGGTGGCCCTTCTGCTTGGAATGATGCAACTTCTTTGGTCTGAGTCTAACCTTGCTGCACACCAGGGAGTGGTCGGTGTCGCAGTCCGCACTGTGGAAGCTGCGTGTGATTTGAACACTGTTTTGCTGGCATAAGTCACAATGTATGCCCCATGTGACTTTTATGAATATACTGTATTTCTACTGAGATAAAAAACACCAATTTTTAAAATATTATTGTCCCCCCCCTATCTTCCTCCCCCAACACATAGAATTTTCGCCCTTCTCAAAGGTAGTAACTGAAGCTGGCTCCATAGGCTCCAACAGCCAACAGGGTGCAGTACCATGACATTACTTACGCATCAGCTTGGACAATGAGTACTAACAGGCTATTGGACCATAATCTCAATACAGTTAAGTCATAGAGTCACACAGCACCAAAACAGGCCCTTCGGCCCACCAAGTCTGCGCCGACCATCAACCACCCATTTATACCAATCCTACATTAATCCCATTTTTCCCTCTCACATCCCCACCTTCCCTCAATTCTCCTACTACCTACCTACACTAGGGACAATTTTTTTTTTACAATCGCCAAATTTATCTATCAACCCACAAGTCTTTGGCATATGGGAGGAAACCAGAGCACCTAGAGGAAACCCATGCAGTCACAGGGAGAACTTGCAAACTCCGCACAGGCAATACCCAGAACTGAACACAGGTCGCTGGAGCTGTGAGGCTGCAGTGCTAACCACTGCGCCGCCCTTTGATTCTGTCCTCAGGCAACATCCACACAGTATATTTTGAATCAGAGATCACTGAACAGGCAGCAGTGGGAGCCCCACTTGTAGGAACAAGCGTAGGCCATTTAGCCCCTCAACCTTATTCCACCATTCAATGAGATCATGGTTGATCTGTGACCTAACTCCATCTATCTGCCTTTGCCCAAAGTCCCTTAATATCTTTGGCTAACAAAAATCCATCAATCTCAGTTTTAAAAGGAACAACTGGTCCAACATCAATTGCCATTTTCTGAAGAGAATTTCGAACTTCTACCACCCTTTGCGTAAAGATGTGTATCCGAATTTAACTCCTGAAAGGTCTGTAACTATTTTTTTTGTGACCAATTTGTAACTAGGCATGCTTTGAATATACATATAGACACGTGCTATAGATTTAAGAATCCTGTTTACTTTTGTAGCATTCTCTACAAACTAGACCAAGATCAATCAACTTAGCATCAACCTGGGTACCCTGGAATCTTCACAGTCTTTGCATTCTATACAATATTCAACAATGAATTTGATCACTGGGTTATCTAGACTTGTACCTGGAAACAGAAACATAGAAAATAGGAGAAGGAGTAGGCCATTCAGCCCTTCAGGCCTGCTCTGTCATTCAAAAAAGATCATGGCTGATCATCTAATTCAGTACCCTGTTCCCGCTATCTCCCCATATCCCTTGATCCCTCTGGCATTAAGAAATATATCTATCTCCTTCTTGACTATATTTAATCCACAGCCTTCTGCGGTAGAGAATTCCACAGGTTCACCACCCTCTAAGTGAAGAAATTTCTTCTCATCTCGGTTCTAAATGGCATACACCATACCCTGAGATGGTGACCCCTGATTCTGGACTCCCCAGCCTTCGGGAACATGCTCCCTGCATCTAGCCTGTCTAGTCCTGTTAGAATTTTATGGATTTCCATGAGATCTCCTCTCATTCTTCTAAACTCTAGTGAATATAGGTCTAGTCGACCCAATCTCTCCTCATACATCAATCCTGCCATTCAAGCAATCAGCCTAGTATAGACATTCCCCTGTCCACCACTTTAGTCACCTCTTCAAAAAATTCAATTAGATCCATCAAGCATGCCTTACCCTTTACAAATCCATGCTGGCTCTCTCCGATCAGCTGAAAATTTTCAAGGTGTTCAGTCACCCTATCCTTAATTATATACTCGAGTAATTTCCGACAATAGATTTTAGGCTAACTGGTCTATAATTTGCTGGTTTCCCTCTTTCACCTTTCTTAAATAGCAGAGTGACATGCACAATTTTCAAATATAAAGCAACAGTTCCCAAATCAAGAGAACTTTGGAACAATATAGTTAAGGCATCTGCATCTTCCTTAACTATTTTTGAGCCCTTGGAAAACAACCAAGCTCCTCCCCAGGCACCTAAACAGAGACCAATCAACTTAGGATCTATCTGGGGACCCTGGGGTCTTCATAGCCTTTGTAATTTTATACAAAATTCATTATTGAATATGATCTCTGCATTATCAGGGAGCACACTGTGAAAATTTCAGGTTTTCACTTCAAAAAGTACATCAATTTCATGGCTATAATTAAAATGTACAGATTTCATCTGCCTTAGTTCGTTACTAATCTAATAATAAACTTGTATATGAGAAAGATCTTCAGTTCAAGCAAGCTTAAATTTGTAGAGAATACTATAAGAATAAACTGGGCTCATAAATCTATAGTACTTGTCTATACATATATTCAAAGCACACAAAGTTACACATTTGCTGACCTTGTTCTGACGGTTATCCTTCTAGAATGCAAAGATTTTAAACAAAGATATAAACAGACATTACTGTGAAACTGCTATTACTGGCAAGATCTGTTTTTTTCTGACATAACAATATCAATTTAAGTACCAATTTTCCAGCTCATCAATGAGGCATTATATTGAACTATTATATTTCTGTCAGCAAAGAAATCTACAGTTACCCAGGGAATACTCAAATAAATAAAATGATTATGGTACATGATCAGCATTTAGCTCCTTTGCATTCCAAGAGTTTTCATGATTATTATGGAGTTGCTCAGATTTGACTCGATTCAAGTACAGCAATAACAAAGTACAATAACTTATTTTTAAGAATTTTTTTTGCTGTAGAATAATATACTATCATTTTTCTTAAAATGCTGCAAGATGCAAAAGCCACTCTTCCATCTGCATTTTGGAATTTTCAAACAAAAATCTGCCCATTTTCTGTTTTGAGCTCCACGCAAGTTGATTTTGAGCAGGCTTTAAAAAGGGCAGCCACAACTCACACCTGAGCCAGGCGGGGGAGCCCTTTCGCAGGGTATAGGGTAAGTCTTTAGTTTTTAACAGATATTTTTGGGGTCAGGTTGCTCAAAAATCTTGCAGCTTGCTGACGCTCTACACCCTTCCCCACTTAACCTTAAACATTCCACCCTTCTACCCAGAGTGCCTGTTGGATTTCCCATAGCTCCCTCTCTCCCTCGCAACAGGTGAGTTGCCTGTGATAGCTGGTTCAGCACTTGCATTTCATAAGCATTATGCAGATGATAAATATGTGTAATTACCTATCGCCCAATCCATGCTCTATATCAGAATCATCCCCAAAGTTTCATCATCAATAACAAAAATTCTCTGATAATTGGTAGGATTATAAGGTGGTTTATTCCCTCATCAAAACTGGTGACCCCTTAATAGATTCCAAGAAAAAGAGGAACTGATAATGAACTATAGTGGTCGGCATCCGTCTGTCTCGAAAGACGATGGACTGTGCCCGGGGTGTAAGTCACTTCTAAGTTGAACATCTCCTGTTGTGGCTATAGAGGCCGACTCATGAGTGGTAATCCCTTCCACAGCTGGCACAGATGAATATCACTGGCCCGAGGTCGACTGATGTTTTTTCCTTCTGCTGGGCTCTCTTTTCCGCCATCTGGTCGTTTCTTTGTCCTCTGCTTTTTCCACCACCTTCCTGACTGTCATTCTCCATGAACTCTAATCAACAGCAAGGACTTCCCATGCATTGACACTGATCCCGGTCAACTTGAAGTCTTGCTTGCAGACATCCTTGATAATGAACTACAGATACTTCAATCAGAGAAAAGGTCACGATTGAATGGTCAGAAATCATCCTTGGCTCAGTGATAGCACTCTTGCCTCAGAATCAGAAAGTCATGTTTTCAAGCCCCACTTCAGAAACATGAGCACGTAATCCAGGTTGACACTTCAGTGCAAGACTGAAGAATGTGTCCTCTTTCGGAATGAGAAGTTAAAACAAGCTTGTTTTCTCATGTGAACACAAAAGATTCCATGGCACTATCTGAAGAAGAGCAGGGCAGGTCTCCCAGTGTTCTGGCGAATACTTATCCCTCAGCAATACCACGACAGATATAAGGTTATCTGATCATGTATCCTATTGTAGTTTTTTAGACCTTGCCGTGCACAAATTGACTGCTGAGTTTGCTTACATAACAAAAGTAGCTACACTTCAGAAGTACTTGGCTGTGAAGAGCTTCTGGATGTGCTGAGATTGTGAAAGGTGGTGCAATGCTCCTGCTGCTGACCTCCTGGGTCATCTCCAGCCTCACCTTATTTGTATCAGCAATAAGCTTTTCCTCCCATTATTGTAGAAGAGTCTCCAACTGCTCACTGCCTGCCGCAGCACACCAAGAGTACTGATTTTAATCTTTCAATCAGGAGCAACTGCAACCAATATGGTGGGTATGTTGAGTTTAATCCAAGTTTAAGACAGGACATAACACAGTAGTTATACAGCAAAAACATGACATGACAAGTACTGGTCCAGATCGGGCAGGATGGCTGACATGCGCAAACAGCTCTTTCTTCTTCTTTCTCTTTTCCTCTTGGTACCTTGTGTCTTCATGACTTTTCAAACTACGAAGAGTGTTGGCATGGATCTACCCTTAGGAGTTTCTCTCCACCGCCTACTGCACTGAGACCTCCCAAAGTCTCTTTTTTGTACCCATTTTCAGGGGCGAACCTGTTTGGATTATTGATACGGCCTTGTTGCCTATAAAAAATTACTTTATTACGGAATACCCTATAAAACGCCGAGTTCTTTGTTAAAGCCTTGGGTTGAAAAGCCCGCCTTAAATGTCAAACACCTGCCATTAGCTTCGTACGCCTTTGCAAATACCTCCTGTCCTTGATCAATCAGGGCTAGGTCTTACATTATCCTTTCCTTATCTCATCTCAAGGTGTTCTGCCTGATCACCTTCAATCCTCCCAAGAAATGTCCCCCCTCCGGCCTTCAAAGTTAACTTGCAGAACTTTCATTATTTGTATTTGTTTCAGTATCAGTTATTTATGCAAAACTCTAACACAGTTTTGTCATCTAGTTATTTGTTTTAAGTATCTACTTAGTTGCTCTCCCACTAGGTCTTGACTGACCATGGCCCCTTTCCGAGCCAGGCACAGCTGTCATCACCTAAAAATAATCATTCCACCATTTTGTTTCTAGAGAAACAGAACCTTAAGCAGTTTCCAGGAAAATGAAAATTACAGCAGTATCCTATTCCTTTACCTATTTCAGGCCGATTTATACATGTATACATACACTTGGCATTTTGCTAATCTCTCACACAAGGGAGGTATGATTAAGGCAAGGCATAGCCTTTGATTGTCCTGATTACATATTGAGCATTCTTCCTCTGTTGCTTGCCACTTCAAACTAATGCAATTTTCATCTTTGGACTGGCCCTTTAAATACTGGGGTTGAGATCGTGTCATGTGGATTTTCAGCATTTGCGTATTCAATGCCAAACATGGAAGTTAAATGATAATGAGTTGGCTGTGTAAAAAGCCACTGTCAGACACGCTGAACTTACTTCCAGGTTATCCACGCAATATCAGGCCCTCCCAATCCCAACATGCCAACTGGTTAATATCTTGGCCAATGTGTCTGAACTTTGACATTCTCAATTTAATATTACTGTGGGTCTTGCACAGTCAGCAGCAGCTGATCCACATGGAGAGGAAAAAGATGCAAAAGTAACTCATCCTAAGATTTTCCTTTACATATTACAGTTTCTGGATCAAGAGTAACACTAATATGGGTGACTATTAATTGTTCAGCCTCTTGGTTCAGCTACATTAATGGTTTAGTATACACAAAGACCGAAGTATCATCGGATTTTTTTTAAAGCCAATATAAGAAAACTGAATCAAAGAAATCCATTTTTGGTTAAACTGGTAATAGTGATCATTATTGTTTGTGGATGGACAGACAGACAACAAAGCTCAACAGTTGTATTGTTGAGATTTTTAAAAAACTTTGTCCTGTGACACAGAAACATATTATAAATATAAAATGTAAATCATGCTAAAAAATTAGAAATTATAGGCATATTGATGTCATTAATTTCCTCATCCAGACCTACATTTCATTTTAAAATGGAGCATCAGCATCATTAATCCAAATTAGAATGTTACGAAGTCCAATTATCCATCATCTCCAGTTCTACTTTTACATTTATTCATTTTCACAAAGTCAAACCTATTTCAGGATGCTGTTGATCTCTCTCTGAAAAGTTTAATAATTTCATATAACCCACGAAATGAAAGTCATTTGAATAATCTGTAAAGCAAATGCATTTTATACAAATATTGGATCCATTCACAATTCACCACATAAGCCACCTAAATATCACACACTATTTAGAACCAAGCATAAAACATTTTCTGTGAATGTCGTACTCAATAGTTTATGGAAGCCTATTCTACTGTTTGTTTAATTAGGAACAGAATGCTAAGTCTAACAATCATAATTATAATCATCATCAATAACATCACTACCACAAACTGGAAGATATATAGCCTCATTAATAAACCTGCCAAGGTGTTGGGAATTGCAACAGTAATGCAGAAAGAGAAAATATAGAAGATGTGACAAAAAGCTTAGCTAAAGAAGTCTTTAAAGTTGGAGATGGAAAGACAGATGGCGTTTCAGAGAGTGGGACTGAAACTCCTAAAGCATCTATCAACAGTGGAGGAGGAAACAGTGTATTGGGGTATGAAATTATTTGAAGGCCAGAATTAGAAGAACAGAACTTTTGGGAGGGCTAGAAGGGATGGAGGAGCTTGTAATTGCATAGCCTGATTCATGGACAAGGATGAGGATTTTGAATTCAATAAAATGGGGAGGGGGAGCCAAAGAAGATCAGCAAGGATAGGTGGCAAATTGGAGATATGAAGGAAGATTGGAGACCAGCAAGAAGGGTGTCTGGATATAACAATGGCACATATAAGGGTTTAGGTAGCGAGCATCTAATAAGGGTGGAGGTGTGCAATGTTGTTAAAGTAGAAATAAACCCCGCACTTTATTTATAAACCCAGAATATTGCTGACTTTCAGGTGTCTTCAATGTGAGGACATTGTCACCTTCAGGATCCCTCCCAAGTTACATACCATCAGGCTCAGGCTTAGACCGCCATTCGTTCCTCATCACTGGGTAACATCCTTGATTTTCATATCTAATACCTTCATGGGGGCACTGTCACCTTAAGGACTGCAGTGGTTTAAGGAGAAGGCCATCGCCACCTTCTCAGGGTAAACAAAAATGCAAAAAATGCAGTCTTGCCAGTGACAACCACATTCTTAGAACAAAAAATCTATTTGCTCTTTCCCTTCGAGGTAATGTACATAAACATCTATGCTTTTGGTTTAACCACATCCTTAAGTGTCTTTCCATTTACTGTATTTACTGCCCTTTCCTATCCTGAGTGGTGTGAAACAGGGCTGTGTTCTCGCACCCACACTTTTTGGGATTTTCTTCTCCCTGCTGATTTCACATGCGTTCAAATCCTCTGAAGAAGGAATTTTCCTCCACACAAGATCAGGGGGCAGGTTGTTCAACCTTGCCCGTCTAAGAGCGAAGTCCAAAGTACGGAAAGTCCTCATCAGAGAACTCCTCTTTGCTGACGATGCTGCTTTAACATCTCACACTGAAGAGTGCCTGCAGAGTCTCATCGACAGGTTTGCATCTGCCTGCAATGAATTTGGCCTAACCATCAGCCTCAAGAAAACGAACATCGTGGGGCAGGACATCAGAAATGCTCCATCCATCAATATTGGCGACCACGCTCTGGAAGTGGTTCAAGAGTTCACCTACCTCGGCTCAACTATCACCAGTAACCTGTCTCTAGATGCAGAAATCATCAAGCGCATGGGAAAGGCTTCCACTGCTATGTCCAGACTGGCCAAGAGAGTGTGGGAAAATGGCGCACTGACACGGAACACAAAAGTCCGAGTGTATCAGGCCTGTGTCCTCAGTACCTTGCTCTACGGCAGCGAGGCCTGGACAACGTATGCCAGCCAAGAGCGACGTCTCAATTCATTCCATCTTCGCTGCCTTCGGAGAATACTTGGCATCAGGTGGCAGGACTATATCTCCAACACAGAAGTCCTTGAAGCGGCCAACACCCCCAGCTTATACACACTACTGAGTCAGCGGCGCTTGAGATGGCTTGGCCATGTGAGCCGCATGGAAGATGGCAGGATCCCCAAAGACACATTGTACAGCGAGCTCGCCACTGGTATCAGGCCCACCGGCCGTCCATGTCTCCGCTATAAAGATGTCTGCAAACGCGACATGAAATCGTGTGACATTGATCACAAGTCGTGGGAGTCAGTTGCCAGCATTCGCCAGAGCTGGCGGGCAGCCATAAAGACAGGGCTAAATTGTGGCGAGTCGAAGAGACTTAGTAGTTGGCAGGAAAAAAGACAGAGGCGCAAGGGGAGAGCCAACTGTGCAACAGCCCCGACAAACAAATTTCTCTGCAGCACCTGTGGAAGAGCCTGTCACTCCAGAATTGGCCTTTATAGCCACTCCAGGCGCTGCTTCACAAACCACTGACCACCTCCAGGCGCATATCCATTGTCTCTCGAGATAAGGAGGCCCAAAAGAATACTTTGTTACGATCAGGTGAGCAATGTGTCTAGGGGTCTTTGGCTGTCTTTACCTGGTCTTATTGTAACAGGGTTTAATTTTAAACACACTGTGTTTTGAGCTCCCCTTTTTGTGAATCCGTGTTCACAGTTTCCAATTATAAGGCAAAGAATTGAGCACACACAGGCTTTCTTTGCTTTAAAGCAGAAAGAGGAAATTGATTAAAACCTTAAACTTAAAAACTCTCATACAGTTCATGCCTATGGATATACGACGCACTCACACGAGCATGCACACACAATATAAACATGCAGATAGGAATAGAAAGAAGAAAAGATAAATAGAACAGTTTGAGACAATATCTTGTTACTGTTTCTCGAGCTCACTGTTGTCCTTGATTGAAGATATGGTCTTGCGATACATTGGAGTCCAGTAATCTTCTTAAAACTTTGTTCACGTGGCAAACCCTTCTCTCTTTGAGTTTCACGTGTTTTCCCAAGATTCAGTTCCGTGGGAAGAGATGAAGGCAGGCAGGCCGATAGGTGGGAGAGATGTTCTTAGTCCCAGGAGAAGGTCTTGACTCCATGAGCACACGGCGTTGTTTCCTCTGTTTGGGAGTTCAAAAACTCTGCAACAGCCAGTCAGTCATGTGAACAAAACTGGTCTGACAACTTCTGTGTATTGGAGGAGCAGGGATTGGCTCCCTTTGTTTCCACATTGTCTGGTACTATGCAAATGTCCTTCTAGTCAGAAATTGCCATTTTTAAAGTTTTAATGTTCATGTGGCGAAATAATGTGTGCGTCAGTGTTGGCAAGTAAGGTTTGCCTGACAACTTCCATTCTTTATTTTTCTCCCAAAATGTATTACCTAACATGTCTCAACCTTAAATGGTACCTGCCACTTGTCTTCCCATTTTGTTAGCCCCTCTATGTCCTAAAGTCTTGAACAGACGTTCTTTCTGTTACCCAAATCCTCCATTTTTATCGGTGCCTGTCTCATTGATCAATTGTGGAGTATTTTGGAACATAATAATGCACTAATATACCAGGAAAAATCCGTGCACTTGCCATTTCCATGTCAGTGGGGTGAGCTTCAATGAGTCAAATGGTCTTTACTCATCCTTGACTTGCTTACTTTCTTTCTTAATATTTTCTTCTTGCTTGAAGCTCAAGGCTAAAGACCCCATAGATGGGATCAAATATTTGTGGAACATATCAACTGATATTTTAAGTGATACTGGCCCGGAACTTGCAGTAGCAGAAGCTGTCAGTGTTCGTTGTCATTATTTCTCTGAAAATGACAGCGCGCACAGTTAAACATGGAAATCCAAAAGTTGCTGTCAGTGATTCTACACATCTCATAGGGTGCACTGTTGAAGTCCCAGCAGACTGCAATCGAATAGAAATCACTGAACTGACGAGTACTTGCCCTTTTACTCTATTAACCACACTGTAAAAATCCCTGTTGAATGAGATGCAACTGAGTTTTTAAACAGTGTACTAAGTTCATAATTACTGCAGAAGAACCAGTCTAGCCTTGAAAATCTAATTGTTTACTTGTGGAATGTCAAATTTCATGATCATCAAAAATACCACATATTTTAACAATATTTTTTTTTAATTTATGATCTTTCAGCTTCTACCTCAATCCCACGTATATGTTCCAATCATTTATTTTTCTCTCTGCAAAATGATATTAAAAAGTGAAGAATAATCAGTGCATTTTACCTCCTGGTTTGCTGTTTGAGAATACTTCAATGTGATTGGGTCCTTTCCCTGCTTGATGACATCACTGTTGCTGGATGCCTCGAGATCCCCTTGACTTTGCACCAGATTCAAACTAACATTGGGAAAGGGGAAATCCATGCCACAGAGATCACCAGATCTTTGTGGGTAGCTTTCTTTGAGGTGAGCACCATTGATTCACCACTGACCACCAAATCTGGGCAACAGGAAGGAACGAGATAGTTAAATCTGGAGCTGAAAAGTCAATACACTCGGATATGGATGCAGTATTCCATGAATCCATTTGGGTCTTTACATTGTGCAGGTAAGAGTATTACTGTAATTCTGAAATTATAATTTATTGTAGCAATTAAACTGCTGTGAATTAGGCTCTGTCATGTTATTAACATTGTAAATGGACTCGCATCTGCTATATAACAGATATATCTGGTATACAGCAAAAGGTGGTAGTTCAGGCTTTTTTAGATAGCCACCTGGGTCATAAAATATCTGCAAGTATCAATTCCTGTAAGTTTTCTATAGATTCCCTTGAATTCTATAAAAAGAGATTTTGAATTCAGGCTTCAAGATTTATGATTTAATCCCATGAAACTTGAATTGTTTTATCAGGCATTCCGACCTGACCAAGATGACATTTTGTTAATCATACAGGACTGGGGTGGGGAGGAATTCAAACCAACATCCATAACAAAAATTCTCATTTACAGTTTTTACATTAATTGAAACTTGCATTTTGGTTAAATAGGCAACTGCAGCAATATTTTCTAATACATGCTGCATTTGAAGTTGACTGTCAGGTGTTCAAGTTAGTACATTAAAATTAAATTGAATGCAGAAGTATTAGAGCATGGAGGGAGAACTGCAACAAACGCAGTGATGCATAAAAATAAATTACATCACCACACTGGGATAACAATAGACACATTTATTAAAGTTTTTGACACCCTCAGCTTTGATCACTGTTCAGGGATTATCCCACTGTTGCTAGTTCTGAGACTGTCACGGCTCATAATGTACAATGTACATAATGTTTCAGAGCAATACAATGGTCTCTCAGCAGTTAGTCTTTTCTTGATTAGTTCAGCTTTTTGGACTGAATTCACAGGCAAACCTCACGCAGTTTACACAAATGACTCAGTAGTTTTATTCAAGAAAGCAGCTGATCCATACAGACCAGAAGTGTCCCAGGGTCGATTCCTGATCTGTACTGAGTCAGTTGATTTCAATTGGGACCTCCATGTTCCAGGTTAAGAGAACAAAATTGTCTAGATTTCCCACTCCTGATTGCGATCGAACAACATCCACTGAACTGCCTGTGTCTGAGTGTCAGGTGGGAGCAGTATTAGGCTCAACCCTGATATCCTCATGGTATAATAACCTGTAGACGCTTCCTGTAAAGGGCACAGAAATTAATGAAGCCATTTTGGCAAGGGACCAGAAAGCAACCAGGGTTGTGAAAATCTACCAACAAGTTGCCAACACCTTCAGGAGGGGAGGGAAAGTAACTGGTGAACAAAAGCCCACCAAGTAGCAGTTCTGGTTAACCGGTTAACTGTCAGCTATTAGCACATTCATAAAGCTGATTCATCAGGGCCCACAAAATCATCCAGTAATCTAAACAAATTAACTTTTCATGCCAAATTGCATTTCTTAGGCTTTTCCCAAAAGGAAAAACATATTTAATGGGTGGTATCTTATGAGTGCCACGGCATTTCCGATGGCAGGACCGGAAGTTGTTGTAACTTCCGCTCCTGCCACAAATCCCGTTTCCCATGCAAGTTTGTATGCAAATTAGCCATGCAACGACTGGCACAGGGAACACATGGGATCATGCAGTGGGGGCCGCCTTTCATTGGTGGAACCGGTCATCGCTGCCACAAGCACCATGATCACCACAGATAGAAAACATTCTGTGCTTTCAGCCTCAAGGAGCAGCAGACTTCCTTTCATGTAAGTTTCTTCAGAATAACTAAGCTGAAGCTTTCACTTAAACCAAACAGTTCTTGCCTCCCTTATTTTGTGAAACACATCACCAACTTCATATCATTTATTTTCCCAACAGCCAAAGTGAATCAAATGGCAGCCAGGAAGCAGCGTCCCGCCCCACAGTTCAGTGATGCCTCACTGCAGGTTCTCCTCCAAGCTGTCAGTGAAAGGTGGGAGGTCCCCTTCCCTGCAGATGGAGTCAGAAGACCTTCCCGCCACACCAAGGCGGCCTGGATGGGGATAGTGGAGGAGGTCTTGAACCATGGGGTAATTCTTAGAACATTGGTACAGTGCCACAAGCACATCAATGACTTGCTCAGATCAGCGACAGTAAGTGGTCCTGGGGAGGCTGCTCCATTGATTTCTTCCACGTTAATTGTCTTTAAGGCAGAGGGTGTGCAAGAAATGCAGTCAAATGCTTGAGAGCCTTGGTGTCATCTACTAAATGATAAAGATTGGCATTGTTTGTGTGATTGGATGTGTCGTGTGAAAGCCAATGCGAAAAAGCAACTCCCGCTTAATTACATCTCCCCGCACGCCACTAAATCTGCCGTGGCAGACTTCATAAAATTCCCCTCAATGTAAATGATGGAAATGATCTTGAAACTCCATTACTATTATGCCTGCTTCAGTGTTGCCTTTTTGATGACAAAATGCAAGTACTATTCTTATTTTCACTTAATTTAAGTTACAGCTATACATCTACTGTGTATACATAATTAGATTCACAATATGGGTACTCATTCAGTCAATAAGCACAATGAACAAAGTATTCTTTCATCAAATCACTTCATCCGCTTGATAAAATCTGACACCTTTTTATGTATGTTAACAAAATTCACTAAGGCCATCTTTACATGCAAGATTTCTAAACCATTTGGACCTTAGAGCAATTATTTACACATAATTTGGTCTACTGATCTAATCAAAACACTCACTGACCTGACTGTACAGCTTTTCTAACATTCCAGAAGCAGAACAATATACTGATACCAAGCACTGACCAAAATACCAGTCATTAATTTCAGTGGCAACTACATAAAAATCACCAGCATTAATGGGACATGGTTAAAGTAGCATTCCAGCTCAGGAGGTACTGCTCCCTGTTAAAGGTATGTGACTTCTGGATTGGGCTATCATCTGCTTGGTCTTTTCTAAGGCTAGGAGAAGTATATTTTGTCAACATGTTGCTGCTCCAAGAATCCCCTCCTCTACCCTTTCTTCTCACTGTTACCCATTCAAAGCAATGGAAGCAAGGGAGCTGAGGTTAGGTAACAAAATGCCATGTTTCAGCACCTCACTGTGGAAAACAGCAAAAAGAAAATTACCCAATTAGGATACCAGTCACCTTGTAGTCAGTTTTCATGAAGGACACCATCATTGGCTACTGTACAGTATGCATTTAAAGAACAGATACTGAAAGATTTGGTCAGATCAAAACTGCAACCAGGAAATAAAATTAAATATAAGTTACCTCCCATCTTACAATATAGAGATTGCTAAAAACTCTTCATCATAGGACCGCAGCTAAATGTATGATACATATGTTGTTACACGGATGTTTACACTGAATCATATTAATTAAAGATGGGCCAAAACTAAGACTAATGAAAACTTTTCAAACAATGTAAATAGAAATACTGCAACTAACATGGTTGCATTGATCTGTGCACAAAATACCAATGCACTGACTTGACAAGAAGTTCAATGGTTTTACTGACCACACTGCAGAAAGGTGTTCTGACCTATTCAGCAGCATATGAACAAACTCTTCAGAACCTTGTGCAAAGTTGTTTTTCTCTGCCCTTCCATTTAAATTTAGGTTCAATTGACATGTAGGAAGGATAAGGAAAAGCAAGAGAATAAAAATTATACTTTTATAATAAAACGAAATACACAAAATTGAATGTGAAATTGTATTAAGATGGAATAGTGAAAGAAAATGCCTGTGTTTTCATTCTAGATTGAAGAACACCTGAATGAGAATTACATCAATGTTGTTACAAGCTCTATAGCTAACATTTCTAAAACAATAGTTGATTTAGAAAATTAAATATTTGAATTCTTAAAAAAGATTGTATGAAATGTAAGAAATATTAACAAATACCCTTACAAGTTTTCAAATACCATTATTTTTGTCTTTTCATTGCTTCTGGCAATATTATTGTTGTGTATCTTCAGCAATTGCAGTTGGAATTAAAGCCCACAAACTTCATTTATTAGATTTTTAGTGATTTCTGTAACTGGAAGGGCAATAAATCATGGCTTGTAGTTTGAAAAGTGCAGTCAATATTTATGTGAAAGGCATTTATCAAGATAAGCCACTTTGTAATTCTGAAGAACTTAACCATTTACCGTTTGTTCGGTTTTAAGAGTTGTATGTGGTTTATGTTTCAACCATTCTGACTAGTGAAAAACATTGAAAAGAACAAAAAAAATGCTTGCTATAGAATGTGCAAACAAAAGGAATTATTTTATTTTGTGTGATCTGTGGGACTGTTTTTGTGAATCAATATAAAAGTAGCTGACAAACAGCTCATGATTACAGCTATCCTGAGCTCATCTCGATGTGCCTCTCTGTGAAATGGTAGGTAAATTTAACAATGTGCCGACTGACTTTTATTCAGCAACCACAATCTATAATAAGGGTGGATGTTGATGGGAAATAATGCTTCTCTCATTTGTGACCTTACATATAAAACATATGTCAAAAAGATTGTGTGTCAATACATTAACAAAGGAGCATAGAAAAGGCTCTGAAAATTGTAGAAAACGTTTGTATCCTTGACAGTGCCATGAGAAAACTGTAAAAACCCCAGACAAATCAGCACAACATAAAACTGTGATGTTGAGAAGGAACAAAAAAGCTTATTTCTGTGATTCTCAACTGCTAGAGAGAGAAATTAGTGATGGCAAAAAATAGTAGCACATAAATTACCACAAATTAAGACAGACTTCACATACAGTTCTGTAACCTGTTTAACATGATTAGGTTAGGTAGCTAAGCTCAACACAAAACTGGAATTTCAAAGATTATGTAAAATTTGCCCAAGAAAAAAAGCTTGGTCTGACATGATTCGGTTAAGTAAGCTGTTCACTCTGTATAGCGTGCAGTTCTTTCCTTTGTGTATAGTTTTAACTTATGTGGGGAGAGGTAGGAAGAGTGGAGAGATAACTTCTAATCTGTAGAATACAAGTTCCCAGAATTACTCTTATTCCGTTATTAACATTTTCTTTGATGAAATCCTGGTCTGCAATTTCAGTAGTTGTAAAGTCTGCCAAAATTAAACAATGATAATCAGAAAAAGGTGGAAATGAAGCAGTTTGTAAAAAAGCATTGCTTACGTCACAGACATGAATCCTGTTGCCCGTAATGTGGCAATCCTTCTTTGGTCGATATACTTAACTAACCATGTGATAGTAGCATTAAAAAGCACTAGTCAAATCGCATATTATCACAGAAATTCACAACTGCAGGTTTGAATTCCTCCTTTCACTTGAGCTGTTATTTTGCTATCACAATCTACGGTAGATTTTTTAAATCTCAGCTGAGCAGCAAGCAGTTAACACCAGTGCCCATACCATATGTATAAGAAACCATCTTCTTCCAAAGACACCTTCCTTCTGGCTGCACACATGCCTACACCAGCATAAGCACCTCACACAGACTTTTCCATTCTCCTATCTGGAGAAGGCATGGAGATGTTGCTGCAGGGCAATATTGGAGGTAATCTGCATTTTTGAAATGCACAACTAATTAAGGAACTTTTGCAAGGCTGGGAGCACAGGGGAAGAAGTAGAGCAGTCAAATGGGAAATCAAACATGTGGCCAAGAAATAGAGCAGTCAGATAAAGTCAAGAGCTGGAAAGAGATATGGGGAGTGGGATTGGTTTTGTGTTATTTTACAATTGGAGAGTCTGAAACATGAGGGGGTGAAGGTGAAGGCTAGGAACAATGGCATTCCTAGGCTGATGCTGTGCTCAGAATTTGGTGTGAGTGTCTGAATCAATTCTATACAACATATATCGAGGATGAACTTTGACTTGGGCAGGGACATAAAATGGGAGGTATCCCATCTGCCACTAGTTAAATGCCCTACCCAATTACCCAATATTCAGTTCCATTTAGGTCAATGGAATCAGTGAATATTGAAAGGGGTCCTATAACAGGTAACAGATACAATACTGTATGTTTGCCCTGCCCAAGTCAAGTTTTGCATCAGACTTACATAATGCATTATATATCAAAAGCCTTTGCACACAGATGCATCATTACCTCAAATGCACTTCTCAAATGCTTGTACGTTAATCTTTTGTTGTTTTTATGCAAAAGAATTCAGTTATCTTAAAGGTATTAGCCCATCTTGATAATGCCTTCCCTGTGCTTTAGTGTGCTTTTTATTCTTTCATGGGATGTGGATGTCGCTAGCAAGGCCAGCATTTGTTTCCCATCCCTAATTGCCCTTGAACAACTGAGTGGTTTGCCAGGCCATTTAAGAGTCAACCACATTGCTGTGGGTCTACAGTCACATGTAGGCCAGGTAAGGATGGCAGACATTAGTGAACCAGATGGGTTTTCAATTCCAGATTTTTATGAATTAATTGAATTCAAATTCCACCAACTACCATGGTGGGATTTGAACCCGTGTCCCAGGACATTAGCCTGGACCACTGGATTACTAGTTTAGTGACATTACTACCATGCCACTGCCTCCTTCTTATAAGCCATTGTAGGATTGTGGGAGAGGAGGAGAAGGAATTTGGGCTTTCAAAGAGCAAGTGCTAATCAGTGCAAATGGCCAGCCTTGTCCTTCATTAACAAAAGGTTTCTGCTGTATGCTTGTCCCTCTCCACTCCAAAATGTGGTATTGAGCATTAGATTCAAAATGGAGATGGCCCTAAACTAAATTCTGGGAGTTGCAAGATGAAATGTTGCAAACAGTAACACAGAT
This sequence comes from Heterodontus francisci, assembly GCF_036365525.1. Lineage (NCBI taxonomy): Eukaryota > Metazoa > Chordata > Chondrichthyes > Heterodontiformes > Heterodontidae > Heterodontus > Heterodontus francisci. The sequence goes on from NC_090389.1 coordinate 51,190,861, forward strand.
GCATTCAGTGATAGCTTGACTGGTAGTACTCTCACCTATGAGTCAGAAGGTTGGGGGTTCAAGTTCTACTCCAGGGTTGAACACAAAATTAAAGGCTAAGGCTGCAGTGGACTGCTGCACTGTCAGAGGTGTAATTCTTTAGATGAGACATTAAACTGAGGCCCTGTCTATCCCTTCAGGTGGACGTAAAAGTTTGTATCACACAATTTTGAAGAAAAGCAGGGGATTTATCCCTCAATCAAAATCATAAAAACAGATGATCTGGTCATTAACACATTGTTTGTGGGACCTTACTGTGCACAATTTAGCTACTGTGTTTCCTAGATTACAACAGTGAACACACTTCAAAAGTACTTTGGCTGTAAAGCACTTTGGGACATCCAGTGGTCATGAATGGTGCTGTATAAATGCGAGTCCATTTTCTTTCCAGCATGTTTTAGTCTGCTATTTAGCTGAAACACTGAATTCAGGAAAGTTACATGAGCTCAAGTCCTAAGCGCATAACAAGGAGAAACAATGAAATCAATGAAAATGAAAATCGGGCAGTTTCAATAATGGGCAATCAAACCTGCAATACCATTTTACTTCTGGGCAACAAGTTGAAAATTTACCTCATTGTGTTTCTAACACAGAAAATGCAATTGTATGGGTAGGTTGAATGATTTTGTGTTGATTCATTTCTTATGTGTTTATTTCATTAGAATTCAAAATTTTACATTGGGTGGGAGGCCCCGCCCACCAGCCAAAAGGTCAGGGGCAAGTCCGCCTCCGCTGGGCCTGGGATGCCATGCCAAGACTTTCCACCGCTCCAGGCCCTTAATTAGCCTTGGGCGGGACTTCCGTCCCTCTGAGGCAGGATGTTCCGCCTCCAAGAGCTGCCAGCCCACTGATTGGCTGGCAGCTCTCAGTCCCAGCAATGCCACCAGGAGCGGTGGCCACTGCTGGGACTGCACCCAACATCAGCAGCAAAATGGATGCTGGCCCTGGAAACAAGGGGACAATCGGCTGGGCCCCGGCGAGGCAAGTCAGGGGTGGGTTGTGGGGAGGGGCTAGGGGGAATTGGGAGAGTGTTCTTTAGTGGGGGTGGTGGGACCGTGGGGGGGCCCTCCATGGGGCACAGGGTGCCCAATCAAGAGGGCCCCCCCAGCCCGCAAGGAGGCTGCCAGGTTTTACTTGGTGGCCTCCTGGGGGACCTCAGCTGCCTGCCACCACTGGCAAAATATCAGCGGCAGTGGGAGTTAACTGGTCACTTAAGGGCCTTGATTAGCCTGGGGCGGGCGGGCCGTTTCTCGCCACTGCTGCCCCTCGTAAAATTGCAGCGGGGGCGGGAAGGCATTGGGAACAGCGCCCCCTGCACTGCCTTCCACTCAATTGCACAATCCGCCCGCCACCAGCCCGCTCCTGCAGGGTGGCATAAAATTCTGGCCTATATCTTTCAGTTGCTGACCAAACAAGATGGTGTTTGAAAAGAATTTTTTACAAGAAAAGTGATCTTATTGGTTTCTTGCTCCTACCTGTTTGTTGTTTTGCTTTGGTTATTTGCTAACACTGATTCTGCAGTTTAAAAACTCACTTGTTACTTCTTGATTACTTTTGCTCATTGATAGGTACACTTTCTGCTCAATGGATTTTTTTAAATGAATATGATAATAGCTGCAAGTGACATACACTTTTAATTTCTGATGAAGCATGTGCCTTTGCAAGTGTGTCACCTTTGAAATATGATGGATACAGTGTGTCACTTTATATAGATAGACTTTTTTCAAATTACAATTTCAGATCATTTCTAAAGCTAAGATGAGTGACAGGGATCATAAAGACAAATCATGCCACCATCACAGCTTGCAATTGAGCAAATTGCACACAGGCAGCTGATGCATTGCTGGGACGGATAGCCCGCCCCCTCCATGTGACCAGAGGGGGTGGCTCATCCGGCCATTTAAATGAGTCGCTGTGCTTAGGATCGCAGCGGCTCCGCGACATGCGGCCTGCCTTGTTTTCGCCCACCGCCAAGTTTGGCAGCGCGATTGTAAAATTCAGCCCACATTCTCAGAATAAGAGGTAGGCCATTTAGGACTGAGATAAGGAAGAATTTCTTCACTCAGAGAATGATGAATCTTTGGAATTCTTGAACCCAGAGGGCAATGGAGGCGCAGTCATTGAGTATGAATGTGAGGTAATGCATTTTGGAAGATCTAATACGGGCGGGAAGTATAGAGTAAATGGCAGAACCCTGAGGAGTATTGACAGGCAGAGAGATCTGGGCGTACAGGTCCACATGTCACTGAAATTGGCAACGCAGGTAGATAAGGTAGTCAAGAATGCATACGGCATGCTTGCCTTCATCGGTTGGGGCATAGAGTGTAAAATTGGCAAGTCATGCTGCAGCTGTACAGAACCTTAGTTAGGCCACACTTAGAATATTGCGTGCAATTTTGGTCGCCACACTACCAGAAGGACGTGGAGGCTTTGGAGAGGGTACAGAAGAGGTTTACCAGGATGCTGCCTGGTCTGGAGGGCATTAGCTTTGAGGACAGGTTGGAGAAAGTCAGATTGTTTTCACTGGAACGACGGAGGTGGAGGGGCGACATGATAGAGGTTTACAAAGTTATGAGCGGCATGGACAGAGTGGATAGCCAGAAGCTTTTTCCCAAGGTGGAAGAGTCAGTTACTAGTGGACATAGGTTTACGGTGAGAGGGGCAAAGTTTAGAGGGGATGTGCGAGGCAAGTTCTTTACACAGAGGGTGGTGAGTGTCTGGAACTTGCTGCCAGGGGAGCTGGTGGAAGCAGGTACGATAACGACGTTTAAGAGGCATCTTGACAAATACATTAATAGGATGGGAATAGAGGGATACGGTCCCCGGAAGTGCAGAAGGTTTTAGTTTAGACAGGCATCAAGATGGGCGCAGGCTTGGAGGGCCGAATGGCCTGTTCCTGTGCTGTACTGTTCTTTGTTCTCTTTGTTCTTTATGTTAAAGACAGAGATTGATACATTTCTTGATATTAAAGGCATCAAGGGATATGGGGATAGTGCTGGAAAATGGTGTTGAGGTAGAAGATTAGCCATGATCTAGTTGAATGGTAGAGCAGGCTTGAGGAGCTGAATGGCCTACTCCTGCTCCATTTTATCATGTTCTTACGTTCCTAATTTTAGGCAAATTACTCTACAGGAAGATACTACCAATAACTATTCTTTCTGTATAATATTGAGAGTTTTTGAAAAAAATAATTAGTTTAAAAACCTCAATTTATTAATGCCTTTATTCAATATGCTGTAAAGATTGCTTCAGTATATTTAAAAGTCAAACAAAGCAGAATAAACTTTACTGCAATTTAAACCTTTGATTTTATGATAATTGTTGACTTTGTTTAGCACAGAAAAAAAAGTTGTTTGTAAAACTGAAACGTCTTGCAATAGGAACATGCAACAGCAACATATGTTGTGGCTGCATTAGTAAATTCAATTACAAGTAACAATGATGTTATGTTCAAAAGTAAGAACATTTTTTTATCAGAGATGAGAAATTTAGGATCCAAATATTCACGGTGAGGAGATATTTGAATTAGCTGTTTTCCACTGTACTGCAGTTCTTGTATTTCTGGTCATGATGGATAAAGAATCTGAGTAATCTAAAGCTTGTGACTTAATTTTTTACCAAGTTATTTGAGGATTTAATACTGTAAGCACCTCAAAAACTAAACACTGAAAGCTAAACACTGAAAATTAGTTCTGCAAAAGCAAGCTTCTCACATGAAACAGTACACAAATATAAAAGACCCCAATTAGCCATTCAGTAATCTGCACAGACATGATTTTTAACATACTCACACATTCTGGTATAAATGTTTATGAAAGCAATATTACATTAAGATTTAATTGAAAGGAATGTTATAAACTGACACACTACTGGACATACTGTTCATGTATCAGTGTCTCACTAAAGTTGTTTTTATGAGCATCTCTGGTTTCTGGTACATGGGCTTTGCAAGGTCATTACAGGATCTTCCTGGCATATGTTTTCCATTTATGCAAATTTTCATGATTTTAAAATCTCGGGTTTGAGTCAGGTTTAGATTGGGGATGCAGCCAATTGACCAACACCTGTGGATTGCGAACTGACAGTGTTAGCATGGGTCCCACATATCACAGAAAGCAGCACTTAAATTCCCTGAGTGAATCAAGGGAGTGTGGAGGTGAGTTGTTTTAATTTGCCCAGAAATTATCTGTTTACAGTGAGATATTAGCTTGGTTGTCAAATCAGGCATTAGATACTCTTGCTGTGATACTAAACTCTCAGTGCAAGGCAGGGTTTCAATCGACTTCTTCAAGAACATTTGAAACATCAGATGGATTGAACAGCCTTTTCAAATCAAAGCTTCCTGCCAGCACTGATCTTCAGGTCCATCTTTCACTCCATAATCTGCTCAAATTGAAGAAACCCTGTAAACAACTTCTGCTACCCTAGATTCACTATTGAGGACCCATTGGAGGCAACAAAAAGCATAGCTGCCAATCAATGTGTCACCACAAAGTGTTTAACAATGACTTGGAGGATAAATAGAGCCAATAAAAAAATGCCAAATGTGTCCACACCACTGTGGTCTCTACTCTGACAGCTATGTCTTCTTGGTGATGTGAAACTCTGGCATTTGTAAGCAATGTTTCAAGGACAGAACATGTCTTCTTGCTACTATTATCTGATAGCAACAGCACTGCTGGTTCTGAGCATCGAGTCAAATGTCATTAATCCTAGTCTACAGATATCTTTTGCTGCCATGCAAGTGGCAGGTCCTTAGAATATGTCAATCATCTGATGTTGAACAAAAGAATGGCATCAAAATAAGCTAAAAAAACTGATTACATTTCCCTGCATCCAAAACAGGAAATGAACATTCATACTGAAATCAATGTTAGTTTTACAGTGTTAAGGAATAACTGAAACCTATTTTAAAATGTACTCTTGCTGATTAATTCCATTCACATATGATAAGAAATGGTTCTTTCTGAAGTTGCAGATAGAAGTTTTTTTAATAGCATTTGAAATCTTCTTTGGCCTCCTTATCTTGAGAGACAATGGATAAGTGCCTGGAGGTGGTCAGTGGTGTGTGGAGCAGCGCCTAGAGTGGCTATAAAGGCCAATTCGAGAGTGACAGGCTCTTCCACAGGTGCTGCAGAAAAATTTGATTGTCGGGGCTGTTACACAGTTGGCTCTTCCCTTGCGCCTCTGTCTTTTTTCCTGCCAACTACTAAGTCTCTTCGACTCGCCACACTTTAGCCCCGCCTTTATGGCTGTCCGCCAGCTCTGGCGAACGCTGGCAACTGACTCCCACGATTTGTGATCAATGTCACAGGACTTCATGTCGCGTTTGCAGACGTCTTTAAAGCGGAGACATGGACGGCCGGTGGGTCTGATACCAATGGCGAGCTCGCTGTCCAATGTGTCTTTGGGGATCCTGCCATCTTCCATGCGGCTCACATGGCCAAGCCATCTCAAGCGCCGCTGACTCAGTAGTGTGTATAAGCTGGGGATGTTGGCCGCCTCGAGGACTTCTGTGTTGGAGATATGGTCCTGCCACCTGATGCCAAGTATTCTCCGGAGGCAGCGAAGATGGAATGAATTGAGACGTCGCTCTTGGCTGACATACGTTGTCCAGGCCTCACTGCCATAGAGCAAGGTACTGAGGACACAGGCTTGATACACTAAGACTTTTGTGTTCCGTGTCAGAGCGCCATTTTCCCACACTCTCTTGGCAGTCGAAGCATTTGAAATGCTTCACAGAATTCAACGAAACTTTATATTATGAAATTAATGTGGCGAACAAAGTAATTGGAAGTGACTTTCTAATCTATTGAATATTAAAACACTGAAAATATTTATAAGCATATTAAAATAGAGGACAGGTAAAGACCAAGTGATCCATCGAGCTTGCCCCACCCAGGCATAATGCCTGAAAACTCCATCAAGCTATACTGAGTTAATTATATCAGAGGGACACAGAATAATTACCTCTGCCGTTTCAAAAAATAAGAAATGATATCAACAAAATAAAACAGCATGCCTGATATTTTATTTATTTCTGATTATGCCTCTCTGAAGTTGCTTGTGTGATTCTACATTAAAAACAAAAGATAAATGCAAGTTGTTGGCGGTGATGTCTTCATGCTGCATGCTTTACCCGATAAAGTGCAGTTATTTACATGGATTTTAAAGTAATTGTTCTGCTATTTATCCAATTCAGCTATCTCTCATTCCAAACACACAATGAGAGCTGTTGCCTGTGTTTTTCCTGAAGTGCTGTCCTCAGTTTCTTGTTAATGGTCCAATTTGAATTGCTTTAACCTTCTGATTTTTCATCAGAGATGATGAGCTGCTCATTCTTGTCCTTCCAAATGTTCTCATCTTTTATCTCCTGAAGGCACTGAATCTTACTGTTGTATAGTTCCACGGGCACTGGCATGCTTTGGTATCACGCCCAAGCAGTCATTCTTCATGCATGTGCCGAAACAGTGAGGGTCAGCCCTGCAGGTCATTAGTCGAGGCCCCAAACATTCACTCACCTAGAGTACAAGTCCTTATTCGATCCTAAACTTGGTGCACCAAAAGGTATCGAGGCACTGTGAAGGACGGGAAAAAGCCGAAAGATTTTTTAAGCCCGAAACAGTACCCTCTGGTCCAAAGAAAAAGATGCCGGGGAATCAGCTTGCATGGAATGTGCTAGCATAGTTAAGAAAACCAACCACAGCAACTGGAAAACCCATGATACAAATGCTAGTAGTTGTTTTAAATCAAGGAGGTTGAGCATGTCTACCCTGAGGCACAGTGTGGCTTTCGAGCAGAGAGATCCACCATTGACATGCTGTTCTCCCTTCGACAGCTACAGGAGAAATGCCGTGAACAACAGATGCCCCTCTACATTGCTTTCATTGATTTCACCAAAGCCTTTGACCTTGTCAGCAGACGTGGTCTCTTCAAACTACTAGAAAAGATTGGATGCCCACCAAAGCTACTAAGTATCATCACCTCATTCCATGACAATATGAAAGGCACAATTCAGCATAGCGGCGCCTCATCAGACCCCTTTCCTATCCTGAGCGGCATGAAACAGGGCTGTGTTCTCGCACCTGCACGGTTTGGGATCTTCTCCCTGCTGCTCTCACATGCACTCAAGTCTTAAGAAGGAATTTTCCTCCACACAAGATCAGGTGGCAGGTTGTTCAACCTTGCCCGTCTAAGAGCGAAGACCAAAGTACGGAAAGTCCTCATCAGGGAGCTCCTCTTTGCTGACGATGCTGCATTAACATCTCACACTGAAGAGTGTCTGCAGAGATTCATCGACAGGTTTGCGGCTGCCTGCACCGAATTTGGCCTAACCATCAGCCTCAAGAAAACGAACATCATGGGACAGGACGTCACAAATGCCCCATCCATAAATATCGGCGACCACACTCTGGAAATGGTTCAAACTAAACTAAACTAAACTAAACTAAACTACCTGGGCTCAACTATCACCAGTAACCTGTCTCTTGATGCAGAAATCAACAAGCGCATGGGAAAGGCTTCCACTGCTATGTCCAGACTGGCCAAGAGAGTGTGGGAAAATGGCGCACTGACACAGAACACAAAAGTCCAAGTGTGTCAAGCCTGTGTCCTCAGTACCTTGTTCTACGGCAGCGAGGCCTGGACAACGTACGTCAGCCAAGAGCGACGTCTCAATTCATTCCATCTTCGCTGCCTCCGGAGAATACTTGGCATCAGGTGGCAGGACCGTATATCCAACACTGAAGTCCTCGAGGCGGCCAACATCCCCAGCATCTACACCCTACTAAGCCAGCGGCACCTGAGATGGCTTGGCCATGTGAGCCGCATGGAAGATGGCAGGATCCCCAAAGACACATTGTACAGCGAGCTCGTCACTGGTATCAGACCCACCGGCCGTCCTTATCTCCGCTTTCAAGACGTCTGCAAATGCGACATGAAGTCCTGTGACATTGATCACAAGTCGTGGGAGTCAGTTGCCAGTGATCGCCAGAGCTGGCGGGCAATCATAAAGGCGGGGCTAAAGCGTGGCAAGACGAAGAGACTTAGTAGTTGGCAGGAAAAAAGTCAGAAGCGCAAGGAGAGAGCCAACTGCGTAACAGCCCTGTCAACCAATTTTATCTGCAGCACCTGTGGAAGAGTCTGCCATTCTAGAATTGGCCTTTATAGCCACTCTAGGTGCTGCTTCAATAACCACTGACCACCTCCAGGCGCTTACCCATTGTCTCTCGAGACAAGGAGGCCAAAGAAGAAGGAGGTTATTCATTTGTTCAAAAAGAATTGTATCCATGGATTTAGGAATGAGGTAAATTATGTTTTTATTTGAAGTCCCACACAGAATTATACCTTTAAGGCGAATTTGAAAATAAGAGAAGAGAGGAATGGAGGGGAAAAAATGAAAGAGAGGAAGTGAAAGTAGTCCAGGAATGCAACTAAAACGCTTGCAGAAAAAACACAACTGTTGACATAAGTAACAGTGGATTAGAGTATCTTTGATGTTATAGCTGAAAACCTAGAAAGCAGAACTTAATTAGGAACGGGGCAATAACTGCTGACCTTGCCAGTGATGCCCACTTCCCATGAATGAATTAAACAAACACCAACTCATTACAGAATGCTGCGGTTCAATAATAGTGCTTTGTATATTTCCTCTAAATGGCACAAGTCATATGCATTACCTCGTATTTGGAATCAATTTAAAAGAGCAATTTTCACACAGCTTTAATTCACAAAGAATTAATTCAACCTTGTTGAAATCAGAAGTCGGCAAGCAGTGGGAAAGAGCGAGACCAGTACCGGGAATCAAAGTAGCACAGAGGCAGCGGGAACTCAGTCAGCGAATGGCGGGAAAGAGCGAGACCAACAGCTGGGATAGCCGTTGCCAGGAGCCAGTCAGAACCGGCATTTTAAAAGAAAAATCGAGGTGTGACATCACAGGGAAGGAGACAGGTGATTGGCTGGTGAGTAAACAGAGGGCAGATTGTAAGCAGAATGTGCAGATACGAGTTTGGTGAGTGGGGAGCTCGGTGAAGCTGGAGGAGGTGTTCCTTTTTTCTACTTTTTTCACCCTCCAGTATTTGGTTCTTACTTCGGTGCCGTGGATAGAGCCGATTGGCTGGGAAGATCTATAAATAAAAAGAACTAAAATTTTAAAATAAATACCTAAAACACATACCTGTGTAATTAAGAAACGTACAACTCTTGGTTGTAGCATTGAATAAGCACAGTAAATTGTAATATACATAGGAATTATTCTAAGTTAATTCAGAAAGTAATTAAATTAAACTAACTAAATAACATAAGTAACAATGGCAGGCCAGGTGTTGTGTTGCAGCTGTGGAATTTGGGATCTCCTGTGTGCCAACAAGCACCAAGGAAATGGTACTGAGCAAACTGTTGCAGTCGCAGGCTGACAAGTCCCCAAGTCCTGCTGGACTTCATCCGAGGGTCTTAAAAGAAGTGGCTAATGAGATAGTTGATGCATTGGTTTTAATTTTCCAAGATTCCTTGGATTCAGGAAAGGTTCCATTCGATTGGAAAATGGTGAATGTAACTTCTTTATTCAAAAAAGGAGGGAGACAGAAAGCAGGAAACTACAGGCCAGTTAGCTTAACATTTGTCATAAGGAAAATGTTAGAAGCTATTATTAAAGACGTTATAGCAGGGCATTTAGAAAAATTCAAGGTAATCAGGCAGAGTCAACATGGTTTTGTGAAAGGGAAATAAATCATGTCCAGCCAATTTATTGGAGTTCTTTGAAGAAGTAACATGTGCTGTGGATGAAGGGGGCCAGTGGATATACTGTACTTAGATTTCCAGAAGGCATTTGATAAGGTGCCACATCAAAGGTTATTGTGGAAAATAAAAGCTCATGGTGCAGGGGGTAACATATTGGCATGTATAGAAGATTGGCTAGCTAACAGGAAACAGAGTAGGCATAAATGGGTCATTTTCTGGTTGGCAAGATTTAACGAGTGGTGTGCCTCAGGGATCTGTGCTGGGGACTCAAATTTTTACAGTTTATATAAATGAATTGGATGAAGGGACCAAAGGTATGGTTGCTAAATTGGCTGATGTGGTGAAGTGAGAGTGACTGCCCTTGACATCAAGGCAGCATTTGACCGAGTATGGCATCTAGGAGCCCGAGCAAAACTGGAGTCAATGGGAATCAGGGGAAAACTCTCCACTGGTTGGAGTCATATCTAGCACAAAGGTTGTGTTTGTTGGAGGTCAATCATCTCAGCTCCAGGACATACTGCAGGAGTTCCTCATGGTAGTGTCCTGGGCACAACCATCTTCAGCTGCTCAATGCCCTTCCTTTAATCTAAGGTCAGAAGTGGAGATATTTGCTGATGATTGCACAACGTTCAGCACCATTCGCGACTCCTCAGATACTGTAGCAGTCCGTGTGGAAATGCAGAAAGACCTGGACAATATCCAGGCTTGGGCTGATAAGTGGCAAGTAACATTCGCGCCACACGTGCCAGGCAATGACTATTTCAAACAAGAGAGAATCTAACCATCCCTCCTTGATATTCAATGGCATTACGATCGCTGAATCCCCCACTATCAACATCCTAGGGGCTACCAATGACCAGAAACTGAACTGGAGTAACCATATAAATACCATGGCTGCAAGAGCAGGTCAGAGGCTAGGAATCTTGCGGTGAGTGACTCACCTCCTGACTCCCCAAAGCCTGTCCACCATCTACAAGGCACAAGTCAGGAGTGCGACGGAATACTCTCCACTTGCCTGGATGGGTGCAGTTCCAACAACACTCAAGGAACTCGACACTATCCAGGACAAAGCAGCCTGCTTGATCGGCATCCCATTCACAAACATTCACTCCCTCAACCACTGACACACAGTGGCAGCAGTGTGTACCATCTACAGGATGTACTGCAGCAACGCACCAAGGCTCCTTAGACAGCACCTTCCAAACCCGCGACCTCTACCAACTAGAAGGACAAGGGCAGCAGATGCATGGGAATACCACCACCTGCAAGTTCCCTCCCAAAGCACACACCATCCTGACTTGGAACTATATCGCCGTTTCTTCACTGTCGCTGGGTCAAAATCCTGGAACTCCCTTCTTAACAGCACTGTGGGTGTACCTACCCCACATGGACTGCAGCGGTTCAAGAAGGCAGCTCACCACCACCTCCTCAAGGGCAATTAGGGATGGGCAATAAATACTGTCCTAGCCAGCGATGCCCACATCTCTTGAATGAATAAAAAAAGGACAAAGATAGGTAAGAAAGTAAGTTGTGAAGACGACATAAAGAGGCTATAAAGCGATATAGATAGGTTAAGTGAGTGGGCAAAGATCTAGCAAATGGAGTATCATGTGGAAAAATGTGAAATGGTCTATTTTGGCAGGAAAAATAAAAAAGCATATTATCTAAATGGTGAGAGATTGCAAAGCTCTGATTTGCAGAGGGATCTGGGTGTCCCAGTGCATGAATTGCAAAAGGTTAGTATGCAGGTACAGCAAGTAATTAACAAAGCTAATAGAATGTTATCGTTTATTACGAGGGGAATTGAAATCAAAAGTAGGGATGTTATGCTTCAGTTGTACAGGGCATTGGTGAGACCACATCTAGAGTACGGTGTACAATATTGGTCTCTTTATTTAAGGAAGGATGTAAATGTGTTGGAAGCAGTACAGAGAAGGAGTCCTAGACTAATACCTAGAATGGGCGGGTTGTTTTATAAGGAAAAGTTGGACAGGGTAGGCTTGTATCCGCTGGAATTTAGGAAAGTAAGAGGCAACTTGATTGAAACATAAGAGATTCTGAGGGGTCTTGACAGTATGGATATGGAAAGGATATTTCCACTTGTGGGAGAATCTAGAACTAGGGGTCACTGTTTAAAAATAAGTGGCTGCCCATTTAAGACAGAGATGAGGAGAAATGTTTTTCTCTCAGAGGGTCATGAGTCTTTGGAACTCTCTTCCTTAAAAGGCAGTGGAAGTAGTGTCTTTGAATATTTTTAAGGCAGACATCGAAAGCTTCTTGATAAGGGGGGTGAAAGGTTATTGGGGATAGGCAGGAATGTGGAGCTGAGGTTACAATCAGATCAGCCATGATCTTGTTGAATGGCGGAGCAGACTCGAGGGGCCAAGTGGCCTACTCCTGCTCCTAATGTGTATGTTTGTATGTTCGTGTCTCATCTGAACGACGGCACCTCCGACAGTGCAGCACTCCCCCAGTACTACACCAGAGTTCAATTCTACTTGTGAGAATATCAACATTTGGTTGGAGGAAATTAAGTTCTTAAATTTTATTGCTGAATAAGAAAATTCATTATAAAAACCAAGAACAAGTAAAGAAACAACTCCCTAAATGGCAAAAATCTACAGAGTGAAGGAAAAGCTATCTAGAGGTGTAAGTACACCTCTTTAAAAGGTGCTTGTACAGGTAGGATAGGCAATAAAACAGCAATGGAATTCTGGGTTTTATCAATAAGGGCAATGAATATTAAAGTAAGAAGTTGTTGTTGAATTTGAAATGATATTACAGTCATGGAAAATGACCAAAGATTCATTAAAATTCACTAGAATTACGAACAAGAATTTATAGGGGGTGTTCTGCCCAGTGGAAACCAGGCAGGTAGGCAGTTAAATTACCTCAGTTACATACCCACCTGAAGCTGGCAACTGCCAATTTTAACCTGTTCTACTAAGGAGGCAGGAAGGAAACTTGCCCAAAACTAGCGGGTTCTTTTTTACATATGCACGTCAAGTTCCAGTTGTGTCATTGGTATCCAACTGCAATTTCAGTTCAACAGCCTGAGCGTGAGGATGCAGTTACTTTCCCGCCAGGTGAAGACAGTGGGGAAGAGGATTCTGGGCCAGAGGAGGTCCAAGCAGGTAAAGGTTTTTTTTAAAAAACTTATCTTGTGCACCCACTGCCTTCCCGCCCAGAAAGGGTGGGCAGTCAGCTGATGGGATTAAATGAGGCCAGGAGGTAAAATACCCTCAGGCCTCATCATTGGAACAGCAGGTAAAATTCTAACACCACTGCCCACCTACCTAAAACTGGCCCAGATTTAAATTTGGGCCTCTAGTCAAGAACAGAAGCAAAAAGAAAATGGTAGTTATTTGCCTGGAAGAGAGGAACTTGATAGGGATCTAATAGGAGTTTACAGAATTTGCGGAAGGTTTCAACAGGGTAAACAATAAAAGATTGTTTTCACTCGTGGACAAAACAGTAACACACAGGCATAGTCTCAATGTTAGATGAGTGAGGAGGGAAATCAGAATTTCTTTCACACAGAGGGCTATTAAACATGGAATGCTCATCACAAGTGCCTATTAGTAAGTCTAACATCATTTAAGAGAGAACTGAACAAGTATTTGTAAAGGATGGCTGTAAAAGAATATGTGAAAAGGGGATTAGACTGGACTGCTCGATTTGAAGAGCCAGCAGTAGCAAAGGCAAGAAGGCCCAAACAGACCCCCGTACTGTAAATTCTGAGAATCAATGATAAAAGGATTAGCTTTTTTTACCTGACTTCATTGGCTGAACAAGCTCTTGATGTATACCCTACAATAAATAATGAATATATAGCAATTCAAAATAGGTTAGTTGGCTCAGAATAAAGGGAATACTACTTCTTTTGTTGTGGCTGATCTTTTTTTTAGTTATTCTTCATTGGTACTTTGTGTATGGGTAGGGCTGCTAAACAAACATTAAAGGCTGCACATCAGCCATCAAAGGGCCCCATGCAACTTACAAGACATTAGTTGGCCATCTTGAGTTACATTAATTATCATAGTCAAGAATCCAGACAGTGGTCGAATTTAAGCACTGTGCTACTGGTGATAATTAGCAGTCTTCCATCACTCTAACCCATACCTAACAACCTGAAAAACAAGCATAAACAGCAGACACAACCCACAAAAAATGATAACTCAAACACAGTTTTGAATACAGATCTATAACATGTGAAGATAAGGGGCTGAATTTTATAAGCTCGCTGCCGTTCTTGGCGATGAGCTTGAAAGGCACGGCACACGCAGGACTTGCGCGCCGCTGAGCCCCCGCAATATTTCATGTGGGGCTCATTTAAATGGAGGGGGTGGAACGGCCACCCCCGATGACAGAGGGGGTGGCCTCTCCGCCCTGGCAATGGCGTCCGATGCCACCACACAGGCGCCGGCGCCATTTTTAAAGGGCTTCAAGCCCTCCAAGTAAATTTAAATGTTTAAAGGGACAGGTGAACGAAAATTGGAAATAAAATTTTATTTGAACTATGAATACCCCCTCCCCACCACCCCGCCCCCCCCCCACAGAGTTCTCAATAAATAAAATAACCTATTCCCCCAGAAAACCACATTTTAATATGTCGAACTTTCACCCCCCAACTTCAGCACCTTTCACCCTCAACCACTTCCCACCATCCCCACAACCCGTCAGAGCAGAGATCCGAGAGCGCGCGAGTTCCGGTCAGCAGAATATTGGGTGGAATCTCAACTGAACAGACCCGTATGCAGCAGGGAGGCTGGTAGCAGGTTGGGAGCTAGTTTGCAATTGAAGCAGGCTTTGCGTTGTCTCTTTAACTCAACCACACCTTTAGCATCCCGCTTCTGGGTTTCCCTGGAATGACGTGCCGAATCTGTCAAAGGAAGGATTTCTAGTGAAAGGAACCCCGGCAAGGGTCAGAAAAGCTGAACTGTACATTGATTCCTGAAACCTCAGCAACAGCAGGAAAGGAAAGGAAACCTGGAAGGCTGCCCCCCTCCCCACACCCCCAGATCTCAGACTCTTACCTGGAGGTCCTGCTGCGGGATCTGAGGACCTGAAGTGAGGTGATGTTTGCCAAGGATGAGAGGAAGCGGCCAGCCTCTCAAACCAAGCAGGCGTAGATGGAAGTTGCCGAGAAAGTGAGCAGCAGGATTGTGGTCCCTTGAATCTGGAGACAGTGCCCCAAGAGATTCAAGGACCTCAGGAGGGCAGGAAAAGGTGAGTGACATATCACTTTCATCAGGTGCCAAGCCCCACACTTTGACCTTCCCAGCATTCTCCTGCACAACACAACAAACCTTGCAGTTTCACTCATCCCACTCTCTCCAGACACCTATCCACATCCCCATCTAAGCAGCCAACACTCACACACACCCTCATCTTTGTGCTATCTCACACGCATGCCTCATAGTCATCCTCCACAAATGGTATCCTTCCCTGCTCTTCACATAATTCATTTCTCACAATCACAACTCTCTCTTTCTCTCCTTGCAGAAGAGAGTGCAGAATTCCAAGGAAAGACAAAGGACCGGAGTGGGGGAGAGGCCCTCCAATGATAGCCACTTTGGCAGCTACTGACAATGTGTGCCTACTTCGTCTGTGGGAAAGGTGGTCTTAGTCATAGAGTTATACAGCACAGAAACAGGGCCTTCGGCCCATCGTGTCTGTGTTGGCCATCAAGCACCTATCTATTCTAATCCCATATTCCTGCACTTGGCCCGGAGCCTTGTATGCTGTGGCGTTTCAAGTGCTCATTTTAAATGCTTCTTAAATGTTGAGGGTTCCTGCCTCTACCACCCCTTCAGGCAATGCATTTCAGATTCCAACCACCCTCAAATCCCCTCTAAATCTTCTTCCCCTTATCTTAAATCTATGCCCCCTGGTTACTGACCCCTCCGCTAAGGGAAAAGTTTCTTCCTATCTATCCTATCAATGCCCGTAATTTTGTATACCTCAATCAGGTTCCCCGTCAGCCTTCTCTGCTCTAAGGAAAACAACCCCAGCCTATCCAATCTCTCTTCATAGCTGAAATGCTCCAGCCCTGATGAATCTCCTCTGCACCCTCTCCACCGCAATTACATCCTTCCTATAGTGTGGTGACCAGAACTGTACACAGTACTCCAGCTGTGGCCTAACTAGCATTTTATACAGCTCCATCATAATCTCCCTCCTCTTATAGTCTATGCCTCAGCTAATAAAGGCAAGTATTCCATATGCCTTCCTAACCACCTTATCTACCTGTGCTGCTGCCTTCAGTGATCTATGGACAAGCACACCTAGGTCCCTCTGACCCTCTGTACTTCCTAGGGTCCTACCATCCATTCTGGTTCAGGTGCAACCCGTCCAACCTGTACAGATCCCACCTTGGCCAGAAGCAGACCCAGTGATCCAGGAAACTAAAGCCCTCCCTCCTGCACCATCTCTTCAGCCACACATTCATCTGCTCTATCCTCCTATTCCTATACTCACTAGCACGTGGTACCGGGAGTAATCCAGAGATTACAACCTTTGAGGTCCTGCTTTTTAATCTGCTACCTAGCTCCCTAAATTCTTGTTGCAGGACCTCATCCTTCTTTCTACCTATATCGTTGGTACCAATATGAACCACGATCTCTGACTGTTCACCCTCCCCCTTCAGAATGTCCTGCAGCTGCTCTGTAATATCCTTGACCCTAGCACCAGGGAGGCAACATACCATCCTGGAGTCATGTTTGCGGCCACAGAAATGTCTATCTGTACCCCTTATGATAGAATCCCCTATTGCTATAGCTCTCCCATTCTTTTTCCTTCCCTCCTGTGCAGCTGAGCCACCTGTGGTACCACAGACTTGGCTCTTGCTGCATTCCCCTGAGAAACTATCTCCCCCAACAGTATCCAAAGCAAAAAATCTGTTAGATAGGGAGATAGACCCAGGGGTCTCCTGCACTACCTGCCTAGTTCTTCTATTCTGCCTGGCGGTCACGCATTCCCTTTCTGCTTGAGCAGTCTTTACCTGTGGTGTTACCACCTCCCTGTACATGATTTCCATGATGATTTCAGCCTCACGGATGCTCCACAGTGACCCCAGCCGCTGCTCCAGATCCTGCACACGTGTTTGTCCTGGACACTAAGTGTCCTTGACTCCCCACATTGCACAGTAGGAACACTCCACGCTGACGAGCTGCCCTGCCCTGATTTACCCTTAATTTACTCCCTTAAATTACCCAAAAATTTGTTTATTTACACGAGGGACCTTGATTCCCATAAAAAAACACGACCTATTATATTAAAAAAAGCCGTAGACCTTTCTCTTTACTTTGGTTACTTACCCAGCTATTTAGAGCAGTTACTCACCAACCAATCACCTTGCAGCTTTCCTGTGAGGTCACTGTTGACTTTTTTTTTCAAAACTCCAGTGCGCTTGGACTGCTCTCCGCTCCCGGAAGGTAAGTGATGGCCCCGAGCCTCGTGCTAAATTTATCCACTCCCGGTTCTAGGCGTTCCCACACAGGTCTGACTGCCAATCAACTGGTCTTGCTCTAGGAGGCTGCAGATGTCAGCAACAACCTATCATAAATGCCTGAGCCTCCTGCTCAAGAAAGCTGATCCTCAGCCCATGTTGCCGGTGCTTCTCTTGTTCCTCATCAGAGATTTAAGGTAGAGCTGCATAAACTGCTCCCATGTCGTGGTAAAGGGAATGCAGATCAAGGTGAACGGACTTCCAAGAAGTTAGCAATCACTTGCCAAACAGAAATCGCACACTCTCAGAAGAAGCGCTGTGAGCACCAGCCTCTCACCTAGGCAAGGCTGCAGCTATTCAGTTTCACTGTTTGAAGGCTTCCTAACTTGTCAGTTTCACTGAAGAAACACTCCGCATATTTACCCGCCTGGTCGGCTCTGGCGAGTTGCAGAAAGCTCGGGAAACCCGTGTGCTGGCTGTTAAAGCCAGAATAGTAGATTAAATTAAAAGTTAATTGCCTGTTTGCATATTGCAATGACTTACCCTACAGCTGCACACTTGCCTGCAATTCTGTCCAAGTCAAACTTAGAAGTGGGCGGGACTATGTCGGGTTCTCAACCTGACGCCACTTTTTGGGATTTAACCCCCTCCCTGAACGTCAGCCAACCCTCCCCTTGGCAATTAAAATTCTGCCCGTTAACTCCGTTTCTCTCTGCCTGACCTGCTGAAAAATGCTCTGGCATTTTTCTTTTTATTTCACATTTCCATCGTTTGCAGTATTTTGCTTTTGTGTTATCCATTATTTTCTATGGGTATATGTCCTCTCCATAAATTGACTATTTGAAATATTTTTTGATGTTTTGGAGCCTAACTGCAACTTGACCGTAAATCTTAAAGCAATTTTTAAAATTTAAATAATACCCATCACTTTAACCCTCTCCCTATTTTATTTCAAATCTTGGCAAATCTACAAATACAATGACAAGAGTTGTAAAAGAAAGCAGACAGGTTAGAAAGTGGGACTGGAATCAATCTGGTTCTCATCAGCTCCAGTTCCAACTTCCATTTAAACTGGTTGATACTAATCACTTCCAATGCCAATAAAAACAATCTGATTTTTCTTGTCAAATGCTGGGCTGAAATGCTATCTGTCTGCGTAAAAAGCTGGCAGTTGGCACGTATTCTTATTCCCTGTGTACATCTTCTTTGCAAGATCCTATAGCATGAGGTCAAGAAGTTTACAATTCTACCCTACTGAAAGTCTCCTGAGTTTCTCAAGTTGAGAATAAGGGAGCCTATTAGGGACCACACTGAGCTTTGTAGGAAGCTAATAAACTGGATTCCCAGGACAGCTAAGGGGGAAAAAATGCTAATTGCAGGAGCTGAACTTGCTTAAAAAGGAACAAAATTTACATTTCCCCATCTCAAAATCTCTTGTAGAATTTTATGGAAACTCATGAAATAGCTTATGGAACCATTTGGGGCATGGGAGATGGATTATTATTGCACTGCTAACAGTAAAATCATAAACCATTCATTCGGAACATATTTACAATTTTGCTGCACCTAACATCACAGAAACCTTCCTTTAAAATCTATTACTTTTTAATTACTTTTACTAAAATAGTTCAGCAAAATGCAATTTTTAAAGCAAGTTTATAAATTCTGTATGTGTAACAGCATATGTTCAACTGTAAACCTTCAACTTTTATTAGGATCAACTCCTAAAGGAGTTACTTTGTGTTTTTGGTCATATGATCCCATATGTCAACAGCTAATTGGATATTAGCATAGGAACAATGCCTAAAATCAAACAGGCTGCTGTTCCTAGCTGATGAATATGGAGGCAATTTTTTCCACTGAATAATTTGCAAACAAATAACAGAGTCTATGGGGAATACCTATTAGAGGATATGACCACATCTTGTTTGGTAATCATACAGACCTCAATACACAGTGGCGCAGTGGTTAACACTGAAGCCTCACAGCTCCAGCGACCCGGGTTCGATTTTGGGTACTGTCTGTGCGAAGTTTGCAAGTTCTGTGACCGCGTGGGTTTTCGCCGGGTGCTCTGGTTTCCTCCCACAGCCAAAGACTTGCAGATGATAGGCAAATTGGCCATTGTAAATTGCCCCTAGTGTAGGTAGGTGGTAGGGAATATGGGATTACTGTAGGGTTAGTATAAATGGGTGGTTGTTGGTCTGCACAGACTCGGTGGGCCGAAGGGCCTGTTTCAGTGCTGTATCTCTAAATAAAATAAAAAAATGTGGCACCAGATCAGCTTTCAATGTCTGTAAAGCCAGATTGACTAAAAAATGCCACAGAGCCCTTAAATGTTTGACAGGAGTTATCTAGCTGGATTCATTCTGGGTTCTGACACATCACATGGTCCTGTCAATCTAAAATGGAATTCAATACACAAATGTTCTCTAAAATTGCATTGCAACACCAATGCACTGCTTCACAGAGAAGGTGAGAACATGTGTACATTTACCTATTTACAAGTATACACACAGAGTTTCCAGTGTCACAATGGAAACATTGCAACTAGGGTTCTTTCATTTCCACAAGGTGTTGGAGTTTAAAATTAGTGAACAATCACTCCAGACCACTCTGATCATCATCTATTATTGGCTGGTTGCACAGTTAGATTGTTGAAGGTCTCACAGTAAGTTATCTGCTCACCCAATTGGAAAATGATACAACAGTGCAGGAAAGCCAATAGGAAGGGAATAAAAGAAAATATGGCTGTTTTCATAAACAAAACAATCCACTCTCTATAAACCAGCTGAGGACACTCCTGCATTCTGTCCATGGCAGCAGGCCAATCTTCAGCAGGACAGGAACCAATGAGTTATGTCATACACTGCTCAGTACAACAGCAGAGAAACTGTCTCAGGAGTGAAATCACAGATATAACAAGCACATCGACAACTGCATTAGGATGTCCAACCATTGCATCATTACATATACAAATTTGCATAAAACAGACCATTGGAGAACAACTGGTTTAATGAGTTAAAGAACCATTGTTACACCTTTGGGACCAAGATACGATGACACTCTCCTACATGAGATCAGTTGTGCCAACGAGTTCCCAATGGATGCCACCCTTAAACACAATACTGAATCTAACTTGGTATTAATTGGCTTTAAGAAGCTGCAAGAACGGCTGGCATCAAAAATGAGGAAAAATCACTTTGCTACTGTTCTTAGCTGATCCTCTCAGGCTGGAGTTAAGATACATTGTAGTTATAGAATAAAAGGAACTTTATTTTGAAAATAGTTGTACTCAATTTTGATATGATCCCCTTGCAGACCAACAACAAACTGAAAGAATCAAATCCACCAACTGACCCCAATTTAGGAAACCAAGCCAAATAGACAAGATTTCACTTTTATAAATTTTACTTCAACACTCAAACCAAAACCAACATAAATTAAACATGAAGCAACAGACAGATCACATATATATATATACACGGTTTCACTGGGTAGACCACCAATTATATATGGCACCAAATTACAGTCACATAGTTCTTCACAACTCTGAAGCTCCTCAGGTAGATGTTCAGCTCCTTTCTTCAATGAATTAGCCGCTGTTCTTCGGACAGCAGTTCCCTCTCAATCTGAACTCCACGGGTGCAATGTTCACCACATGGCACATGTCTCCAGAAGCTCCTCAGCTCTGCTCATGACAGTCTTGATGGCATGGATTTCCCAGTCTTCCCTTTATCCAAGTCCTTCAGTGACAACCTGTGCACTGTATGGCCGGGTCTGGTTAGTTGGCTACTTTAAGAAACTGAAACAGCTCCTGGATTCAGTCTTCACTTTCTTCTGCTTGCTGGTGCTCCACTGCTGCCTGATCTGCCTAGTCTGTGGAGGACTCTGTCTCCTTTTATCTGCTTCTAACCAGTGTCATTCTCCTGGAAACCTGAAGTTGTTTTTTCCAGCTTCTGTTTCAGTTTTGGTTTCTGTTTCTGTTTCAATTTTTAGGTTCCATTTCTGTTTCAATTCTAGTTTCCCTCTCAGGGTTTAAAAAAAAACAATCTTTGCAACCACAGATTCGATCACAATTTTGACATGGAGAAGCAAAAATGGGCAAGTATTACCATTTCTAAACACTAGTATGTTTTACGTGATTTACGCAACATTCCACCTGGGTCACTTGGTACAACATTTTAAAAGAATATTTTGAAACCTAAAATAGCATTTCCTTCATAAATTTTCAACAAAATGTAAACCAAGCAAGGATGCAACAAATATAGACTCAAGTATTGCAAGCAAAGTTATAAATTGTCTTTGAAATTGGGATTTGTCCTTCTTCCAGATCAATGCTTGCTTGGGAAGAAAGATCACGACTGAGACATTAGAAAAGCACCAGTCTTATGACCTTGTACTACATGAACCAAACAAAGAATATCAAAAAGGAGCATAATGTGAATTCTGATCTGTGATGGAAATCAAGTTCCAATTAATGCACAAATAAACTGTCAGCACACAGCAGCACTAGTAAATTACTTTTCACCAACTTGATGCTTTCCTCACCTCAACAGGATATCTTTTTCCTTCAAGGCTATGTTCCGAACCTGGAAAACCTCTATTCTGACCCCAGTGAAATTCCAGCTTTTCTGCTTTAAGTCCGCCTGGAAGATCAGCTCCACTGACGAAATAATCATCCTTCAGCAGAACAGCAACTGAAAGACAAGAAGATAGCAAAAGGTTTGTTTGCAGGTCACAGACCTAAAAAGATTTGAACACATATCCATAACTTGTTAAAAATCTTACATTTATACACATGCACAGGGGGCGGTATCTTATGCATCTCACAGCTTTTCCGGTAGTGGTACCAGAGGTTGGTCCCACTTCTGCTTCCGCCGTTTTTGCCATTCCCATGCAATCACACATTTAAATTTATGTTCCGGCGGCGGGCACAGGAGAGATGTTTGATCATGCAGCGGAGACAGCTTTCCATTGGTGGATCCCGCCATCGCTCTGCAAAGCACTATTTGCAGCAGGGCTACAAAGCATTCTGCATTGCAAGCGTGGATGCTGACCAGCCTGCATGCTTCTTTTCCCTTTGCACAGATTTAAGAGTAATATAGCTTGAATCATTTTAATTTATCATCCGACCTCATCCTTTATTTTTTTCTTTCCACCCCAGCATCAACTTCCAACTTTCCTTTACTCATCGCTCCATCACCACCACCTCCCACCCAATAGAAGCAAAGAAAATACCTAGTACACTCCCTGAATGCTATACCATACCCTCCCCCATATCTCCACCCACCCAATATCCCAACCTGTAACCTGCCCCCTCACCCCAGCCCACGCCTTCCCCGCCATCACCACAAAAGAATTGCCCTTACTGGCACCGAGCCTGGAGCCAAACATCTATTCCTTTTTTTTCCCCCAGAAGACTCTGGGCGTGCAGGAAGGATCTGATGGGGAGGGCCCTTCTCCCCACCAGCCAAGCTACGTCTTGGTGCTTGTTTGAAAGTTTTGGTGATGAGGCATTCTGCCAAATGACTTTGGCAGTCTGCTCGGGGAACCATCCGACCGGATCCACCATCTTCTTTTCCCGTAGGGCCTTGAGGACATTCCGTACAGACCACTGCCTGATGGATTGGTGGTCAAAGGTGTTTTCGCGCAGAAACTTTCCCATGAAGGATAAGTGATACGGCACGGTCCAACTGGGTGGAGCGCTCCACGGCAATGTGACCAGACCCATCTTTCGTAACACCAGGGACAGATAAAACCTCAGCACCTAGTGACACTTGGTGTTTGCGTACTGGGGCTCTATGCACAGCTTGATGCAGCCGCACACAAAAATGGTCATCAGGATGAGGGCGACGTTGGGTACATTTTTCCTGCTCTTCAAATCAGAGGTTTGAACATTGTGTCCCTCCGGAGACCATCCATTTTAGATCTCCAGATAAAGCGGAAAATGGCTCAGGAGACCGCCACGGCACAGGCGTGGGGTATGGGCCAGACCTGTGCCACATACAGCAACGTGAGTGAATCGCACCTGATGACCAGATTCTTACCCACAATGGAAAGAGATCGCTGCTCCCACATGCTCAGTTTATGGTGTACCCTGGCTACTCGCTCCTTCCAGGTTTTGGCGCACACCCCGCACTTCCGAACCATATCCTCAGCACCTTCAGGTAGTCAGACCTGACGGCGAAGGGGACAAAGGATTGGTCAGCCCAGTTCCCAAAGAACATGGCTTCACTCTTGCCGTGATTGACTTTGGCTCCCGAGGCCAGTTCGAACTGGTCGCAGATGCTCATCAGTCTGCGAACGGACAGTGGGTCCGAGCAGAAGATGGCGACCTCATCCATGTACAGAAAGGCTTTTACCTGAGTCCCTCCACTGCCTGGGAATGACATCCCTCTTATGCCTGCATCCTTCTTAATGGACTCAGCAAAAGGTTCGATACATCAAACAAACAAGACAGGAGAGAGAGGACAGCTCTGTCTGACTCCAGATTGGATCGGGAAACTTTCCGATTCCCACCCATTGATTGAGACTGCGCTACTGATGTTTGTGTAGAGCAGTTTGATCCAATTGCAGATTCCCTCCCCAAACCCCATTTTTGAGAGCACTTCCATCATGTAGGTGTGTCATTTCCTGTCAAAAGCCTTCTCCTGGTCCAAGCTGATGAGGCAGGTGTCTGCCCTCCTGTCCTGTACATAGGCGACCGTATCCCTGAGTAGCGTGGGACTATCAGAGATCTTCCTGCCAGGCACAGTGCAGGTTTGGTCAAGGTGAATCACCAACTCCAGAGCAGACTTGACCCGACTGGCAATGACTTTGGACAGAATCTTGTAGTCAACATTAAGCAGCGAGATGGGCCGCCAATTTATGATTTCCGCCCCATCCCCCTTCCGCTTGTAGATGAGGGTGATGATACCTTTCCTCATGGATTCTGACATGCTGCTGGCCAGAAGCATACTCTCGTATACTTCTTGCAGGTCTGGGCCGACCCAGTCCTACAAAGCCGAATACAACTCAACCGGTAAGCCGTTGCTTCCGGGAGTTCTACTCGTCTTAAAGGACCTGACGACATTTGTCAGCTCGTCCAGAGTTAGCGGTTTGTCCAGTCTCTCCCTCATGCAGTCATCTAAGACCTCCATGATCGATGACAGGAAGGACGGGGAAGCCGTGCTGTCCGTGGACTTCACGTCGCACTGCCCAGCATAAAAGGATTTGCTGATCCTTAGTATGTCGGACTGTGAAAACGTTACTGAGCCATCCTCTTCCTGTAGGCTGCTGATCACAGAGCTCTCTCTGTGTACCTTTTGGAAGAAGTAACGCAAGCATTTCTCATCCTGCTCAACGGAGCGGACTCTGGTCCAGAAGATGATCTTAGAGGCCTCCGTGGCAAAGAGCGAGGCCTGCTGGCTCTTCACCTCTTGGAGATCCTCCTTTACCTCGACCCCCATCAACTGCAGCCGGAGCAAATTTTGCATTCTTCTCTAGAGTCGGGACATTTCCCTCTGTCTCTCTCTCGCCCTCTGAACACCTTTGGAGATAAAGAACCTCTTGATGTTCTCCTTGATTGCCTCCGACCAGTGAACTGAAGACTCAAAGAGGAGTTTCATGGTTTTCCAACCTTTGTAATCCCTTTTGATTTTCTCAATGTTCTCTGGGGTTAGCAATGTAGCATTGAGCTTCCATGTCCCTCTGCCAACCTGCTGGTCGTCCTGTAAGTGACAGTCGGCCAGTAAGAGGCAATGGTCGGAGAAGAACACCGGCTTGACGTCGGTGGATCTGACCGTGACAGCACGGGACACAAAGAGGAAGTCAATCCTGAAACGGGCAGACCCATCCGATCTTGACCAGGTGTATCTATGCTGCCCTCGATCTGCAGGTTTGCTGAAGACATCATGCAGCTTGGCATCTTTTACTGTTTCCATTAGGAATCTGAATGTCGTGTCCAGTTTGCTGTCATCACTGCTGGATCGTCCAGCTGCATCGATGATGCAGTTGAAGTCACTGCCGGGAATGACCAGCCTGGACGTCGCCAGCAGCAGTGGGAGCTGCTGGAAGACGGTCAGCCTCGCGCTGCATTGAACCGAGGCATACACGTTGATCAACCAGAGCGGAGCTTTGTTGTACATTACATCTGCTACGAGGAGGCGACCTCCCACCACCTCCTTCACTTCGGAGATGGTGAAGTTACTTCCCTGCAGCAGAATACTCAGGCCAGAGAAACGGGAATCATTACCCCCAACCAGATTTATGGCACATGAGACCACCATCGCAATCATTGCCCGTAGATGCTGAGGTGTGGTATTCCACACTCCTACAGAAACAGGTCGGCTTTGACCTTGGCGTGGTAGTCCAAGGTTGAAACACATCGCATAGTGGATTTAACGCTACGCACGTTAATTGAAGCAATCTTTATACCCATTTTTAAGTTAGTTGTTGCTTCCCACACCATTTGGCCTTGCTAGTCCCAGTCCTTCCATATGTTCCTGCATACCCATAGTGTACGCAAGCTATTTCATGTTCGTTGGGCTCAGAAACCCCTCCTGGTTTCTCATGCAGGGTTTGTTCCGCTAGGGTGACATCAGCGGGGGAGGGGGGGGGGTCTTGCAGGCAGCAAGGCTTGGGCTGTCCTCTGCTGTTGGTGTCTTTCCCCTCTGTTCCTCCTCGAAAACATCACTGCTCCTGGCTTCCCGGAGCTGGAGTGCGCCCGACGCTTCTTTGTTCTTGGTGTCCCGGAGCTGGGATGCTGTGGGCATGTCGCTCGGTTCAGCACTTTGGGTTTGGGGCACGCTGGGCCATCACAGCTTCCATTGCCCTTTGAGTTCTGCCGCTTCTTTTGCGGGTGCCGTCATTCTGGCCCTTTCTCGTCCTTTGAGGAGCTGCCGTAGTCTGTCTCAGACGGTAGCCTCCTCTTGTCACTGGTTTGGGTGGTGGGCTGTTCCATTTTTGGAGGTTCTTTCTTTGTGGTTTTCCTTTGTACCACCTTCCACTGACCTGTTTGTCCATCTGCTGCCTCCTCCTCCATTGATTCTGTCTGTGGAGGAGGGGTTTCCGGGCACGGGGTAGGTGTTGGGTCACTGGTTTCAGCTGCCTCCCCTTTCTTCTCCTTCTCAGGTAGACTTTCCACACTGCGGAAAGGGTTGCTCGTCTCCTTCCCAGCACCAGACGCATTGGCCATTCTTTCTCCCGGCCTTTCCTTGGACCTTGCCGCCTGAGCATAACTGAGGTAGCGTTTGGGGCAGTTTTTGTTGGGGTGGCCGGCCTCACTGCACAGGTTGCAGCACTTACTCTGCTTACAGTCCTTGGTCTGATGGCCTTCCTTCTTGCAGTTCTTGCAGACGACTGTACTGCAGTTAGATGCCACGTGACCAGATTTGCCACAGGTGCGACAAACTCTGGGCTGCCCCGCATTGACCAAGAAACTTCGACTTCCTCCGATAGCGAAGCTGGAGGGAGGATGGATGATGGTTCCATTGGCATCGACTTTCAAGGTCACCTTGACCTGCCACTTGCTGGTCCAAATCCCAAATGGGTCCTTGACATCAGTGCTGCTGCTGGCCAACTCGACATACCTGGCGAGGAAGGTGAGTACATCCACGGCAGATACATGGGGGTTATAGAGGTGAATTGTCACCACCCGGTCACGTTGTAATGGCAGCGTGAAGAGTGGCTCCACTGTGAGGATCGACAGCGGCGCCTGGTTTCCCTTCTCCTTGAACACCTTCAGGAACTTGATGCATCCTGCCACGTTCTTGAAAGTCACGTCGAAATATCCACTGCTGGGGAAGTCCTGCAGACAGAAGATGTCTGCAGCTTGGAATCCACAGCAATCAATAAGGATTTTCTTCATGAAGAAGGTACGGTCACCGGTGCACCTCCTTCCTTACCCTTCACCACTACCCGAACGGTGTTACGCACTCCCTGGCCTGAAGCTCTAGACTTGGTTACAGCCATTTTACTCAAAAGCTACCTGGAACAGTATCAAAGAACCCCTACAATCATGGTCTCTCCCCTCCCAGTCAAACATCTATTCCAATTCCTTTGCCAAAGAGTTCCAGAAATAAAACCACTGACCTCAGATACAACTGCACAAAGCCGACTAGTGCATTCCACCTTTAAGCGAACATGAACCGTGTGCCATGAGATTCTTGCGCGCCGCTGACTTAATGTGGCAGGTAGAACTTAATTTGAAATAATGATAAGATAATGAGTATTCATGCTATGCAAATGTATGGAAAGCTGGAACCCTCTACAGGATGGGGTGAAATCCCACCCGCCACAAACATGCCACAGACGTAAGTTGACAAAGTGAATAATATAACCAAGGCAGGATGAGATCAGGGAAGGCAATAGATGGGAAATGATGTAATTAGGAAACAGTTTATCAAGTAAACCTCCTGTAAAACTATATAAAATGACTACTGGAACAATGTACCAGTAGGACCCCTACAATCAATCGTGAGAGCAGGACTTCTCCTTATATGCTCGTAAATAAAGATCACTCGTTTGTTCAAGACATCAGACTCTCGAGGCGTTTTTGGGTACTGGGGCAAGCCCTCACCCTTACATTTGGCGTAGTCAGCAGGAT
Source organism: Heterodontus francisci (assembly GCF_036365525.1). NCBI lineage: Eukaryota > Metazoa > Chordata > Chondrichthyes > Heterodontiformes > Heterodontidae > Heterodontus > Heterodontus francisci. The sequence goes on from NC_090389.1 coordinate 51,218,673, forward strand.
ACACTACATCGGGACTGCAACAGTGAGGAGACCAATCAAGGGGTGAGTACCTTTTATTTTATCACCCACAGTTAGGGAAGGTCTACCTCACAGTCACAGGACTGGTAATTTAAGTGGGTATCACAGAACCAATAAAATAAAAGCAAAATACTGCGGATGCTGGAAATCTGAAATAAAAACAAGAAATGCTGGAAATACTCAGCAGGTCTGGCAGCATCTGTGGAGAGAGAAGCAGAGTTAACGTTTCAGGTTAGTGATCCTTCTTCAGAACTCAGTTCTGAAGAAGGGTCACTGACCTGATACATTAACTCTGCTTCTCTCTCCACAGATGCTGCCAGACCTGCTGAGTATTTCCAGCATTTCTTGTTCTTATATCAAAGAACCAATGCCTGGGGACTCGAGTGCCGAGCGACCAAAGTGCACGCCAGGGTAGTAGGTCGCGAGTTGAGAGAACCGGGCAAACAGCCCCGCTGAGAAAGCCGCAATGCAGAGCCACAAAGTAGGTGAAGCCGCGCAGGGGATTTAGAGGTATCTCAAAGGCTGTTACCACGCAGGAGACTGCGCTGAGAGAGACCACAAAGCAGACCTTCACAAGAGGTCGAGCTGAGCAGGGGATTTAAAGGGTATTCTGTAGGCCCATAAACTGCATAGGGGATTTAAAGGGTCAATACCACTCGGGCAGACCACACTCTTGACAGAATTACCAGTAATGCAGAAGGTCTAGATTGGGGACCGGAGTGGTTCCTTACCAGATTTACAGCAGACAAATATGAAATTTGATTAGTAAAATGAAGAAGGATGGGTGGAAATCTAATGACCCCACCAGAAGTACAAAGAGCATGGTGGAAGAGCCAAACGAAAGGTCTGAAGGATAAGGCAATTAGGATCAGAATCAATTCTTATCTGGGTCACTGCCTGCGAGTTCACAAACATTTCCAAAAGCAGAAACAAATTAACAGCCAATCCAGAAACAAGTCCAGAGACAGAAACAAGTTTCAGGAAATGATAGGTAGAAATTACATTGGAAGTACCACAACAGTCTAAAATGCTGTTGAAAGGACAAAAGAAGAAAAACTTGTGTGTGTGTAAATCTATGTTGGTGCTTGGTCTCTGAGTGCAGAAATTGTTGAATTGTAAATGTGAATGTGTGTGAAGCGCCTGAGTGAAGTTGTCTTAAATTGGTGTAAGTTAAAAGAAGAGGCTCCGATAAAGAGGAGTGTTTACGTATTAGAAAGCATTGCTTTCTAACTTGCTTTGTTTGGTGGTAGTGAAATTTATAGTATGGGTCCGCGTTGTACAGATTTCGGGCAACCCTGTCGGTAAGGCAGAACAGCAGATGCAGGGGTCCACATGTAAAGACAGATAAATTAAAGCAGTCTGGCTGTTGGTGTATCAGGCTAAGTGGAAGCAGGAAGAAAAGTGTAGACATGAGTAAATTAAGGAAAGAGAAGGAAGATAGGTGTGCCCTGGTGGATAGGACAAAGAGTCAATTACAGAAAGAAAGGGATAAACAAGAGGAGGAACGACCCAGACATATAGAAGAGAGAACTCGGTGGGCTGGGAAAGTGGAGTTCCTGAAGGCATATTGTGCCGATATATCAAGGAAAAGGGAAAAGAGAGAGGCAGATGGGAGACTGTTGAAGCAGAGGTGTAGTGAAGCTGAGCAGGAGCGAGATTTACTCAGCCCTACCAGAAGAAGGGAGAATTGGGATCGTTGATGTAATTGATTTATTTCTGTTTCCCTTCCTTTAAACGCACGTACTACTCTTTTCTGCCTGTGGGTGTGTGTGGATTTATTTATTTTATTTGGGTGCATGATGTTTGTGTGCTTGAATTTATGATTTTCAGCACAATTTTAAAACTGTGACATACTGGCTCAAACTATTGGCAATGGGGATGAAGCTCCAGTTTGTTTTCCAAATACAAAAATAAGTCCGGAGCCTTGTAAATGTCCGGTAGAAACCCAGTTTTAGCCTTTCAAACTTTTGCAGCAAGTTAAAGAATACACAATTCAAATGTGGTTAAGTAGGGAACATCAGGACTTGGAAGTTATTCTAAAGGACAGGGAAAAGTTGCCAGGAGTAGGGGATCAAGTGATTGTTAGGGTCCTGCTTGCAAAACCAGGCTTAGCATCTTGCTGGGACCTTACGAGGTCCCAATGACCAGCAACACTTGTACGTGTGGATGTGAAAGAGAAAGGCCGGTGAAAACACTGGACACAGATCAAGGAGTATGGAAACGCAAAGAATAATAAGGACTAACAGGTGATGACCGGCGTTCACTATGTTCTCTCTTTACAAGACCATGAAAACCGCAGTACTGCTGATATGCTTGGCAACCACGATCACGGAAGGAACCAAGTCGGTTGACTGGGGGACCCAACAAGCTCTGTTCTATAAGAACTTGAGTGATGCCAATAGCGATCGGGTGCATGGAACGTTAAATGTCATGGTTAACAAACTAGTATGCTTAAAGAGTAGCTCAGGGCAGTTGGGAATGGGGAACAGCAGTGCCTGAAGTTGCAAAGCGTGGCAATGAAGGTTCCCTTTATACTTAAAGCAGTCATGCATAAATCTAGCGTCAGTATCACCCACTGTAGTTCTAACTTTATAACCCCTATTCTATCTGTAGGCAGTTACTTGTTGGATTAATTTCTATTCAAATTATTTGTTATTAAATTGTCTAATTAACATGAATGTTGACTGCAGGGTCCCATTTTGAGTAATCTGTTCATTATTTGGATCCTGAACAAGAGAGGTTGTTCGACTCCATTAAGTATACATGAGCACATTGGCTAGCTTTGTGGCTGAACTGCACAGCCAGATTCACTGATTCAATTGTAACTCCTAATTTAAAAAAATTGAATTGTTAGAATAATTGTGTAGAGACAGTCAGTATTTATTAATGAATTACAGCTTTTAGCTATAATGAGCTTGCTGACTTCTAAATCATATTGAGCAAAGCAATGTTTAAATGGAATTTTAAGTTAGATTTGAATTTAAGCAACATACTAACAAAGCACTAAAGAACTAGGGGCATCCAAACCCTTCTCAGGGTAGAAAATACAGGGATCATGGGAGATAGCAATTTACCAAAGTACTACCTCGGACCCAAATACGCGAGCCAGAGAGATTCCCTGCTTATGGGATCTCGCTGGCTGGCTGTAGGGAATAATGTTGTCTGTCCACATCCCATAGGGATAGGGACAAGAGCCACGCATGGTTTTAATACCACTCTAAACTCTACCCTAGAAATTTCCAGCGCCTGCCATAAACTGATGCAGGTGGCACACCGTGTAGAAGGGGAATACTGCGTGACCACCAGCGAACTTTAATAACAGTACGGTAACATCCACTACCCAGTGATCAACTCGAGTTTCTGCTTCCACCCCCGGGCCCCAACGACAATCGGACATTCGGCAATAACTCACATCCGGCCTCCCCGTAGGGAGTGGATGAGCATAACTGATGATCTAACAGAGGACTTGATGAGATACCTGCCTCCCGAGGGGAAGTGAATCTCTAAACTGCTGGAACATCTACTGAAGATGAGGGAAGTGGCCCAGACAGCAATGAAGCAGTATCACCGAATCCAACAAGAGGTCAAGCAACTGGGAAAGGATGTGGTAGCCAAACTGGAGGACGCATCGTGGTGGGAGGTGGTTTGGGACTGGGGTATTAGGGTGGACGTTCACCCCGGGTTTAGAATCGATTCTTATGTACTGGTAGCGGTGCAGTTGCTAATTGCTATTGGACTTATGGTTGAATGTTGTATCCTGGCACCTAAGTTGAGATGTTAGACATAATTTAGAAAATGTAACCGTGCAAATCTAACCACCAGTCTGGCCAACAGTGATGGCGCAAGGAGCACTTAGTTGGCCATCTTGCTAGTAGCCTTGGGCCAAAAGCGAGGACTGAAGTGGTATACCCCGGGAGTACTGCAGGCTTGACTAAAATTGCTGTAATTTATGTAGCACAAGTATCAATCTCAGACTAAGCCTGGTCACGAGGACACAGGTGAAGTCGTAAGAGGATGCTAGGGAAGGATCCGAAGCTCATCGAAACCGGTAGGATCCCCGGATTATCCGATGAGCAAAGGATCCTTGTGTAATGGCTACCTTGGGCCAAGTGCTGGCCAAGTGGGGGGTCTGCAGGGGAGACTGGCATAGGGAACTATGGGATACTTGATGTAATTTAGGTCCCTGTAACTTGAGAAAGCTTGCCTGCTAGATACCTGAATTATCTGAATACCTAATCAGTAGGTAACAAGCTCAGGAGGGGGAACACCCGAATTATATGAATACCTAAGAATCCCATGAATAGGGTAATCAAGAGGTTGACGAGGTGAATAATATAACCAAGGCAGGATGAGATCAGGGAAGGCAATAGATGGGAGATGATGTAATTAGGAAACTGTTTATCGAGTAAACCTCCTGTAAAACTGTATAAAATGACTACTGGAACAATGTACCAGCAGAACCCCTACAATCAATCATGAGAGTAGGACTTCTTGCATGTTCATAAATAAAGATCGCTCGTTTGTATAAGATATCCTCGTCTCAAGGTGTTTTTGGGTACCGGGGCAAGCCCTCATCCTTATAATTCCTATGCCCACATTTATTATGGGTATTGACAATGTTAGTTTATCAATCTGAATGTGTAATCTAGCCAGTAGACTCCCATAAATTACGATGTGAACAGTTTTTCCCATATACCATTTCTTCCTCAGTCACTGAAATGCCTTTTGTCCAAATTGAGGGTTTGGACAAAATTTAAAAAAAATCAAAAATAGATTGCACATTTACATTTATCTATTGAATTGTCACTTATGTCTTTTTATGACATAACTAAAAGTTTTTACTCAAAAGCTACAGCCTCTCCCAGCAGCCTGGGTTAATAGTTCTGCTCTGTACCTAACTGCCCAGGATGCATCAGTACCTTTCGATCAGCTGAACTGATTAAATATTTTCCTTCAGCTTCTGTCAGGGGAAGTGTAGAGCAAAGCAGGTTGTGGTCTTCTGCCATCTGCCTTGGGCAGGGGGTGGGGGGAAATTAGTAGGCATGGGGTAGTGGGGTTAAAGGTAAGTTGAGTGACAGCAGAGCAAGGTAGAGAGAGAGATACCGGAGTTCAGCGCACAGTTCAAATAGAAAGAGGTAGGGTAGTGATGTGAGTGTGGGGGTGGTAGAAAACAAAGATTTACGCAGAAGATGAAGGGGTAGGTGATGAGAACTGAGAGCCTAATTTTCCCTGCAATCCACATCCCAAATGCAATGTTGGCTTCTTTACCCATCACACCAAACCATTCCATATTATCCTCCACTTCCTATCTGAAAAGAAAAACAAAGGATAGAGAGAAAGAAGCAAAAAGTACAGTTAAAAGAAAGGAAGCAGAAAACTGGAAATAAGAGAGGGAAATGAAGGCAGTAGAGACAAGTCAGGGAGTGACCATATTCTCTGACTTGCGATTTGCAATGCTATGGGAAACTGAACAATTTTATCAATCTTGCGTCTAGTGCACACTTCGTACAATATTCACAATTACTTCCTGTACACTTCGGTCATCATACTTTAGCAAAGACATAGGACAACTGCTAGTTTGAATTAAATGGATGTAATTTTTATTGATTTCTCCATTTTCAATGCCAGTCAGTCACAAACATATCAAGGAAAATTTTAACCTTTTCCACCTGGTTTCCGCCCAGCATTTAAAATCTCACAGGTCGCTTACCTGCATTGGAGCTGACCTGCCATTGTTTTAACCTGGTTCACAAAGCAGACAGGTGACAAGAACACCACCCAAAGTTGGTGGGGTCCTTTTTAACACATGCATGTTGGGTTCCAATTGCAGTCTTTACTAGGGGACCAGAGCGGGAACCGGTAGTGAGTTTCTCGACAAACCAACAAGGAAGTGGACCAAGGGCCAGAAGAGGCCCAAACAGGAAAATTTAAAGATAATTTTACTTTCCGTGTGGGGCCAGAAAGAGCAAGAGCATTCTTCTGACTCCCACAAGGGCATCTTAGATCTTTCATGGCACACTCTCACAAACCACCTATACATGATGACTGATCCCATCATATCCTGTTCTTAGCAAGTGGCATCTAAAATTAGGCCCAGGAGGAAAATACCCTGGGCCTAATTTTTGCTGCAGTGGGTTAGTTTTGAAACAATTCCAAATCTCACCTGCCGGAAACTGATCTGCAGTTAAATCAGGGCCATTGTGTTCATTTCAAAATGCTTGTTTTGCATTTGTGTCTGCTGCTGCAGAAGTATATTAGCTAAACATTGAATTTTATTAGATTAGATTAGATTAGATTAGAGATACAGCACTGAAACAGGCCCTTCGGCCCACCGAGTCTGTGCCGAACATCAACCACCCATTTATACTAATCCTACACTAATCCCATATTCCTACCAAACATCCCCACCTATCCCTATATTTCCCTACCACCTACCTATACTAGTGACAATTTGTAATGGCCAATTTACCTATCAACCTGCAAGTCTTTTGGCTTGTGGGAAGAAACCGGAGCACCCGGAGAAAACCCACGCAGACACAGGGAGAACTTGCAAACTCCACACAGGCAGTACCCGAAATCGAACCCGGGTTCCTGGAGCTATGAGGCTGCGGTGCTAACCACTGCGCCACTGTGCACAATCCATGGATGTCAAAAAGATAACTTGGCCAATTTTATGTCCTTCTACCATCCTGGTTTCAGTCACAAACAATGTGATAAATGCCAGCAAATCTGGCAGAAAGCAGATTCTTGCTTGCTTATGGGCTTGCTTGATTTTTCAGTCAGGCATGGCATTTGAAGCTCCCATCAAAAGCAGATGGGAGTTTCATTACTGTATAAAAAAACAGGGCAGGAAGGGAGCTACATTTCCTGGCTGCCTGGCATGTTGAGTCATCAAAAAATCAATAGAACCTGTCAAGGAGGCGGCCCTAGGCAGGCCCAAAAGATAGGACGGCCTTGAAAAGCCCCACAGATGTTTCAGCTGTTTTAAGCCATTTTGTAATTTTTTTAAAAATTAGCTTTTTAAACATTGTTTAGAGTATAACTCTGTGACTCTATGACATTGGCTTTCATGAGCTTTTGTGACAGTTGTTTTTTTTGGCCTCACCTCCCTTTACTGGCACCTGTGGGATCCTCTGAGACTGGTGCATTTGAAAAAAGAGCAGCTTCGGAGAAATGCCAGTTTCTGCACTTAAGACTGCACTTTGCTCTCCCTGTGGCACCTGCAATTTCACATCTTCAAAGGTAACATTATCTCACTTTGGCAGATGTTGTGCTAGCGGAAGCTCCTCTTTCTAAAGGAGACTGTGCTGGCAGGTCCCGAGTGACATTGCTACAAGATGTGAATGCCTGCCTAACACGAACGTTGGAAGTTTCTTCAGAAGCACTCCAAGCAAAGCAGTTCATGCATTACATGATAATGCATACCAGTATACATACTTAGTGCCACTTCTCTAGTCTAAAGGACAACATTCAGAACACAATCTAATGAAACTGTAACATCATACTTGTGGCAGCAATTGCTAGATGATTCGTGGAATGAAATTTTAATCCACAGAAAATGAAATGATCAACTCATGGCCAAACCCCAAGATCTGCCAAAAACTGTCAATTAATTGTCTTTTTCAAATTTTCTCCTCTCCTCCCCTGAATCTAATGCTAGCCCTTGAGAAGTGAGGCCTTCAGGTAGCGAATTACCAGCCACAGTTCTAGATCAGGCGAACTGGTAATCACATATGCCAGTTTGCTGGAGATTGAGATCACATACCAGCTCTGCTGCAGAGGACTCAGATGCTAAATTCAATGTCACCTACTGGAAAAGGCTGTGCAACAGAAAGCCGGAAATATTAGGTGCACTGGACAGCCTGCCAGTGAGATTATGCAGAAATGCTGAGTGTATGAAGAAGTCCAGCTCCAAATTGCATCAAGGCTTCATGACCCATTCCCACCTCCAAAGGAACTTCCCAGGGTGGGTGGTGAAGAAAGTCGGCAGCCCTCTCCAACGAGGTGGGCAGCCAATTTCACCACTTAAGGGTCCAATTAGGGGTCACTTTCTGATGAAGACAGGATCTACCCATGTTGGAGCTGCCCCCTGCCATGTTCGGAGCCCACCAGCTCTCTAGAGGCGGCCTAACGGCAGGAGGCCTCCTTTAAATTCCCCCCACCCATCCCTGCTCCCGGAGCGTGGGGATCAGCGGGTCACAGCCAAGGCCATAGGCCATCCTGTGGAGGGGCTCAATCTTGAGGCGCCCTTATGGTACCCCACCTGCATCAGCAGCGCCCACATATCCCGATGGGGCTGCCAGCCGCCCACAGTCTCGGGCACTCCAATGGGCCCTGCTGCCTGCGCAGCCTGCCTGCCATCCCTAATCGGATGGGACTCCCGGAGGTGACCTGTTAATTGGTTGCCTCTGGGAAACTCGCGCAGGTGGGCAGCAAATAGACACCATCGGGGTCAGGACCCGCATATGGTTCCAACTCCTGTCAGAAAATTTGATGGAGGAGAAAAAATGCCTGTAACCTCTAAGTGACCTTACTAATCGGACATTTTTTTTGAAAAGGAAAGAAAGCCACAACTGTGACCTACCACCCAATTAAACTCTGATCTCAACTCAATGGTCACTGAACAACAATATGACTTTGTAGCTTAGCTTAGAGTTACATAGCATTACCTCAGCAACGAAACAATAATATTGCAAGTTATATCATAGCCCTTATAAAACAACAAATAATTTGTCATAGTGAATAATGCCATAAAATCCATTAAACATTAAAATATTACATTCTAAGTTAATATGAAAAGAAATAATGGAATCAGGCACATAAAAAAATCAATTTCATACCCAGCTTGTGAAAGCCCATTGAAAAATGAACTGGAAAAGCTAACAGAATGACTGACTAATAATTTGACTGTACATCAACTCAACCTTTTTCAAACAAAGGCCACACTCTGAAATGATCCAGTAATAGTCTAAATAATGATAAGCTTCAAAGTATTATGTTTCATACAAATATTAAGATGTTGAACAACTGTGTGAAATAATTATACAACCAAGATGCTACCTATGAATGTAAATCTATATGTCCAAAAATATGATGAAACAAAAGGACTACAGACATGTCGCCAAGTTGCGATTAAAATATATATTCTGCAATGCCAGAGGTTTGGTCCATCCCATTCATAAATGAGAAGATTTACTTTTAGATCATCTATTTTTAAATTTAAAATCAATAATTAATTAGACCATTTGCTGTCATTTTTCCGATATAGATTAATTAAAAGGATAATTTTGAGGCAGCACAGTTTGGAATGTTCACAGAATTATTAATTTACAGTAGCTTATTCCTTATAGTAAAGCACAATACAAACATTTTCAGAGCCATTTAACAACTGGTTCTGATTTCATTGTTCATTCTAGTTGTGTACTTTGATAATGATTGATGTACACTTCTTTCCACAGAAAAGCTCACTTTGGAGTAATTTTGCAGCACTATGAAACAAAACTGTATGGAATATACTGGGTGCTTTGAGTGCTTTTCAGTTACTGTGCATTGGCAGTGTGTACTGACTTGTGATTTGGGGATACTGAAATATTGAATACTCATGTGTGGTACTGCTGGCTTCATTGAGATGAATTGGCACAATGTTTTCCCCATAAACATGCCATCTTTCGACTTCTGGAAGTGGTATGACAAATCAAACCAGCATAAAATAGAAATATAATTACCATACAATGATGATGGGATTTCAACTATATTAATAATTTTCAGTCTTTCTTCGATGGGGAAAGGCTTCATGCGCACACATGCACATTTGCACATTTTCAGCCAGTATTCAGTTCCCAGCAATCTCAGCTTCCCACTGTAAGCTATATTAATGACAAGTTGAAAATATCACTGTGCAGCAATTGTCTCTTGTAAATGTGCAGGTTCGAAAATCAGGTATAAAAACAGAAAGTGTGGGAAATACTCAGCAGGTCAGGCAGCATCTGTGGAGAGAGAAGCAGAGTTACTGTTGGGCTGAATTTTATGAGGCCTCCGACGTCGGGAGTCATGGCAGGGGGGCCCGGAAAATTCCAGCGGTAGAGGCCCGCCACGACCCCTGACGCCAGGAATGGACCGCCCCATTCTACCGGTGATGGCAGGACCTCAGTGCACCCCCCCCCACCACTGCTCGGTGGCGGCACCCCACTTTACATATGGTAATCAATACTTACCTTGCCTGATTATGCATCATGCTGCTCGCTGATTCTCAGTTCCGCATTTCTCGCTGAACGGGCGGCTGCCACGTGCCGTCCCATTCACGAATGAGATGAGCCGGCAGGCCAGCAGAAGAGGCAGGAATCAGAGACAGTGCAGGTAAGTCTCTGTACATCGGGGTCTGCACTCTACATATTGGAAGTAAATCCTGGCTCGAAAATAAAATTAAAACCCGACCTGAGCCTGAGACCTTTAATTTTTTTTGCGCCAGACCCGACCCGATCCGACAGGAATATCCTTCATCCATTCTGGCAGCAGGCTATTCCTGCAGATAGGGTTGTGGAGAATCATAGGCAAGCCTGATTCCGTGACTTCCTGGATGCAGCACTGTCCAACCTGACCCAAGCTCGATTGCTGGACTCAGAATATAGACCTGACCCGAACCTGACACATGTAGTCAGATCTAGTCGGGCTCGGATCGGGCAGCCAGACTTTAATTGGAAGGGAGGTGGGGGTTGTGGGGGGGAGGGGGTTGGTGTTATTGGAGGCACAACTCTGCATATTGGAAAGGAGGTGGGGGGGGGGATGGTTTTATTGGGGGTCTGCACTCTGCATATTGGAAGGAAGGTGGGAGGGGGGTTGCTATTACAGGGTGCACATCTATGCAGATATCAAGGGAGGTAGTGCTTACCGCCCCCTCCCACTCCTCCATAAAGGGTGCTATTGATTGTGTATGTGAAGGATTAATGGCACTCCAGTCACCCTGTGTGTGGGAAGGGTGCCATAAATGGTAGGTGTGTAAGGGTTACCTAGCTTGTGGGGTAATCGATGCAGCTGGTAGGGCAATCAATGTGGCTGGTAGAATCTTAATGTGGTCAGGCTGAACGGAGGGGCTGGATCCATGGGAAACCCCTCGAACTGTATTGGGAAAATTTTGTGTGCTGTAAAATGTATATGGCATGACAACTGAAATGGAAGGGTTGTGAGGCAGTTCATGATTGAATTGAAGGAAACTGATCTCCTTTGCACTGTTTGTATTTTTTGACGTGGTGCTGTTTGAAACTGTTTGGTAATGTATGTTTTACAGATGTTTATGAATAAAGTATATTTTGGGAACAAAAAATGTGGTCAGGCTGTGCTACTCTTAGTGGAAGCTAAGACAGGCAATGCCATGCCACGCCACATAGATAATCCAGGAAAGCACCTTATTTACCTGTCAACAACAATGCCTGCCCTGCTAGAAACCTTTGAAAAAGTGAAGGACACAGCTTTATTTGACATGTGGAGATGGGAATGGCTCATCCTACATGGTCTTATCCGCTTCTCATAAGGATCCATATGCCCCGCAGGCTGAACCAACAGGCAGGTGTAGACCACATAGGGGCCCCCGGTTGCAGACAGCAGCCCCCAAGAGGAGCTCACCACTATAGAAAGCCGTACATCTGCAGGTCCCAGATGACATACCAGCACATGTCAGAGCACCAGTGTCAGAGGCGACTGCAGATGTCGAGGAATGGTGACACAGCTCTGTGCCCTGCTCTACGATGATCTGCAGCCCATGGGATTTGGTGCACATCCTATGCCTGTAGCCCTCATAGTGACAGCAGCACTTAACCTTTACGCCTATGCATCATTCCAGGCGCCCACCGAGACCTTTGTTGGGTCACACAGTCAGCAGTGCACTGCTGCTTCAGGGAGGTCACCGATGCCCCATACTGGAGGGCCAGTGAGTATCTCCACTTCAGGATGAACCCTGACAGCCAGGCCCAGAGGGCCATCGGTTTCAGCACCATCGTTGGATAATCAAAGGTGCACGGGGTCATAGACTGCACCCATGTGCCCACCAGGGCTCCAGCCATGCTACCAACTGCAGACGTTAGCATTAAGGGATCCCTCTCAATTCAGGTACAGCTGGTATTTGATCACTGGAGACACTTCATGCAAATCTGTGCCCGCTTCTCAGGCAGCTGCCATGATGCCTTCATCCTGCGCCAGTGCCAGATGACACTGCTGTTCACTGAACTGCCTCAGATGGAGGGGTGGCTTCTTGGAAACAAGGGATATCCCTTGCAGACATGGCTCCTGACACCTGTGAGAGACCCCACCACTGCTGCAGAGGAGAGATACAACGCCAGCCACTGAGCTACAAGAGCCACCATTGAGCAGGCGTTTGGCACGTGTAAAATGCGCTCTCAACGCCCGGATGAATCAGATAGTGCCCTGTACCAAGAGCTGCAAAGGGCAGCTCCTTTCTTTGCTGCTCGCTGTGCTCTGCACAACTACGCACCCAATAGGGGGCAGGCCTGGCATGATGAGGAGAGACGTCAGCAGGATTCCTCCTCGGACTATGAGTACGCTGAGGACTTACAACAAGAAAGGCGCATGGGAGGGCAGAGGGCACCCAGGCTCCGCTTGCAGTGAGCTAGGGATGCATGGCAGTGGCTTATCAGACAAAGCCTCTCTGCTCCATAGGAACCAACATCAGCCCTGCAAGCCACACAGCACCTTCGCTCACCTACTGTGCAGCAATCCGCATCTGCAACCTCTTTGTCTAAGCCATTAGAGGCAACAGCAGACTGAGACATTGTCCATGTCACTGCATCCGTGGAGACGCACATGAGTAATACTGACATGGCAATGATGTTATTCCATTCACTGGCAGTTATGAAAGGCCAATGATGTAATTGGAGGAGACACAATCGGTATATGCTGGCACACTTCATTCACACAGTAAAAGTAAAACACATGTTAGTGAAGAAGAGTTTGATTTTGACCTTTCTACATTGTTATGTCACCCGTGCAGACTCATTTGTTTCCCGGTATTTCTTTGAAAAACTTGCGGATGCTCCTTCACTGTGCCACTTCTGCGCTAGCAGCCTGACTGGAGGAAGGCTGCTGATCACATTGCTCTTTGGCCGTGGATGACTTTGGCAGTCGTCCTCTGTGCGCACGAGACCTGGAGGGTCCGGCTGGCTGGGGGAATCCTGTATCACTGCACGACTCTCCTCAGATTTCGTGGCTGCTGGAGCTTGACTCACCGACAGAAGGGCGGAGGGGCCAGTGGCCACAACGGATGCACCTTGAGGGTGGACCCCAGATATGGCGGGCAGGCTCGCCTCCTCCAGCTCAAGGCTCATTTGAACCCCTTTGCTCTCCCAGGAAGGACCAGGGGCAGTCTCCATGACCCGGTCCCTCTCACACCTTGCTACTTATTTGTGGATCTGATGGCTTCGGCGAGGGATTGCAGGTCAGCGCATATTAATGGAATGTGGTTCACCAGGAGGTCCACCACTGTCTCCATACGCTCAAATGCCTGGACAAGGCAGCTGTCATGGCCTGGATGGACTCCCCCATCATCCATTCAAGGCTGCGCGTAGCCTACGGCATCTCCAACAGATGTTGCCACGACTGCTGCTGCAGCTCCAGCATGCCCTGTGCGTTCGACAACAGAGGGTCATCAGCAGCCTGGGGCTCAGAATGGGCCTGGCCACGCACAGCCCTCCGACTTTGAGGCACCTTGGCTGGCTCAGCCTCAGTCAGCTGCTTGGGCGCATGTGCAGTGCTCTCACCAGCTTGTGAACACAACTGTAAGCTTGACTGAATTCCCACCGAGGTGACTGTATCTGTGCTGGTGGAAGGTGCGGGAGTGTCATGGAACGCTGCATTCGCTGAGGATATCTCTTCCTCTGAGGTGCAGGTGGTGTCCTGGGCCACCATTGCTGACTCAGAGCGTTGACCTGCAAGTTACAACAAGAAGAGCACACTGTCAGTCTTTATGGTGAGCATGTAACGATTGTGCTAGCATTGTGTCAAACAGCACGATTTTCACACTGATCATTGTGTATATCATGCATACTTGCCCAGCAGCCCGAGCTCAACGGCACCAAATGCATGGTCTACATCTGTCGCAGTCAGTTCGAGGGCCTCCTCCTCAGCCTGTGTCATCATCTGCATATCTGGCACTCCTCCAACAGTCTGCCTCGCATCACAAGCATTGTGGACTCTCTTTTCCTGGAGCAGCAAGGAGGCAGAGATTAAGGATGGTGAGACAACAACCTGAAACATGAAACAAGAGGGGTGATAGGCCCAAAGGTGGGGAAGGCTCGGTGTGCATTACTGAGTGAGCCACTCATGCAGGTGCCTGTGTTGGGAGCTGCAAACAAGGGTGAGTTCTGTCATACTTTCATCCATTTATGTCACATTATTCATCCCTGCCCAACCTGCTATTTGGCATGGCATTGGCACACATGTGCCACTGTGTGGGGACACCCAGGTTCAGTGGGGCCATGATACAGAGTGCCACTTACTTTTGCAGTGCGAAGCAGATCGTTCATCCTCTTCCGCTGGATGACTCCACGGCTACTTACCTCCTCTGTCACGTCCAGCCAGACTGCCTTGGTCAGGCGGGTAGGCCTCTTCTTACCAATGCTGGGGAAAAGGACCTCCCACCTTGCTCACACAGCCTGGAGGAGAATGAGCAGGGAAGCATCGCTGTGGGACCACCCTAGAGCGCCCCTCTGCCATCTCTGGTTTTTGTTCTGGTCCTTTAAATGCAAAGGTGATCCCACAGTGTAACTGCTCTACCTTCTGGCTGCAAAATTTTTTTTTGCACATGTTTGACACTAATGCAGGATTGTGAGGAAATCTGTGCTGTTGTCCTGGTTTTTCATCTATGACAGATCGACACATATTCACGTACACTTTGCTTCTGCAGCAGTTGATCATAATTACTGATGTAATATTTCTGGTTTGCAATACAGCTAGAATATAAACATATTTTCCTGGTTCTTTATGAGGCATTTTTAATTCCAGTTACATGTCTTTTCACATAACAGCAGAAAAATGAATACAGATTCCAAATGCATATTAGTCTACAGCTTTTCACATTAAGGTAATTCAAAGACCATAGTATGTAGATATTCTTGAATTATGCTTTTATTTCTGATAGTGTATTTGCTTTTTATGATACCAGAATGTGAGACTGAATTGTATGTACAAAATTAAGATGATTCACCTCGGTGCAGCATGCCTACAAGAAGGAATGTTACACTTGAGTAATAGAATCATAGAGTCACAGAGGTTTACAGCACAGAAACAGGCCTTTCGGCCTGCGCCGACCATCAAGCACCCGTCCTAACTAATCCCATTTCCCCGCACTTGGCCCGTAGCCTTGTATGTTACGGCGTTTCAAGTGCTCATCTCAATATTTCTTGAATGTCGTGAGTGTTTCTGCCTCTACCACCCCTTCAGGCGGTGTGTTCCAGATTCCAACCACCCTCTGGGTGAAAAAATTCCTCCTCATCTCCCCTCTAAACCTCCTGCCTCTTACCTTAAATCTATGCCCCCTAGTTATTGACCTCTCCGCTAAGGGAAAATGTTTCTTCCTATCTATCCTATCAATGCCCCTCATAATTTTGTATACCTCAACCAGGTCCCCCCTCAGCCTTCTCCGCTCCAAGGAAAACAACCCCAGCCTATCTAGTCTGTCTTCATAACTGAAATGCTCCAGCCCAGGCAACATCCTGGTGCATCTCCTCTGCACCCTCTCCATTGCAACCACATCCTTTCTATAGTGTGGCAACCAGAACTGTACACAGTACTCCAACTGTGGCCTAACCAGCATTTTATACAGCTTCATCATAACCTCCCTGCTCTTATATTCGATGCCTCGGCTAATAAAGGCAAGTATCCTGTATGCCTTCCTAACCACCTTATCTACCTGTGCTGCTGCCTTCAGTGATCTATGGACAAGCACCCCAAGGTCCCACTGACCCTCTGTAATCCCTAGGGTCCTACCATCCATCGTATATTCCATTGCCTTGTTAGACCTCCCAAACTGCTTCACCTCACACTTCAGGATTAAACTCCATTTGCCACTGCTCCGCCCATCTTACCAGCCCATCTATATTGTCCGGCTCCACACACAGATTGCCTCTTTGATCCCTAATGGGCCCCACTTTTTCCCTGGTTATCCTCTTGCCCCTAACATACTTATAAAATTCCTTGGGATTTTCCTTTATCTTGTCTGCCAGTGATTTTTCATGCCCCCTCTTCGCTCTCCTAATTACTTTTTTAAGTACTTCCCTACACTTTCTATACTCCTCTAGGGTCTCCGCTGTTTTCAGCAGTCTGAATCTGCCACACGCTTCCTTTTTTTTCCTTATCCAATCCTCTATATCCCTTGACCTGTTGGTCCTACTCTTCACCTTTACAGGAACATACTGCACCTGAACCCTCACAATTTCCCTTCTAAATGACTCCCACTGGTCTGATGTTGACTTTCCTATAAGAAGCTGCTCCCAGTTCACTTTGGCCAGATCCTGTTTTATCATATCGAAATCTGCCTTCCCCCAATTCAGTACTCTTATTTCCAGACCCTCTATGTCCTTTTTCCATAACAATCTTAAATCTTAGAGTTATGGTCACTATCCCTGAAATGCTCCCCCACTGCCACTTCTATCACTTGTCCGGCTTCATTCCCCAGGATTAAGTCCAGTGCCACTCCTCCTCTTGTAGGACTCTCTAGGTGCTGGCCCAAAAAGCTCTCCTGAATGCACTTGAAGAATTCCACCCACTTTAAGCTTTTTGCACTAATACTATCCCCTCTAATATAGGGGAAGTTGATATATAGAATAATATATAGAAGTTGAAATCCCCTACTATTATTACCCTATTGTTATTGCACCTCTGAGATTTGCCTACATATCTGCTCCTCTACCACTGCCTGACTGTTTGGAGGCCTGTAATACACTCCCAGCCAAGTAATAGCCCCCTTTTTGTTTTTAAGTTCTACCCATATGGCCTCATTAGAGGAACCTTCTAAGATATCATCCCTCCTTACTGCAGTAACTGTCACGTTAATCAACAGTGCAATGCCACCTCCTCTTTTACCCCCTCCCCTATCACGTCTGAAGATTCTATACCCTGGGATATTAAGCTGCCAGTCCTGCCCTTCCCTCAACCATGTCTCAGTAATAGCAATAATATCATATTCCCATGTGTTAATCAACGCCCTCAATTCATCTGCCCTACAAGTATGACTCCTTGCATTAAAATAGATACGATCCAGCCTTGCATTATTTGCCTGAGCTTTAACAGATCTACACTTACTCTGTCCTCCGGACTGACTTAGCTTCATATTTATATTTGATTGTACATCGTCCCCTACTGTGCTTCCACTCTGTATCCCATCCCCCTGCCAAATTAGTTTAAACCCCCACCCCCCCCTCAACAGCACTAGCAAACCTGCAAACCTTCCAGCAAGGATGCTGGTCCCGTTCTGGTTCAGGTGCAACCCGTCCATCTTATACAGATCCCACCTTTGCCAGAAACAGGCCCAGTGATCCAAGATTCTAAAGCCCTCCCTGCTGCATCATCTCCCCAACCATGCATTCATCTGCTCTAACCTCCTATTCATATACTCACTAGCCCGTGGCACTGGAAGAAACACAGAGATTACAACCTTTGAGGTCCTACTTTTTAATCTACTGCCTGGCTCCCTAAATTCTTTTTGCAGGACCTCATCCTTCTTTCTACCTCTGTCATTGGTACCAACGTGGACCACGACCTCCAGCTGTGCACCCTCACCCTCCAGAATACTTTGCAGCCGCTCAGTAATATCCAAGACCCTGGCACCAGGGAGGCAACATACCATCCTGGAATCACGTCTGCGACCACAGAAACGCCCATCTGTTCCTCTAGCCATAGAATCCCCAACCACTACTGCCCTCTTGTCCCTTTTTCTCCATCCCAGTACATCTGAGTCAGCCATGACTTTCCAGTCATGACTCTCGGTGCATTCTCCAGAGGAACCCTCTCCCCTATCGGTACTCAGAACTAAATACCGGTTAGAAAGTAGGATGTCCTCTGGGGACTCCTGCACTACCTGCCCTGACATCTTTGTCCATCCGGCATCCACCAAGTCACCCCCTGACTGTGCTCGCCTAGGCACCAGCTTGACTACCTCCTGAAACGTGCCATCCACGTAGCCCTCCACCTCGCAGATGCGCCACAGTGACTCCAGCCCCCGCTCGACCTCTGAAACTCAGAGTTCAAGCTTCTGCAACTGGAGACACTTTCTGCAGACATGTTCACCAAGGTCCCATGGCACTTCCACGACTTCCCACATTGCACAGGAGGTACATTCCACTTGGCCAAGCTGCCCCGCCATTACTTACTTTTGCAATGAAAAAAAAACTTTCTGGTGTATAACTTACCAGCTATTTACAATCAACTTTTATCCCCTGTACCTTTGAGGCTGAGAAAGAAAAAGAACAAAGAGCACCTACCACTGCCCCCAGCCAACAAAAATACCCACATTTAACTTACAGCCTCACTCCATACAAACAGCACTAGAATAGCCAGTAAATACTACAAATTTACAGGTAGCTATGCTAGGGCTTTAATTTAAAAGGAACCTTTTTTAAAATTCCAATCAATCACAGTTATCCCCAGGCAATAACAGGTGCCGCCCACCAACCAATCAGCGCACGCAGAAACAGTCAGAGAGCCTGCTGCCGCCCCGGACGTCAGGTAGGTGAAGGGCCTTGAGCCCCGCTCTTTATTTACAGGTTTTCAGCCCTGTTCCTTTCAGGTCCGCCGCCGCCCCGGACGTCAGGTAGGTGAAAGAAGAGGATCTCAACCTCACAGGACACTAGGAAAAAGCAGAGTAAGTATGTGGCAGGAAAGCAGAAAGTACTGGAGAAACTCAGCAGGTCTGTGAAAGTTAATTCTGCTTCTCTCTCCACAGATGTTACCAGGCCTGCTGAGTTTCTCCAGCACTTCCTGCTTTGCTGCCAGATTACCAGCATCCCCACTCTTCAATAGTGAGGTAAGTATTTATTTGGCAACTGTCAGGCAGCAGGTGCAGAACCTGCCAAACAGCTGAGCTAACTTCCAACACGTCGCCGGGTGTCCGCCTCCAGTCACGTATTATGATGGTGGGGGGGGGGGGGGGGGGTGGGGAGAGGAGGGGACGGTGCATCACAGTGATGCTAACGAGCCCCCGCACAAAATATTGCGGCGACTCAGCGGCGATTGCTGCACACGGGCGGACCGCTGACTTCAAAGCGCGCTGCCATGAGTTGTGGCGTGCTAGTAAAATCCAGCCCGTTAACTCTGCTTCTGTCTCCCCAGATACTGCCTGACCTGCTGAGTATTTACAGCACTTTCTGTTTTTATTTCAGATTTCCAGCATCTGCAGTATTTTGCTTTTATTGAAGATCAGGCAGTAGCCTTGGGAAAGAGCCCTGCAGCAAAATTTCAGAGTCAAGTAAGCCAACAGAGAGGAAATGCAAAGTGTGCTAGATGTGGAGAAATCTTTAGTCCACTGTCATCATGTAAACATTAAACAGGGTTATAACAACTTACAGCTGACTGAAGGCAAAGTTAACAACAATAGTACAATTTCATGCTCATTAATGCATCTCATGTCAATAAATGATGGTTAATTCAGAACTTGGGGTACGATTAATTCGGTTGTATAGTTACTGTTGGTTGTTGACGCATACATAAAAATGATTCCAAATAAAAAAAGCTAGTTATTAGTTTTCATTTCATCCAGAATCATTAGTGTGAACTTGGTGAGTACAACAAATTAGGAGACAGTCCTTTCACTTCTGGAATCAGTGTTCAAATTTAGTCCAGAGAAATTGAAATGATAGTTATGAAGTGACGTTCAGGCCAGAAGTCGTTGGGGCAGTGGCCCCGCCCACTGGCCAAAAGTCGGGGGCGAGCCCGCCTCCACCGAGCCTGGAAGCAACACTGATTTTATGTGGCCCAGGCCCTTAATTGGCCTCAGGTGGGACTTCTGCCCCAGAGGTAGGAGGTCCCGCCTTCAAGTGCAGCTGGCCAATCAGCAGGAGTAGTGGCCACTGCTGGGACTGCACCCAGTGAGAGGAGCAGCAATGGAGGAAGCCCTGGAAATAAGCTTAGTGTGTGGGGCCTCGCTGGGGACAATCGCTGGACTCCAGTTAGACAGCGAGGTGGGGGTGGAGGGGTGAAAGGTGCTCCAGTTGGGGTAGCTTGCGCATGGGTGGTGGGGGGGGGGGGGCGGCAGGGAAGGGCAGCCTCTGTGGGGCACAGGGCACCTGATCAAGAGGGCCTCCCCACAGCCCGCAAGGAGGTCTCCAGGTTTAACTGGGCAGCCTTCTCAGCTGGTGGAGTGCACGTCTTCTGCTGGTAATATCCCAGTGGTGGCGGGAGGAGGCCTCTTAAGGGCTTCAATTGACCAGGAGTGGGCAGGCCATTTGCCACCTCCCCTGCTGCTCATAAAATTGCAGCAGAGGCGGGAAGGCAACGGGAATGGCACCCCCCCCCCCCTCCTCCTACTCAATTTTACGCCTCCAGTCACTCCCGGGGGGGATTAAAATTCCAGCCTCAGTTTCAATTATGTTCCTATTGGTGCAAGCCCAAACCACAAAATGCCCAGCCATAAGTTTTGAACACACTGAGGAATACAAGGGTATGGGAAATGAAAATGCCTCAAAATTATCCTTTTAATGATTCATCTAGATCAAAAAATGACAGCAAACGGTCCAATTAATTATTGATTTTAAATGAAAAAATACTTGAGTGAAAGTATATTATATGGAATGTTGAGTCTTCCAGTGTATGCAATCACAGAACTCTTCTACTTAACATTTGTCTCTGAAATCATTCGACTTTTGCTCCCGGAAAGCCAAAATCTTACAATTCCTGGCAATATAATTAATACATTCTGAAGCACATCCAGGCAGTGACTACAATTGGCTTTTAAAAGTTGTAAATTACTAAGAGCAAGTATATGTAGGTGGCACAACGGTACTAAAAGTTGAAAGTTGGAACAGTCTTCAGTACCTATTACAGTGTCACTGAGTTTGCTCCATTTCTTTCTTGTGGAGTATGGTGTTATGGTGCAGCAGACATTGTTACATTTATCGCTTAACTACAGAGGATATAAATGGTACGGTATCAAAAGTATTCCTATCACTGAAAATCTTATTGTATATACAGCAAAGTATTTAATTACTGCGGTTTAACCTCTCTTGCTGTTTTGAAAGTTGTGTTTACTGTAGTGTTCTGCGAGATTTTGTTTTCAAAACAGGATCATTTTTGAAAAAGGCTGAATGTCATCATTAAAAGTTGTTATTCAGTGCTGACTTTACCTCCCACCTAAGCAATGTATCTTTTAAATTATACATTTGTCCTTTAAAATAGACCTAGGGCTGAATTTTACCAGCCCCCCCGAAGTCGGGAGCTGTGGAGGGGGGGGCCCGGAAAATACTTCCAGGAGAGGCCCGCCACAGGCCTCGACGCCGGGAAGGCTCCGACCCATTTTACTGGCAGCGGTGCGGCCTTGGGGCAGCCCCCCGCCACTCAGCTATGGAGCCTTCACTTAAATATTTAAATAAATTTAAATCAATGCATAAACCCTTACCTTGTCCCGATGGTCAGTGGAAGGAACTCATGCACCTTTGGATCTCCGTTTGGAGATCCGAGACGTGACACTGGTGGGAGCGGGGGAGAAGTGGGGGGAGCAGCAAAAACGAACTTGATTGGTTGAGGGAATGGTGGGAAGGGGTTGGAGATTAAAGGAAAGAAAGTTGGGGGGAAATGTCGTGATCAAAAACTTGCTTTTTGGTGGGGGGGGGGTGCAGAGTAGGACAAATAATAAACAAATTATTCATGGGGGGGTGGGAGAGGGGATTGGAAGTGTGAATAAAATTTTATTTTAATCTTTGGCAAACCTGTCCCTTTAGACATTTAAATGGCCCTGAAGGGCTTGAAGCCCTTTAAAAATGGTGGCGGCACCCGCGTGGTGCCACTGCTGGGGATGGTAAGACCGACCCCTCTACGTCATCGGGGGTGGGCAGTCCGCCCCCTCCATGCTAATGAAATCTCACGGTGGCTCCACGGTGCATGTCTCGCGTGTGCGCCGTGCACTTTTTGAAATTCAGCCCCTAATCTCCTCAATGTTACCATGATTTGATAATTGAGACTTAAATCAAGCAGCAAATATCTTATGTTATTACTTACTTTTAAAATTGTCATTGCAAAAAAAAGTTGGATCTTGGGGTTGAAAAATGTCAAGGAAAAGTCTTTTCACTGATACATCACATTTAAGAATCATTATGACACACTTACACTGTAGAACTGCTTCACAAAATAGTTCTGCAATGTTAACTGCAATTTTTGGTGCTGCAGACACTGTCCTATTTATCTCCTGGATCCAGTTTCTGAAGCACCAGATCCATAAGTAAATAATTTCCCGAAGGCAGAGACTTCTACCTTCCTCACCAGCTGGTGAAATCCTGCACAAAAGCATGATTACATCACTAGCATGTACAAGGCAAGTGTGAGAGCTTTGAATCTCAGCCCACTATAATCAAAACATGTCAACTCTGCCAACAAGTATTTGTTTTGTCTTGGGGACAATACTGCTGCTAGAGACACAAGTCAGCACCACTTCTTTCAATAGTGCATGCTTCTTAGAACAACACTGTTGCTGTCTTGTTTACTTTGACACTGACAGTAAAGCAACAAGTAAACAGGGTGTTAAGGCAAACATATCCATACATTTCCTTTCAGAAAAGCAGAGATCAGTTACAATTCTGACCAAGTTTTGATATTTTAAAGCCTATTTCAGCAATAATATTTTCTGACTCATTTTGCAATACTATTTAACATTAGCATTCTGTGGCAATTACATCACCACTGTACCTCACCTTTTACTTAAACATTTTCTGTCCTATTTCAACGGTCGCTGTTTTAACACCACGATAGATTTGCACACTAATGTTTTACACATTCAAACATTTTGTTTCGATGGAACTTTATTTCTTGCAGTGCTCATGACACCTCAAAATAGGCACAACAGAATGGAACAAAATGAAACAAGCGCTGTAAAGATTAGTAAGGAATCTGAAAGGCTTCTTCTCCAATTGATTTCCTAGCCAGTTCATAACTCCATTTGGTGAAGTTATGCTTTTCATCCAAATTGCGGAAATTTCCACCACAGCTGGTAGAAAGCATACTCAAAGGAAACCTGCACCAATCCAACAGAGAATGCTGCATTTCTAATCCTGGTTTATTGCCCCATTTATTTTGCCTTTATCCAAAGCAACCAAGCCACAGCAAAGGAGTTAAAGGCAATGTACACTACCAAACAGTGTGGGGTATCAGCCTCACCTATAACAACATTGTGTTGCCTATGGGAGGTGTCAATCATTTGTCTGTAGTACATCATTTAGACAGACAGAATATTGTGAATTTAAAATGAATGTAGCTATCTGGTGGCTGAGATATGAGTTGAGGCAGTGAACTGCTCATTAGAGAAACTGCCTGATTTTTCACTTGCATTGATTCCAACGGGGGAAAAAAATGGCCAGTTTCTAAAACAAACCAGTTTACTGCCCAAAAGGTGAAGATGAAAATTACCCCCATAAAGTTCTTTTGGCTTGATGATTGTATAGAAAAACAACAAATAAAGCTATCCCAAAGAAAGCTATGCTTCCGGGGTGAGAGTTGGATATCTGTCCCAACCAGATTTCCACAGTGACATTGTTGACTGTATTCAAAATCTAATTTAATCAGAAATTATCTAATTTATTAAAAATGTTTATATATTCAAGCTTATAGATTGGGACAGAAGATAAAGCTCATTATCTCCAATGGTTGACCCATCAATGAAGCATCATTCCAGCCAAAATTCAATCATGTTTCATTTTAGGATTTGGTGGGACTCCTCATGATGTGATTCAAGCTGTTCGTTAGTATACCTGCCAGTATTTCATCATGATCTTGGCTGTTGAAACTAATCTTTACCATCTGAGAACATTTTTATGAGAAATAGATTTTCCCTAAGGTGTTTTGACTACCTGTGTTCATGTGACGTGGTCTTCCATGGGGGACATCCCTCACGTAATGTTTCATTGGCCCCTCAATTGAAAAATCATAGAACAGTGCATGTATTATACAAGTCAATTATTAATAGTTACTTGGTGTGTATTTTTTGCTTGTGTGTAATTATTTTATTTTTATGTAAATTGAACTCTTAGACTGGATTGTTCAGGTTAAAACTAACAGTGAGATAATAATCACTTGTGGACAGGAGAACACGGTGAGCCGTCCATATAGCCTCCAGTGCAGACAAAATGTAGTTGTTAACTCTGTGGCATGCTATCCCATTCATGTTTTGAGAAAAGCTGCTGTATCAGTTCATATGAGACAAAGCTTCGCTATTGGGGGAACTGCCTTTTTGCTGTGAACATGAGTTGAGTATTGGGAGAAAGCCTGATTTGTAACTACGTACATGCCTGCCACATAAGGGGCTTCAAAGCAAGCACTGTTCCCAATCGTCTGCAAACCACTTTCCTGAGTTACTGGGGAAAGTAATAGTCCCCGGCAAGAAATCAAACTGACTTTTAAACTACTGCAGAGGGGTCACTTACATGACTGACTTTAAAACAAATCTGTTTAATTGTACCTTCAGTGCTGTGGAAACCACCCAGAATATAAACAGACAGGTTCTAAAGCACCTGGAATTGCAACTAGTTTATAGAACACCTCCTTAAATTGGTTCAGCAATGTAAATTTACTACGACATAATATACTGCACTGAAAAGCATCAATCTACAGTACCTGTACAAGTTGTATTTCTTCAAGAGGATATCACTCCCATGATATAGTTTGGAGTATGTATATTTGGTGATGTTTTAGTTTCCCACCACACTAGCTTCTTTCATGCTTGATTCCAATTAAATATCCCTAGACATTTAGCCAGAAAAGCATTTGGCTATCCATGCGAACAAACTTACTTGTCTTTCCAGTGTTTTTCATACGTGTCCTATTGGAGGACTCAATCTCAAACCCCTCAAGATGGATTTGCTGCAAGTCATCCTTTTCACGGGTCTTCTGATCTACAATATCAATTGGGGACTGCTTGATGCCAGAGCAATTGATGTAAGATGTGGCCCAATTTTCCGGTCCATAGTTTCCTAAAGGGAAAACAGTGTATTTAGTGCCAAATGTCAAGAAATTGAGATTCAGTTTCAGCCCTTGTAACCCAAAGCATACATTTACTGAGACATAGTTAGGAAAGTGACAGTTTAAATTTCATTTTACCCCAATGTTTATAGTTGTTGCAACACATAATAGTTCTGATGAAAGGTCACAGACCTGAAATGTTAACTCTGCTTCTCTCTCCACGGATGCTGCCTGACCAGCTGAGTATTTCTAGCACTTTGTTTTTATTTATTATTATACATAATTTAAAGTTTAGAACTTATTGAAGTCCTTGTATAAAATACATTCAAAACTTGATCCCCTTTTTTAGAAAAAAAAAATCAACTTATTTCTTAGCATTTGGTACAGAAATAATGGGTGGAATCGTTCAGGTCCCGAGGAGGCGAGTCTGAAGGTGGGATTGGGAGCAAACTCGCAGATTAGGGCATCGGGTCGGTGGGCCAACCCGTTCCCACTTTTGGATGATCTTGCCGGAAGCGGGTGAACAGTGCCTGTGGCAGGTAGCTATTAATGATCAATTAAGGGCCTAAGGAGACAGAGGGTATCTTCCCAGCGGCAGAGCGGACTCCTGCTAAGTGCTGAGTCTGCTGGGGGGGGGGGGGGCAGTAAAACCTGCTTTATTCCACCACCACCCACTGTAGCAGATACCCGAGGGCCGCAGCCATCGTCCTCCAAATTGATGGACTGACAGCTGTGGCGACACCGATTTTTAAAAAACATAATAATTCTTCAGAGGGCGCTTCCATCTTGAGACACCCTCATGGTCTCCTGCCTGCCTCAGCAACGCCCACCTCGCCCTGTGTGGCTGCCGGCAGGACTTTGCTGTGGGCCCTCTGTTCGGGCCTGCAGCCTCAGGAACCCGCCTGCTGTCCTTAATTGGACAACGGATGCGGAGGTGGACAATTAGGAGGCCCCCTCCCAGAAGATCAAACCAGAGGGGGCACTGCAGATCCATGCTGGGTCAGGACATGGCAATGGGTCCTGACTCCTGAAAAAACCTATCATCACAATATTCTGCCAATGAACCTTCTTACGAAGTCATAAGGAAGCCACTTTAAATCAACTATAAAAGCGATAAATTTAATCAGAGCACAAATTAGACAACAAACACTATGAAACACTGGACTGGGCCAGGCTCACATAAACGCAAACTCAGTAAAGAAAATTACAAAAAATAAAGCTGTATAGTATATGCCTATAGAAATCATTCAATCATCAAAATGCATTAACTGCAATGAGCTTTTACTTTCTGCAGAAGAAATCAACCTCAAAAATTATTGACAATTATAGCCAGTGAAGTGCAACTGAAATATTGACACCAATAATTCTACTTTCTGAGTTAGGTTCCACAATCTGTGGTTATGGTAATCCAAAGGTGAAGATCATTATTACCAGTATAGAAACCATACAGAGCCAATATTCCTCTCCAGAGATAATAAAAGTACCTCACAGATTAAATAACCTAGAAGTTAATTTAGCCTGGATTTATCAAGCAATTATTTTAAAAAAGTAGAATTCAGGTCAATTAAAAAGCATGTATTTTAAATACTAAAGGAGCAAAATTAATTTTCTCAATGCAGGTCAGAAAGTGGTTTCTGGTATGCAAAATCATGGAGCACCCATATCATCTTGTACGATAACTTAATTTACTTTCACGTACACACTTCACAAGTGTTTCTGCTTTCGACAAGTACCCAATGTTTCCATGGAAACAATAAAAACATGAAGAGCTAGTTAGAGCTTTGATATCTGAAAACATTTAACTAATTCAAAATCATGAAGGATCTGGACAGAGTAGATAGGGAGAAACTGTTCCCGTTGGTGGAAGGTTCGAGAACCAGAGGACACCAATTTAAGGTGATGGGCCAAGAAGCATTGGCGACATGAGGAAAAACTTTTTTACGCAGCAAGTGGTTAGGATCTGCAATCCACTGCATGAGAGATTTGTGGAGGCAGATTCAATAGAGAATTGGATAATTATCCGAACAGAAAAACATTGCAGGGCCACGGGGAAAGGCAGGGGAGTGGGACTAGTGGGTTGCTCTTGCAGAGAGCTAGCATAAACACCAGGCCAAATGGCCTCCTTCTGTGCTGTAACAATTCTATGATTCTATAAGAAAACATGGTGGAACTTAAATTTCTTCTTATTCTGGTATTTAAAATAAACGTAGCTTCGAATAGTTACCACATTTTGCTGCTGCTATAATCCATTTCCAATCATAGCTGAGCCAATAATAGTGCTTTACTGTATCATGCTAGGCACCCACCTGCCAAGAATGAGGCGCATAAATTTTGTCATTTACACTGATCTTAAACTGTTAGAGGAGTGAAGAAAGGACTTGTTAAACAGATCAGCCGTGGCTGGAAAAGACATTTTCATATTAACAGACGGTATTTGGAAGGACAAAGCAGCCATTCTCTGACACATTCAACCCATAATGGACTTTTGATCACCCGACGTTGAAGGTGGGGCAGCTAGCAGTCCAGGTTGAATGCTAAGATGGCCAAATACACAAACGGACATTGTCAAACCAGCTAGTCACATGACTAACCTGCTGGGCAATCGGAGTTTTTTGAGTTTGTACAAACAGTTTGGGCAGAAAGTCTGTTTGCTCCTGAACTGAGATCTCTCTCCTGTCAGCTCCCATCTCTTTCTCACAAGCCTCTGAATCCACTGAAGACACTTGAACCCCAAGAGAGAAAAGTCTCCTACAGCGAACAAGGTTTAAGAACAATACTGGGCCCCAACGAAAAGCAAGATCTACCTACAACCAAGGACTCTACAGTGAGCTCGAAGAACTGCACAACAACTCTTCAGATATTGCCTCAAACTCTTCCACTTTATTTCTTCTGCTCTGTTCTGTCTCCATCTGCATGTGTGTATCATGTATGTATACTAGTATGGGCACGTCGTGTATCCGTAGGCGTCAACTGAATTAGAGCTTAAGTTTAATAAATTTCTACTTTTCTTCTTTAAACCTAAGAAAGCCTGTTTGTGCTGGTTTCTTTGCCTTATAATTGGAAAGTGGTGAACAAGGTTTCACCAAGGGGGAGCTAAAAACAGTGTGTTTGAAATTAAACCCTGTTACACTCAGACCAGGTGAAGGCTGAAAGGGAACCCTAGACCTAGGGCGGCACAGTGGCGCAGTGGTTAGCACCGCAGCCTCACAGCTACAGTGACCCGGGTTCAATTCTGGGTACTGCCTGTGTGGAGTTTGCAAGTTCTCCCTGTGTCTGCGTGGGTTTCCTCCGGGTGCTCCGGTTTCCTCCCACATGCCAAAGACTTGCAGGTTGATAGGTAAATTGGCCATTAGCAATTGCCCCCAGTATAGGTAGGTGGTAGGGAAATATAGGGACAGGTGGGGATGTGGTAGGAATATGGGATTAGTGTAGGATTAGTATAAATGGGTGGTTGATGGTCGGCACAGACTCGGTGGGCCGAAGGGCCTGTTTCAGTGCTGTATTTCTAAACTAAACTAAACCTCTTTCTCACCTGGTTGTTACAGAAATTTAGGTGCTAGTGTCCGGAATCTTACCCACAGAGAAACGAGAGAAGTTGGAAGTGGGAAGCCAAATTGTTCCCAATCAAAAAGAGCAAGATTTCAAAACAGGTTTTCTTGTGGTTGTGTGTTTTTGAATACTAACATGTCTGCAACTGAAGCTAGTAGTTCCCCAAGCCAGAATAAAGTAACTTAGGATAAGTTAAAGGCACTGTTTATGGAGGTGTTGAGGAAAATGGCTGAGCAGTGTGGGATCACTGTACATGGCAAGGCTAGGAAGTCTGACCTCCTAAGGCTCGTGGCCAACCATTTTTCCCTTGAATCTGAAGAAGCAGAAACAGAGTTAGATGCAGACTCCAAAAGGTAGCGTTAGTAAAGCTACAATTGGAACAGAGGAAACTTGAATTTGAGCAGAGGGAGAGAGAAAGAATATTCCAGAAGAAATGTGAAGAGAGAGAGTTGAAGTGGCTTGAGATAACTTGGGGTAGGCAACAGAGTAACCCCAGTGAAAGCATGGCCCATATGGAGGAGCATAATTCAGGGCTGGGTACAAAATTGTTAAAACTAGTTCCACTAATTCCAAAATTCAATGAGGAGGATGTAGAAGAATTTTTGTCTTCTTTGAGAAACTGGCAAGGCAGCTAAAATGGCCAGCTGAGACCTTTTCTCTTTTACTACAAAGCAAGCTAACTGGAAAAGCCCATGAGTTTTATTCCCTGTTGCCCGTTGAGAATTCATCAAATTATCAACTGACCAAAAATGCTATCCTCGGAGTCATATCAGTTAGTACCCGAAGCCTATCGCCAAAAGTTTAGAACCTTCAAGAAGCAAGCTAATCAAACTTATGTGGAGGTTGAAAGAAGTAAGCAGCTGGCTTTTGACCAGTGGCTGAGGGACCTTAAAGTACAGCTGAGCGATGAGAATCTCAGAGAAATAATTCTGTTAGAGGAATTTAAAAACTCTCTCCCACTCTCCATAAAAACCCGTGCAGAGGAGCAGCGGGGTCAGAGAGTCCAGCAAGCGGCCGTTCTGGCCAATGTGTTTGCTTTAATTTATAAGTCGGTTTCCCAGGGAGAACCTTCCCTAGTCACCCCCAGAAATCTGAAAAGGACAAAGGGTGGGAAGGTGATAGAAGCCCAAGCAATCCTGGGAGAGAAAGGAAAGCAGGAGACACAGGGGGCCCTCCTCCAGCCAAAAAGGAAGGTGCTGTGAGCAAGAGTGAGACCCAGAGACCTGTGTGCTTCCATTGTAATAAAGCAGGACATTTAAAAACTGACTGCTGGAAACTAAAGGGAAAACCTGCAGGATTAATCAGGGCACAACCGCTCAATGAAGAAGTGAACCTGATGGAAAGCACAGCAGAACAAGCTGTGGCTTTAATTGCAGTACGAGTGAGACCCAGAAAGCTTACCACTGCAAGTGCAGGAAAATTTAAAAGGACTCCTGAGGGTTATCAAGGTTTAGTGTCTGAAGGGAAATTAACCCCATACCCCTCAAGTGGGGTAAGCAAGCCCACAGTAATTCTCAGGGACCCAGGGTCCACGAGATCCTTTTTACTGAGAAAAGGCCTGACCTTTCCCCCAGAGAGTGCAGTGAATACCAGAATGGTGGTGAATGATATTGGAGGGCAGTGTATGCCTGTACCTGTACACCGGGTGCACCAGGAGTGTGACCCTAGTTTCGGGACCGGTGACAATAGGGACTGCCCCTAGCTTGCCTGTGGATGGGGTTGACCTGCTCCTAGGTAACGATCTGGCAGGGGTGAAGGTGGCAGCCCACCGCACCACCTCCCCCCCACCCCAGCAGTGAAAGAAAGGAGGTCAGAGAAACAGGGCAGTGGCAGGAGACAGACCCTGCAGTTTCCCTTAATGTGTAGTGGATCAGGTCATGATCAAACCAGCTCCCCCAAAGGAGACTGAATTAGCACTGCAGGCAGTTGACCAGGTCTGTCTGTCCGAGACTTTCTTTGGCAAGTTAGGAGACCCAGGGAGTGAATTAAATGGATTTTCCCTAGCTGAGGCTCAACCAGCCAACCCAGTATTGCAAGAGTTAGCACAGGCTGTCCAGTCTGAAAGTGAAGCAGGGGGAATCCCTGATTGCTACTATTTAAAGCATGAGGTACTGATGTGGAAATGCAGTTCTCCTC